>NW_027555847.1:599543596-600016096 GCF_003287225.1 Phascolarctos cinereus | reverse complement strand
GTGTGTATATGTTACTCCCTCCCCCCTCCTCTGTGTGTGTATGTATATGTGTGTGTGTGTGTGTGTTACTATTTTGTTTTGGTTGTTCAGTTGTTCCAGTCATGTCAAACTCTTTGTGACTCCATTTCAGGTTTTCTTGGAAAAGGTACTGGAGTGGTTTGCCATTTCCTTCTCCAGCTCTTTTTATAGACTAGGAAACTGTGGTAAACAGGGTTAAGTGACTTGCCCAGGGTCACATAGCTAGTAAGTGTCTGAGGCCAGATTTGACTTCAAGTCTTCCTGACTCCAGGCCTGGGATCTGTGCCACCTACATGTCCTTATGTTACTATTGGTCACTTTTATCAGACTATCTCTGAATACCAGTGATGCATGGATAATAATAATAATAATAATAATAATAATAATAATAATAATAAGAAGAAGAAGAAGAAGAAGAAGAAGAAGAAGAGGAGGAGGAGGAGGAGGAGGAGGAGGAGGAGGAGGAGGAGGAGGAGGAGGGGGGGGGGAGGAGGGGAGGGGAAGGGGAAAGGGAAGGGGAAGGGGAAGGAAGGGGAAGGGGAAGGGGAAGAAGAATTTACTTATCACCTTAAGTGCAAGTTACTTCACAAATACTAATTCATTTTATCCTCACCACATCCCTTGGAGGCAGGTGCTTGTTGTTATCCCTATTGTACACATAAGAAAATTGTGAAGACAGAGATTAAGTGACTTGCCCAGGGTCACACAGGATCAGTTTTAAAGCCATGTCTTCCTGATTCCAAGTCCAGTGCTATATCCACTGTGATACCTAACTCTGTCATATTAATATTACATTCATGTACTATGAGTAGTATCCTTTAGCTGGTTAAAATAAAGAAGTTTTTACCAGTACTCATAATAAATATATACCTTATTTTATCTGCACATGCACCTGAGATTTATATCTATCACTCAATGTTTCTTTATTGTTCACTGTATTAAGAGCTCCATGAAAGATATCTTGAATAGATATTGAGGAAATCATTGATGGTTCATGGCATCAAGAAACTTGCCAACTAATGGTGGAAAAAGTACATGCAAATTAAAATATGCTAAAACATGAGGGGAAAAGCAATGCTTCAAATGATTTTAGCTGATAATAGGCACTAAAAGGGAAATTACATTTTAACAGTGTTCAAACTGAGGAAAGATTTCCAAATAGGAGTATGGCTGGATAGAATGGACAAAGAGGAGGAAGGAAGACATTCTAATGATAATAAATGACTATATGAAGACAAGTGACATGTAGATAGTTAGATAGATAGATAGATAGATAGATAGATAGATAGACAGACAGACAGGATAGATAGATAGATAGATAGATAGATAGATAGATAGATAGATAGATAGAATGAACATTTATTAAGTGATATGATGTGATAGGTATTGTGCTGCCTGTTAGGGATAGAAATAAAAGTGATACAGTCCTTGCCCTTGAGGTTACATTCTAATGGAGAAGACAATCTATAAAGAGATGCTAGAAAGGAGGATACATGTTCAGTAACGTGATTAGGAGACAACCAAGAATTGTGTAGGGGCCTGGGCCCTGACATGATGAAGTGGGAACTCAGAGCCAAGAGACAGATGGGTGGAATCCAAGTTTCTGGTGGGAGGGAGAAGAAGGTAAGACAAATTAATCAATAGTTTTGGGTGCAAGAGAAGATAAAGAAACAGAATTAAGTTATCCTGAAACCCATGATATAGAATTTTTAATTAATTTAGGTGGCAAGTGACTAGAAGAGGAGAGGAATTGAGTTCACAGAAGGAACAATGTGAAAGCATTTCTTGTTTTATTTTTGTAGGAATTAGATGAGGGATGGAAAATTTAGACTTATGTTTTATGTTGATACATACTTCCAAATTGTCTATCATTTTACCAAAAAAAAAAAACAATGGAAACTTCTCAAACAGGGATTAACCTCTGAAGTTCCACTTAATGAGTAAGAACTGCAATTCAATCAATCTATTAAAAGGCATTTATTAAACATCTGTTATCTACTAGGACCTTTGTTAACTTCTGGGGATATATAAAAAAAGGCAAAAATATCCTCTGCTCCCAAAGATCTTATTATGTGCTAATTAATTAAATGTTAGCCTCAGACAAGGGGTTCTTGATTTCAAGAGATTTATGAAAAAGTGTCTAGAAAAAGAAATTACATCTTTATTTTCACTAATTCTAACTGAAATTTTCATTTCCTAATGAAGACAAAAATAACACCCTAGAGTTGTGAGAACCAAATGGGGTAACATACACAGAGAGATTTATCAACATTAAAATAATGCATTATATAAATATGATTTATGATGATGATTATAATTCTCTCAGAAAAATCAGGGTATAATTTAAACCGACATTCTTCTTACTTTCTTAGCAAATTACAATATATGTGTTTCTGTAAGATATTTTATCCACTTAAGTACAAAAATATTTGGATTTGGGGAAATTTTTTTTAAAAGTATTGACATTAAACACATTTCTTAGAATTTTAAGAAGCTGTCAACATAACAGGAAAGAATGATTCAAAGGGCCTTAGCCTAATGTGAACTCTCTTATTTATTTTAGTCACATGCTAAGTAAGTCATAAAACCACTATCATGCTGCAGTCTCTGGCAGTTTTTTCTATATGGTACACATTTTTGGTCAGTCCAGCTATTTTGGTTTTCTGAAAAATTATGATCCTGTTACCCCCTTTTAAATACTACTACTACTATTAACACTACTGTTGCAACATATATCTTAGTACTTTAAAATGTCATATCACAGGTGTCAAATAGTGAATACTCTGTCTTCTATGACATTATTATACTATTATATTATGACCAACTATCACTTCACCATTTAGCACATGATTACTGATTCGTTGCACTTACAAACTATTTCATTTGTGTATATCTGTCCTAAACTAAATTATATGTGAGTAAAAATCATATTGTATACTTCTGTAACTCCAAAGAGTACAGCATAGTTCAAAGCACAAGGTAAGAAATTAAATTACTTTCATAGAATCACAGACTCTCAAATTAGGAAAAATAAAGCGCAAATTCCTGAACACAGGAACATAAATATATGTGGTACTCTAAAGTTTGCAAAGTCCTTTCCTAACATTAACTCACGAGGTGGGAAATACAAGTATTTTTATTCCTCTCCCAGTCCTCTTCCTTCCTTCCTCTCTCCTCTCCTCTCCTCTCCTCTCCTCTCCTCTCCTCTCCTCTCCTCTCCTCTCCTCTCCTCTCCTCTCCTCTCCTCTCCTCTCCTCTTCTTTCCTTCTTTCCATTTTTCCTTCCTTCCTTCCATAGAACCACATCAGAAATGACCAAAATACAGGCAAAGCCAGAGGAAAGAATGTATGTCAATTAGTCTTAGTTTTGCCATCTATTGTGAAGCAGAATAAGTCAACATTATAATCTCCATGTCTTTAGGGGCCATGTCTCCCTATCTCTCTACATTGCTTTGCTTCTAGCACAACATGGCAGACACCCTCAGTAGTTGCTAGTGCTTTCCCCTTTGAGATCACCTGCCATCTACTTTGTATTTATCTTATATGACCCTAGTTGTCTCTATCTTTGTCTCCCCCACTCCCTGAGGACAGTGTTCTATCAACAAACAAGACTTTGTTTCCTCCCTGTCTTTCACATATAATGTGAGTTTTTTAAAGAGGGTGATCATGCTTTTTTTTTTCCCCTATGTTTTATCATCTCTAAACAAAAGACCTCCGGGTTATTTAATTGATTCTTTTTATATGGCAGTGTTTTGAGTCTCCTCACCAACCTGATTGTCCTCCTCAGGGCATGCTCCAAATTGTCAACATTTCTTCTAAAATGTGCCACCACAAACTAAACACAAGATTCCATATGTAGCCTCAACTGCAGAGAATTTAATGGTGATGCTACCTTTCTCATTCTGTGTATTACATTTTTATTCATGACGTCTAGAATATTATTGTGAGGCAGCATATATCTGAAGCTCTGTACCTGAAGTCAGGAATACGTGACTTCACATCCCACCTCTGATACATTTGCATGACCCTGGTTAAGTCATTTAAATTCCTTGGGTCTCAGTTTTTTCATCTGCAAAATTAAAGGGCTGCACTCTATGACCTCTAAGGTCCATTCAAGCTTGAAGTCTGTGACCCTATTAATTAATAATTTCTCAAAGACTTCAATTTTATGAACTGAAAACTTGACAGAAGGGGTCATAACTGTCAGATATGAGAAACAGAACCATGTCCACCCTTTTTTTCAAAGCCTCAGTTTTATACAAGTTTCATAAATAAAGCTTGGCAATCAAAACAATCCTGGTTTGAAGTAAAAATGGCGGGATGTATTGAGGAGGTATTCCAACTCAGGACTTGCCTGATTGGTAGAGTGTTGGACCTATAGTCAGCATGACCTGGTTCAAATCTAGCCTGAGACACTTACTAGCTCGTGATTCTGAGCAACTCATTTAACTGTTGTTTGCCTCAGTTCCATCATGTGTAAAATGATGATAATTATAGCACCTGCTTCCTAGGATTGTTGTGATGATAAATGGAATAATATTTAAAAAGTGCTTTGCAAACATTAAAGCACTAAATGCTGTTATTATTATCATTATTTATTCAAACTCAGACAAATGTCTTTAGAGATAAACTGATTTGCATCAGTTTGTATTAGAGGTGGAAAAAAGAGGAAGTGTCATGTAGTTGAAATAGGGCTAGATTTAGAATCAGAGAACCTTATCCTTTCCCCTGTGTGATTTTGGGCAAGTACCTTCATATTTTTGTGTCTCAGTTTCTCATCCATAAAATGAATACTTAAAAGGTCCTTTCCACCTTTCATGATCAAAACCAGCCCGTTCCCTCTCTGACTCCACAAGCAAGGTTCTTTCACTTGTATATGCTGTCTCCTTGTTTCTGGAATAGATTATCTGCTACTATGCTTATATAGCATTCTCACCATGGGATGATGGAAAGAGGCCCATACTAGGATGTAAGGACCTGGATTCTAGTTTTGATTTTGACTTGAACTAGCTGCATGATTATGGATATGACATGTAATTTTCCTGAACCTTCATGTCTTCATCCTTGGTAGTATCTTTCTCCCTCCCCACCACTTCCAACCCTGACATCACCTTGTAGCTATATATAGCCACATATAACTATCTTGTCACCCCTGGATTAACTATAAACTCCTTGAGGTCAGGGACTGTTTTCGATTTAGTTTGTGCACCCCCAGAGCTTAACAGGGTGCTTGGCACATAGTAAATGTTAAATAAACTTTGGGAGATTTATTTATTGTTGATGGACTGAAAGGTGATAATATTGTCTACCATTTCCTCAGAGGGTTTTAGTATTAAATCAGATAGATTATAGATATGAGAGAGTTTTGTAATCACAAAGTACTATCATAAATATAAATGATTCTTATAAACCTGTAGGTTTTTATCTCTTTAATTTCTTAATTTCTGCTTGCCCTTACCTCTCTCCTCCCCCACCCCATCCCTGCTTCAAACACACACAACCTGATTGGTGATTGCCTCTCCTTGTCTATTATTTTAAGAAAGCCAAAGCCATGCTTTACTTTATTCTTTACTCTCTTCTTTACTTCACAGCTTCCTCCCCTACTCACCTTCCTCCTTCCCCTTCTGATTCTAATTCTTTTTCAGTTGTATCCAATTCTTTGTGACCCCCATTTGGGGTTTTCTTGACAAAGATACTGGTATGGTTTGCCATTTCCTACTCCAGCTTATTTTACATATAAGGAAACCGAGGTAAACAGTTAAGTGACTTGCCCAGGGTCACAGAGCAAGTAAGTGAGTCTGGATTTGAACTCAGATCATCCTGACTCCAGACCTAAGCACTCTATCTATTGCACCATCTAGCTGCCCCTATGATTCTAGAACTATGATCAAATCAACTCTGCCACTTTTGCTGGATGGGGTGTGTTAATCTCCTTTCCAGTGTTTCCACTAACCGTCTTGAAATTCACTTCCCTCCTCATTCCTTAATCTTCACATCTCAGTTCAATTATTTTAAATAGCTCTTTAAAATTTGCGAAGTACTTTATAAAGATTATCTTATTTTATCCTCACAATCCTGGGAAGCAGTTGCTATCATTAACCCCATTTAAAGATAAGAAAACTGAGGCTGAGTGAAGTTAAATAACTTGTCCAGGGTCATACAACTAGTAATAAATGTCTCAGGTTGGATTCGAATTCAGGTCTTCCTGACTTCAGGTCTGGCTTTATCCACTGAGCAATGGAGCTACCTCTAGGCAACTGTCACCTACTATATAAGGGCTTTTATCTTTTGCTTGAGGTCATTATTCTCAAATCCTTTTCTACCCTTCCCCCATACATCCTATCACCTCACTGTAAGGTCTTTAACCTTGTCTAAGAACAAAGATCACTGAAGCCAATTAGCTAAATCCATTAGAAAAATAAAAGCTACCAATCAAAGATGGACCCACTCTCTTAAAATATATTTTGCAATAAATCCTCTTGTTTAGTTGTATCTCTGCACCTAGTTAAGAGGATCTAGCTTTGTTTTGAAGGAAACTAGTTAATATTTATTTTTTGTTTTATGGTTTACCAACTAGACTAAATCAAGGCAAGAGTATGCAAGGTAAAATTAAATTAAAGATTGGCTGTGTTCAAAGCCTCCATCTCTAGAGGAGTGATTTAAGGTATGGCAGAGCACAGGCTTCAAGTCCTATTAATTTTAATATGATTTTTAGCAGCTTCTGAGCAGGTATAGTTAGATAATAAACATCTCCCTTTAAAAGAATCAGCTCTTCCTCTGCAGTACATAAAGTTACTCACTGCCTCTATCTGTTCGAATAAGATCAAGGTAATGTCTGTTCCACACACTAGTGGTAAGATGTGTGATTTCACCCTTGGTGAATTTGACAGAATAATCTACTTTGATGACTAATCCATTGTAACAGGAGGCTCGGCAATGGTGGAGAAGAATTTTCTGCCTTAAGTGACTATCCTGTCGTGCTGTGTTCTTTATAATCCTTTGGAAGTTGATATTCTGTAGGAAGAAATAAGGTTGCAGACCTTTAGAAATCACTGCAATGCTTTCAGAATCCTAAGATGTACATGTGGAGGTGATGATTTTTTCCTTTGGTACTTGGAATTAGCCAAACCTGAAGCATCTCACCAAGTGCCTCTTCTGGGGACTCTTGGCTGATCAGAGGATGTGCTCTTTCTCTGAGACTTGGAAGATTTGCTTTTAGCTATGGGGAAGGTGATATGTAGGACTGTTATATATCATTAAATGTCGGTGCTCAAATTTAGCTCTGACTGCACACTTAAGCATCATGTCAGCTTCTAGCTCTTCCTATTGGAGAATAAGCGCAGTCCAATTTTGTCTATTTGCATGAAATTACAGACTCAGGAGACGTTCTCTCCCCCCACCCCACCTTTACTTTGCCCTGCAAAGGACATCAGCCATTTTTTTCTTGATTCTATGTCTGGACTTTGGTAATAGAGGAAAATACTAACTCTACATTTCTACATATTGTGAATGAAATATTCTACTTCAGGACCAAGTTTCTGGTGGAGATCACAGTACAAAAAACAATAAGAATGCGGTAATTTAGAGAATGGATAAGAATCACAGAGGAAGGGTAACCTCCTACCTAGTATGAAATGATGGAGGTTGACTTCTGGTATCCATTAGTGTGTTACATTATGGTTTTGCCAGTGATTATTTATCCTTCAAAAATGGTGAAAAAGATTTTCCATTTTGACCAATGACAAAGAGGAAAGAATTCTGCAACCTTGAGAACATAGTAAACTCCTTGATATTTTGGTATTAATCAAAATTTCTTATTCACTTTTGATTGATCCTTTCCTTTTCTAAACCTGGGGCATTTAGACATTCTAAAGTGACTTTTGAATCTAAGAAAGAATGGGATTATGTAAACTTTTCTTTCCATGTGAAATTTTAGCATTATGTATATTTTATTATATTCTTATTCTTTCTAAATGATTGAAACTCTTATCTATAGTAAGTGTTTGTTCACCACATTACCTCATTTTGCCAAGGAAAAAGAATAAAAGGGGTCATCAATTATTGAGCAACTATTACGTAAACAAGATATTGTTCTGGTGCTGTGTGGACTAAAAAGGAACTGAGTCTTCTCTCAAGGGAGCAACTTCATTTTGGAGAAATATCTGATTCTTAAAATAATAATGCAAGATAATAATTCCAGAAACATCAGAATTGAACAGATTTACTTGTCAAATCAAGTGCAGAAGTAGCCATGGGGTCATGGTGTTCAGAGAATAATATAATAAGTGACCACTGGAATCACTAAGGAAGACTTCATGGAGAAACCAGAAATCAAACTTTTCCTTGATAAGAGAAAAGAAGAGCGTTGCATAGTTGTGCATTTCTATTTGTGTGTATTTGAGGATAGGGGGTATTATAAGCAAAAGTACAGAGGCAGCACTACACAAACTTTATGGGGAAGGGGTACCATAAAGAGATCTAAGTAGAAGATTCATGAAAGGGATAGTGAGATCAGGGATCAAAAAGGTAAGTTGAGGGCACACAAAAGGGCCCTTCAGGATTAAGAAATTTGAACTTAACTCTATAGTTGGTAGAAAACCTTGGAGACAAAAACAGAACTTTAGGAAGATTGTTCTGGAAATAAGAAGCAGTATCACAGAGGAGCTGGTTGGCGATGGAGGAGCTATCACTGGCGATAGGAAGACCTGAGTTCAAATTCTGACACATATGTAATTATGGTCAAGTTACTTCATCTCCTATTCTGACAATGAGTCACAAATTGGCTCCACAGCCATGAAAATGACAAGTCACCAAAAATATAATAAAAAATTTTAAATATGGTAGTGATATTCAGGATCAATTAATTGGCAGGGGTGGAGATTAGAGACAAGGAAACTATTGGCAGTGTTCTAGGATCTGAAAATTGGAACTGGTGGGATGTGGTGAGTAGGGGGGAAGGTGAAAAGGGGAAAACTACAAGATTTCAAGCTTGACTGATTGGGAAAAGTCTTCATATAATCTACAGAAATAAATTCAGGATGGGGAGAAAGTTGATTATTTGGCTCTTAGAAACTGTTTGTGGTAATGGTTGGATATCCATGCTTGAAAGATAATTTCATATCTATTTCCCAATGGGGAAGTTTCTAAAAATTGGAATTGGTTGCTGAACTCCTTTTCAGGGAATATAAGTTTAGGGATTTTTTTTTTTGCTTTTTGTTTTGTATCTCCAGAATTTAGCATAGTATTTGGCATATATTTGGTGCTTAGCTAGGTGTTACAGTGGAAAGATCACTGGACTTGAAATCAGAAGACCCGAGTTCAGTTCTTGTCTTGGATACTTACTATTTGGTGACCCTAGGCAAGTCACTTAATCTCTGTCTGACTCAGTTTCTCTATCTGTGAAATGGGGATAATAGTAGCCTGGGGTTGTTTGGAGAATCAAATAATATAACATATGCAGAATGCATTACAAAACTTCAAGGTGATGTATAAATGATAGCTATTATTTCTGCTCTATTGGACTCTGAGCTCCTTGAAAGCAGAGACTGCTTTTCTCCCTTTATTTGTACCCCTAGCGCTTAGCACAGTGCCTAACTCATAGAAGGTACTTAGGAAATGCTTGTTGATTGACTCATAAATGTTCATTGACTGTTTTAGGAGTTCCTCATCTAGATGTCACTAAATGAATTGATAGACATATCGATTATCTTTGAAAGACTAGATGGCTCTTTCTTTGCAATGATGAGTCTTTTTAACTTCTATGCTGCCATTACAGGTAATCAGTGGGCTTCCGTCTAAGGTAAAAAGGCCTTAAAGTGGCTTTTTGTAAAGTGACCTTTCAAATACCAACATGTAAAAAAAAGGGTAAGGTAGGTTAAAAGCTTGAGAAATCCTGAAATGCAGATGAGGTTTGCCGACCTTTCTGGAAATGGGGCTGAGTTTTGAATTTCATAACGAAATCCAAAACCAGATGGTAGAGTTTCACATTTCACCCTGAAAGTTTTACACAGCTCAAACTTTCGTATCTTTTTCAGGTATCAGGCTACACAAAAGTTCCAAAATTTCTTCCTTAAATAAACAATGATGCTTAGGACAAGCTATTAAATTTTGTTCTTTGTATACAATATGACCTTGCTGACCTAATGTTAGTAGGATATTCACTTTGAATTGTCTTATGATAGATGGCAAAGGGCTCCCCATGACCCATCCACACTTTATCTCATCCATCCCTTGTTATAAGCAATGCCAGACATCTGGAGAAAGGCTGATTGGGGCTATGGGCATAGTCTTTGACAAGAAGCAAGGTTTTCTCTGGGAAAGTTAACTAGTGCTGATTAAACGCTCAAAGATGATTTCATTAACATGTATTCTAACCAAATGAGGTAACTCTTAAATCAAGCTTTAACTGCCTTCCAGAATAAATAAATTGGCCTAGCAGCTGATCTCTGAATCATTTGTTAGTATCTATATGTTGGGGCAAAAAATTAAGTTTCTGGCAAAAGATAAATTTATTAACATTTTTGTAGTTATAGGCAGTAGTCTCATAGATAAAGCACGGATGACTCACAGATAGCTCTTTGCCACCTATCATAAGACAACTCAAAATAAATGTCCTACTAACGATAGGTCACAGTAAGGCCATATTGTATACTGAGAACAAAACTATTATATCCATCATAGTTATGCAAAATCTTTGTGTTCTTGACCTGCAAACATGATATTCATGAAACCCTCTCCTTCACTTCCTTATCCCTAAAAACAAAAACTGAGAAATGTTCACTACAAAGAGGCCTTCTTTCATGTCTATTCCAATCTCACAAAATAGAACTACATGAACAGTGTTCAATGATTACCCATACTAATTGTTTTCTTTGAGACCCTCCACACTCTAGTATCACATTAACCTTTCCAGCCTTATCTCATGATCTCATGTTATTTTAACCTTAGTACTTTACATTCTATCCAACCCAGGCTGTTCAGTCCCCAAATGTCCCATCTTTCCCATCTCTGTAACTTTGCTCATTCTATGTCCTTTGCTTTGAATGTCTTCTATCTTTCTTTGCTCTTTTCATTTCTTTCTACCCTTTAAAGCTGAATTCATTTAAGCTTTTGCTGATCTGCCCTATATGTAAATACCTCTAATCTTGGAGTTCACATATTACTTGGTTTTCTATATCCCCAATGCAGGTATCACATCATATTATTTCCCTAGTAGAATATATATGTCCTGAGGGCAAGAACTGTTTTATTTTTGTCTTTGTAACTTCAATACCTAGCACAGGGCCTGGCACACAGTGGTTACTCACTGATAAATGCTTGTTGATTGACTTTTATGAATGCTAGTTATCTGAATTTGTGTCCTTCTAGACATAGATAATCTTTTACTAGATTACAAGCTCTCTGAGGTCAGGACCCATGTTTCATCTAAAGTTTAGTTATTTTCCCAAGATCTAACCCAGTACTCTACAAAACAGTGGGTTATAAGATTAAATTTAATGTTGCTATATTGAAAGATATTTCCAATTTTAATTCATACAATTATATATGTGTGTTAACACTTACATCTATGTACATGAATCGTATAAAACTATTTCTCCAAACACATATTATGTGCCAGGCATATACCAGTTCCTAGAGATGTATTTACGAGTAAGGACATCAAAACATAGAAAAAATAGACAATGATTTTGGTGGTGTTACTAGCAACCAGGAAAATCAGAAAAGGCCTTTTAAAGGAGGTGGTTCTTGAGCTAAGCCTTGGAAGCAATTAGGGGTTCAAAGGGGGATACAATGGAGGGAGAATATTCCAGGTCTGGTTATAGTACAAAGAAAGATATAGGGATTGGCATTGGTGAAGTGTCCTGCTCATAATCATAGAGCTAATGAGAGTCAAAGGCAAAATGTGAACCCAGTTGTCTTATTAATGTGTGTGTACGTATATTGGGGTGGGGGAAAGGAATGATGGTAGGGGATAGTAATGTAGACAGGCAAAATGGGCTAACAAGAGTTTTTGTGTAACTATTTCCAATATTCCATACAAGGAGGTTACATAGTAGCTCCATTAATAACTTTTGGGACTGGTGTCCCCTAAATTGATCCTGCTGATTCCTAACATACAACTCAGATTTTTTTTATATGACAGCCTATATATTAAGTAAAAATTTCTTCATGATCCTCAACATATAAGCTAAGCAGGAAAACTTGCCAAAGAATTATGCAGAAATTATAATTTCCAGGGTTGGAATATCCTGGTAAGTGAAGAATATATGGGATCTGTCAGACTATGGAAATCATTCCTAGGGACTCCCATTACATTGTTTTAGGTCTTTTCCCACTCAATCTCCTTGTTTATAAAATGACACAACATATAAATACACATGTATGCGTATACGTACATATATATGGATATATACACATGTGCATACACACATGTGTACATATACACAACATATTTCATATATTCACACAGTATTTTTGTTTATATATACACATATGCTTGTTTATATATATAGTTATACATAATTTTCCTTGCATAATTACTAATAAAAGTTAGAAATAATTTTTATTTACTGAATGATTAAAAGTAACTTTTTTCTTGGATGTACCTCTGGAATGGTCAGAACTAGAAGAATTCAAGTTAAAGAGAACTTTAAGAATGCACTGAGCAATTATTTCTTACAGAGGAAATAATTTTGCTGTATTTTATTTCATTTCATTTTCTCTTTTTCAGTGAACCACTCAAGCCGTTCAGTAGGTTACTTTCCCTACAGATATCTGCATTGGTATTTTATGTGTGTAGTATGCTTTTTCTTAAAATAGTCTGTACTATCTTCCTTGGTCTGCTCTGCTAATTCTGAGTTTTGTACTTTATGCGCTCTCAGGAAGCTAGATGGTGTAGTGGATAAAGCACTGGGCCAGGGTTTAGTAAAACCTGAGTTCAAATCTGGCCTCAGACACTTACTAATTCTTTGACCATTGGCAAGTCCTTTAACTTTTGTTTGCCTCAGTTTCTTTATCTGTAGAATGGTGTTAATAATAGTAGCAGCTCTTGAGGTTGTCATGAGGATTAAATGAGATAATAATTGTGCTTAGCCCAGTGTCTGGCCCATAGTAGGTATTATATAAATGTTGTTGTTCTCTGCAAGATCTGGAAAAATATAAATCCAGTAACAATAGTCTGATCTAACTGATCAGGAGTGACTTAGTTTTCCTAGAAGCTTGATATGCTTATTATGCTGGTGGAATGTGAGCTCTTTCTGAATATTTCAAGTGTCTAATATTTTATAACATATACTAAGGAGTGCTCCCAATGGTGGCTCCCAAAAAAAGGTGCATGCACAGAGTACACACTGGTTACTGATCTAGAAAAAATATAATGATGCTGGAAATAATGGAACGTCATATTGCCAATTATATTTTCTATAGTTCTTTTATAAATTCCAAACTTAAGTCGATTTTAAAATTGCATGAAAGCATTTTCTTTCATGAATGTGATGTTTATCTATGTATAATTAGTCTGGTTAGCTTCATTCAAAGGATGTTATTGCACTGTAATACCTTTAAATAATTTTTTTTTAATTTCTAGAATGAGAATGTATTTCTTCAGAAAAAAGCATTTTCCGTTAGGGAATGAGGTCTATACTCTCTGTTCCAGTGAAACTCTGTTGAAAATTCCACCCTACATATGATATGCATGCCCACTTATACATAAGTGGTTCCCCCATTCATGGGATGAATTCATTTTTCAGCTTTGCCTCATAGAAGCCCTAGCTTTTGTCAAAGCCCAGCTCAGGTGTTTCTTCCACCATAAACCTCTTCTTATTCCTCCAGTTATTAGCAGTGTCTATGTCTATGTCTGTGTTGACATTACTTTGCATTTCCTGTGTGTAAATATCAAGCAGGAAATAGGGTCTGGTAGCAATGTGGTTTGTATGACTTTCTAGTAATGATGAACAACACCATCCTTTCAGTGACTTTAAGTAAAGTGTTCTTAAATTTTTTTTTTTTGGTTTGTTTCATGAACCCCTTTGGCAGTCTGGTGAAACCTATGGACTCCTTCTAAGAATAATGTTTTTAAATGTAGAAGATAAAATACATAGGACTAGAAAGGAAACCAATTGCATTGAAATACAGTTATCAAACATTTTTTAAGTTCACAGATCTTCTAGATAAAAACTCCTGCTGTAAGCCTTATTCAAAAGCAATCTCCTGTATAAGTCTTCACTGATCTTCCCTCTGGATAACATTCTATTTCATAATATCTACAAAAATCCCTCTAATAAGTAGATACCCTTATATGTGCACATGGGAGATCCATTCCCCACTGGCAGAATATAAGCTCCACATGGACAAGAACTATTGAATATTTTTTTTTAACCTTTGTAGGCCAAATACCTAGAACAGTGCTGTGTACTAGGTAGGAACTTAGTGAATGTCTATTGAGTTTATTTAATTGGAGAATGTATTTGTGCTGACTTTTATTGACCCACGCTTTTGCCTCTCAGTTTCCACGACAAAGAATACCACTGCTTTGTGACTTGACTAACTGGGGACTGGGTCACAGCCTGTGGTCAGAGGACATAGTGAAGCAAATTGATTTCATATTTGGTCTTCCTGCTGTTCAGTTGAGCCAAATAGCCACAGATAAAGAGCCTTTCAGAAAATGAACTTTGGATTCCCACAAAAAGGTGAAGTACTTCCTGGAAGTATAATTGTAGCTTACTTTCCCTGAAGAGAGAGAACATCTTATCTAAATGATACAGATGTTTCTCAAAAGACCTGACAAATATGAGAATATCATCTAGGCAAATGAGGTAAATTTGCCAGTGAAGTCATATTTCCTTCCATAATTGAAAGCAAGACCAGTAGATAACTAGTTGCTTTCTAGCCAACCTTGATCACTTCAATGGCTCCACAATATATAAACAATGCACCTCTCAGAAATATTTTCATGTACAAGGAAAAAAAGGTGGTTATCTATCATATATTTTAATTATTTATATATCCCAACATGCAACAAGTAAAAAGAAGACCAATTATGATTTTCAGTCTAAAACACTGTCAGTTTCAGACCAGAGCTCCATGTATGAGCTTACAGTCTTTCACATTATATCCTTTTGGTTACCCAATTCAATGGCACATTCTTTAGCAAGAAGAAAGTTGACTTTAGAGTTAATTTAGTTCCACCTATACCTGAACAAGAATCCCTTCTATAGTATATATGAAGAGATGTCTGGATACCTTTGAGCATGGGCGATCTTTGCAGCTAAACTGCTGGAAAAGGCCACAATCAGTTCCTCTACGTTTTCTCCTTTCACTTTCTTCTTAACCCTTTACAATCTGGCTTCTGACCTTATCATTTCAACAAAACTCCTGTCTCCAAGTTACTAATGATCTTCTAATTGCCAAATCTAACTCAATCCTCATTCTTCTTGGCCTCTCTGCAGCCGCCTCCATACTTTTTTCTCTCTGTGTTTTTGGGAGTCCTCTCTCTCCTGGTGACCTTGCTACCTATCTGACCTCTCCTTCTCTGTCTCCTTTGTGGGATCCTCCTCCAGATCATACCTTCTAACTGTAGTGTCTTACAGGGTTCTGTCTTGTGTCCTCTTCTCTTCTCCTTCCATACTATTTCACTTGATGATCTCATCAGCAATCATGGATTTAATTACTATCTTTATGCTCACTATTCCTAGATCTACCTTTCCTGCCTCAAACTCTCACCTTGCATCTCCAACTGCCTTTTAGACATCTCAAACTCCACGTGCAGTAGATATTTTAAACTCAGTATGTCCAAAATAGAGCTCATTATCTTTTCCCCTAAACCCTACCTCCATCCTACCTAATACTGTAGAGTGCAAAACCACTGTGCCAGTCTCTAAAGCTCACAACCTAGGAGTCATCCTAGATCTCCATCTTAGATCCAACCCCCACCTCCCCCGCCCATATGCAAGCTGTTGCAAGATCGTTCAATTTCATTTTTTCAACATCACTCAAATAAGCCCCTTTCTCTCCTCTGACACTGTCAACACTCTGCTTCAGGCATTTATCACCTTATGCCTAGGTTATTGCAATAGCCTGCTTGTGGGTCTGCCTTGTTTAAGTCTTTTCCCACTCCAATTCATTCTCCATTAAGCCACTAAAGTGATTTTCTTAAAATGAAGGTCCCCCTTCCCCTTCAATACACCCCACTAACTCCCTGTTGGTTCCAGGAGCAAATATAAACTATTCTATTTGGCATTCAAAGCCTTTCATAACAGCCCTGTCCTTCCTTTCCAGTTTTCTTATACCTTACTCCTCAACACGTATTCTTCAATTTAGTGAAACTGCCCTCAGGGCTGTTCCACAAACAAGACACTCCATTTCTTGGCTCTGGGCTTGGCTATTCCCCATGCTTGGAGCACTCTTCCTCCTCTGTTCTGACTACTGACCTTCCTGGCTTCCTCTGAGTCCTAACTGATATCCCACTTTCTATAGGAAGCTTTGTCTAATACCTCTTAATTTCAGTGCTCCTACTGGTCACACTCCTTTTCCTCTTCCATCATGTGTTTTGTGTTGCTTTTTATGTTTTGTTACAACATAAATCTTGCTCAAGTATGAGATCGATAATATCTTGAATCCAAAATGGTTCATGTACCTTTGAAGAGCACTCTGTTTACTGAGAGCCTTGCATTTATAATGTAGACTCATAGCACACCATAGTATTGTGGAAAGAACACTGAACTTGGGGTCAGAAGAGATACATGTGGTCAAGTCTACTTTTGATTCTCACTGACCCTGAGACCCTGGACAAGTCACACAACTTAGCAGAGCCTTAGTGTTCTTGTCTCTAAAATGAGGATGATAACACCTGTGAGGTGTCATTACAGCCCTTGATAATCAAATAAGAAAGCACATTCCTAACCTTTAAGTGCATGGTATGTGTGACAGTTCTTATTATTCCTATTTTTGAAGCATTTTCACATGCATTCTTGTTTCACAGGCACCACCAGCTTCCATATTACAGGTGCTTTCAACCAGTGTGGTAAGCTCCTGTATCTGATGGAATTACCATTTTCCTTAATACCCCAGTTATTTATTGTTTACTGAAATTTAACACTTAATGAAGCTAATGCACAGAGTGCACTGATAGAAAGGGACACACATTCTCTTTCAAAAAAACAAACAGAATAAGTCCTTTAAGAAGGCTGAGCAGACACTTCCTGTCAAACAATCAGCAACCCAGCTCAACAACATTGTACAATAGATTTATTCATACTACAGCTGTGATAACCAATTCTCTTTGAATTTATTCGTGAAATGTCACACAATCCAAGATGTTTTAATTATGTTACATTCTGAACTTGGCTGGTGATTATAAAATGAGTGATCAAGAGTTAAATCAACTAAAGTCTAGAGAAAAAAATGTTGTATGACAGATGGGTATAGTGCAAGCAAAGCAAACCTGTAATGTCTGGTGGGATGATTTCTGTTTATGTTTAAAAGAACATACCCTTGGCTCATGAAAATATGCTTCATCTTTCCAAAATGACTGTAGCTCCTTGTTGACACACAGTATTGTGCAGAAATAACTTTAAAACCATCATTATAAAAACTCTAATGTATTTTTACCCAGCATTCACACCTCCCAGAGGAATAATCTTGCTTGCACATATTTGGAAACATTAAATTGGGCATATTTGTTTTTCTCTTGCACCATTTTTACTGTTGTTAAGGCAGGGTATGGATAATGCCATTATGAGAGGGCATGGCACACTCTCCATCATTCTCTTTCAAAACCGCTGTTGTAGCTACATATTAGGACATTTATTTTAAAGATTGTTTGTTTCTGCTTCCTTACTTCCTCAAACCTATTTCTATTTTAGTTTGATTAGAAATGTTTACTTTAAATAGAGTAGCAAGTGCTTCTGTGTTGATTGTAATTCAGTCGAGAATTTAATGACTTATAGAAAAAAAGAGAGAGAAAATTAAGTCACTGAACTATTTAAACACTTTAATCCAAAAATACCATTCTTGGTCTTATGCTCCCAAGGAAGTCAAATACTGAAGGAAGTCCAACATATACCCACATATTAATGTTTTATGTATAATATCTATATCTATATCTATATCTATATCTATATCTATATCTATATCTATATCTATATCTATATCTATATCTATATCTATATCTATATCTATATCTATATCTATATCTATCTATCTATCTATCTATCTATCTATCTATCTATCTATATTTTTGGTGGTAGTGCAAAACTTGCAACAAAGAAGGAATGGTTGAGGAGTGGCTGAACCAACTGTGATATATGAATGTAATGGAATATTATTGTGTCATAAGAAACAACAAATACAAAGAATTGAAAGGAACATTGGAGATGTTTGTGAATTGCTCTAGAGTGAAGTAAGCAGGACTAGGGGAACAATACAATATGCGATCACTAAAATAACATGTGAAAAGAACCACAAAATGATGCAAAACACTAAGTAACTGTAATAATCAAACTTGGCTTAAACCGACAAGGAAACTCCTTGCTCTATTTGATAGAGAGTTGGGTGATTACAGGTGTGGAATGTTGCCTATACATTGTTAGACATTATCACTGGGTCAGTTGGTTCTGCTTAATTCTATTTCTTTGGTACAAGGCTATGAGTGGCAGTGGTGGGGGTAAGGGGTGAAGGAGGCATATCCAGAAATGACTACAGTGTAAAAACAGAAGCCATCAATAAAAATGATTTTAAAAAGGAACATATCAACCAAGTGATTTTTAGAGTAATGTTAATTCTAGCTAAGGATTGCTTGATTATTGAGAAAAACAAATGGAAAAAGGTAGAAAAATCACAGAGAGGATGCTTTAATGTTTTATAAGCCACCAAATGTTACTGAGTTCATTAAATCTCAAAGAATTTACTTTCTGTAATAGTTCTTTCAGAAACGTTTGCTTCTTTTTTTACTTTCAATCTTTTTTATTTCTAAAACTTAAATACACAATAAGAAAAGAAAAAGAAACATACTATAAACTTAAATACTAATAGATACAAAATATGAAAAGAAAAAAAAACATTGTCATATGTGTAGCAGTACATGAAGGAGGATTCAAAATATACGTTATAAATTTCCATTTCAAGAAAGCATACATAATAAACTCTACACATTGTGATCAGAGCTTTTGCCTCTCATTGAGCAAGAAATCCTAACAGAAGATAACTTTCTCCTCCTAACTTTATAAAAATGCATTTCAAATATTAGATATGACCATTACTTTTGATAATGCTAAACCTCTACTGCAAAGAACTAGAAAAAACAAAGTGAGACTATCAGAGAGACTTTCTGATAAATTACTCAAACTATCTGTAATTTCATGAAGAAACTCTCTCTACCAAGGCAGGATGGCTCCTGCTCTGCAACTTTTAGAAGTAGAGCATTGCCTGGAGCTCTGAAAGGTCAACTAACTTGTCCAATGTCACACAGCTAATATGTGTAAAAGGTAGGACTTGAACCCACACCTTTGAATGAGGGTTGAAACAACTTATTTATGGATCTCAGAATCCTAGAATACTCAATTAATTCTGAAAATTACCAACATGAATATATGCCAAGTCTTTGCTCACTGAATAAAGATAAAGTGACTTTAAAATCCACAGCCACTGGTTGCCATACAACCTGCTATACTATTATGGCAGAAACAAGCTATGTTAGAATTTTCAGTGTCCTCTTGCAGAGCCTTCTTGATGCTGTGATACTTTAATTCACCTTAGCTAACTTACAGTAAGTAGAGTTTTGTGTGTGTGTGGAGGGTAGTATTCCAATGTTAAAATGATTAAATAACTTTTATGGTTGATCAAATATAAGCCCTTATTATACACAGTAGGCAAAACCATACATTTTAATTACTTTGTTATCAAAGATCTAAGTATTTACATTTCATTTTTCAGTAATAATTTTGAATTTAGTTTGTGACCTTCAAAAAATAACTAGAAGAGCTATGTTTATGCTTTTCTTCATAAACAAAAATGAAATTAGTACATGATGATAATAAACACTGTAACAACATTACCAGCATAGAGTTTTTAGATGTTGCTTTTGGAAATTTTATTTCTTCATTTTGTCTAGCTAGTTTAATTCTTTTTTTCAGTTTAATTAATGTAATTATTTGGGAATTTGCACTATATTTCTCACTTTGCAACCATGCACAGAATAAGAAGAACTGATCAATATTTGATCATAGTTACAGTGCATTAATTCAAAGTTAATTTTCAGTGGAATCACTGCCATTATTCACTTTTGAGAGGTGTTATATGAATATGGGGGGGAAGTCTTTGCAAAATGGAAAAAAGCACATTATAAGATTTTAAGAAGTTCCACCATATCCAAAAGAAATGCCCACTTAAAAATAATAAAAATACTAGCTAACACTTTGGAAAACTACTTATTAGGATTCACATTTCACTTTAAAATTTGTGCAAATGTGAATTATTATTTTTCAAAGACAGAAATCAGAGCCTCCAAAATCTCTTTAATAAAATCATCTTGTCTTAGACATTTACTTATTATCAAAATGTAATGCAATTTAAAATCTAGCCATTAACCTCTAGCACTTATATAAAAACAGATTTATTAGAATAGGATAGACATACCATTTTAGTAATTTACACTATAAATATTTCAAAATAAAAATGCTACCTTTCATTTATTACAAAGAGGGAACTAAATGTCAAATTTCCCTTATACTTAATTTCAGTAGCAAAAAATTAAGTTCATAGCACCTTAGAGGAAGGCCCCCAAATTGCAATTAAATCCAAATGGATTTAGTGTTGCATATATTTGACACTGGCTAAAAGAGCCTGCAGTGTACTGCTGTTAAGGAACCTAGAACAATGAATAAATGGTCATTGTGTTTCTCTGAGTCCTACCTTCTTTTTTTTTGTTGTTTTTAGCCTGAACATGCAATTCTTTGACATTATATGTTCTTCCTATTCCTCATCCCATTGTACTAAAAAAAATCAAGCAAAAAAAACCCCCACCATCATTTTTGATCATATGGGAACTGAATAGAATATAAAATATAGAGAAAACATCAAATTATCAGTATAAAGCAAATTGAAGGAACCTGATGCTGAAACTTTGTAACCTAATTCCAATAATGGACCAGAGATGCATGGCATAGCATAGTATTTCCTCTTTTAAAAATATGAATAACATTCTAATGTTCAAAGCTGGGGGTACAATGAAACTTTCATTTTACGAGGCAATTGCTTGAACTTGTTTTGTTACTATGAATAACCAGTGGTATGCTTTAGATGTTAGCCTTTCTACAATCTGCCAGTCTCATCCAAAGTTATCAATGTTATCAATGTGACATGAACTTCATAAATCAAGAAGCCCTTACGAAGGAATCAAATCAAGTAAGCACTACACTACATAATTCTAAAAATGATTTGGCTTGCATATCTATTTGAACTTCTCATTGAATAAAGATTAAAACCTGAATTAAACTCCTCCAACTAAACTCTTCCCTCTTTAATCTCTACTCAAATTATTCTGAGATATGTATATCCAGTTCCAGACTCCCTCCTGAGCTCCTGTATCACTAACTGCCTTTTCAAACTGTCTCTCCCCGTAGACATCTCAAACTCCTGTCCCATAATGAACTCAACTTTTTCTTCAAACCCAGTTCTTGCAAATTTCCTCTTTTTTTTTTTCCCCTTGACAAGTCTGTAATCCCTCTAGTCATCCAGATTTGCAATTCTGGAGTCACCTCTGACTCCCCCAATCTCCTTCAGCCTATATATCTAATCAGTTGTCAATTCTTGTCAAATCTACCTTAGCAATATCTCTCTGATCCATCCACTTTTTACTACTCACACAGTCACAATCCTAGTAGCCCTCCATTGCCTCCTGCTTGGGCCACTGTACCTGGCTACCAGTTGTTTTTCCTGATTCCAAGTCCAGCCTGATCTAGTCCGTCCTTTTCACAGTTGCTAAATTTGTGTTTCTAAAGCACAGTTCTGATCACATCACTCTAATGCTTTCCAAAGCTTCAGTGCTTTCAATTTCTTCTAGCATAAAATACAAACATCTCTGTTTGGCATTTAAAGCCTTACAATCCTTAGTTCTTCTCAAGGCTTAGCTCTGGTGATACTTCCTAGATGAAATCTTTCTTGAAAATCCCACTTGTTAATGCTTTCTTCTCTGTAATTTCTGTCTTTTATGCATATAGATTTTCTATGTACTTCTCTGGCCACATGCTACACCCCATCCCAATAGAACATAAGTACTTAGAGGGCAAAGGACTGTTTCAATTTTTCTTTTTAATTCTACTGTGCTTTATACCTATTAGGCTATTGATAAATACGTATTGAAGTCAATTAAATTCACCTTTCTTTGACAGAAAGAACACAAGTTAGTCTTCCAAAAACAGTTGGCAAATATTTAACATATGAGAAGTACAAGGAGTAAGAGGAGGGCATAGTCAGTAAATACTTATGAAGGATTTGTTTCATTATATTTAGACGGATGAGAGAGACTTTGTGCCTTCATATAACAGAAGATGGCCAAGCCTTATCTCAGATCAAATCAGCGTGTAATTGTTGAATACCTACTACTTGCATATTGTAGGCTATCAAGGATTCAAAAGAAGGCATAGTTACTACTCATCAGAACCTTGAAACAGAAAAGTTACAAAGTTACCAAGAGAGGATTTAGTCTAACCCTCTCAATTAGGTTAAAGAGACAAGACTTAGACACATGCTCAAAGGACAATTTCACGGAGTCTCATTAAAGGAAGCAATGTCATCAATTTTAGGTCAACCTACATCTGAGAAAGAATTTCCTTCACAATATACCTGTAGCCATTCAATTTTCACTCGAAAAACTACATTGGCAATCTTGCATCCTTGAAGTTCATCTTCCTCCCCAGATGCCCCATTCTACTTTTGGATAGCACTAATTGTTACAACGTTTTTCATTACATCAAACCTAAATTTGCCATTTTGCCTCTTCAAACCATTTTCCTATTTCTGCCCCGTTGGGCCAAACAAAACAAGTTTAACTCCTCTTTGATGTGACAGATCTTCAAATAAATAAAAATGGTTATCATACTGTACCCTTCTTCCCAAATATTTTCTTATCTATGTTTAATATTCCTAGTTTCTACAAATATCCTTAAATGATATTAACTTGACATACTTCGTCATCTTTAGTGTCTTCCTTCAGAATATATATTAGAAGTTGATTTAAAAAAAAATTCCCACTGTAGAATAATGTGCAGTACACAGGCATGAAGAGTGTAAGTTGAGTTACCAATGATATTCACATGTCTGCTGTCTTTGCCTCGTTCCTCAATCTGGTTAAGTACCAATTTCTGTACTGGTGAATGGTGGTATTTAGTTGTGGGAAAGTGTCATAGCCAATTTGACAATTTATTAATCACAAAATAACAATAAATCTTCTAGCTTTTGCACTTCTAAAAAATATCCCATTGTAGGCTCTATTAAGTTTCATCTTAGAGGCAGCATGGAGAGGAAACTAGCCTTAGATCTGAGAAGATCTAGATTCAAGTTTCACTTCTGAGACATGCTGATAACATTTTTGTACTACATTGCCAATATACATTAGTAGGGGGAGTTTCCAACACTGATAAAATCATAGGTTTGGTCCCAAAAAAGATTATTTGACTCTCCCCGGGTTTCCATCCAGTCAAGATCTGGACCCTGACTCTGGCATTCTTGATGTTAGCTATTTAGCCTAGCTTTGTTTCATCAAAAAATCTGATAAGTATGACAAGTACATTTTAGTCTAAATCATTGATAGGAATATTAAACACCTCAGGGCCATGCACAGATCTCTGGGTCATTCAACTGTTGACCTCTTTCTAAGTTGCCAATGAACCATAATGACTTGAATAATCTTTGGTTTTGGCCACTCAAAGAGTCCTAAATCCACTTAATTGGACAATTATTTAGTTCATGTGTCTCCACTTTTTTGACAAGAATATTATAAAATATTTTTCCTATTTCAGAATCTGGGTGAACAATATCTAGCAAGTACCTGATCTACACTGATCAAAAAGGAAATGAGGCTATTCTGGGAATGACAAATTCCCAATGAGGCCATAAGGGATTTTTGTGCTCACTGTTTTTCTTATTAACTATTGCTTTCATAGTGTGTCCTAGAATTTTTCTAGGACTGAAATGAAGAAAACTGGTCTATGGTTTTCAGTTTCTTCCCTCTTTATAAAATCAATACATCTATCTATCCATTCTACAACCTTGTGTTACCTGTCTTATTGTCCATCATCTTGGACTGACTGTGACTCAGCAATTGAATATGCAAATTATTATACAGTATGTAACTAACTGCTAAGTTGAATGGCTTCTATCAGAGTTTATTGGAGGAACAGATATGCGGAAAAATGTAGCATTAATAAATATCATGATTTTGAACTGTATTTGAGCCATTAATAATTAGCCATGTTAGAAATGCAAATTAGGCATTGCTGGCGAGGGATACCACCAGCAAAGGTGAAGACTAGAAATGAAAAGCATCTTGTAAACTCAGTTTATTGGTTTTAAGAAAATATTTTTATTTTCTAACATGGGTACTTTAAACCTGCTGGTTAAAAAAGTACATTGTATAAAAGAAAACACAGTGTTTGGATGGAATGGATATAAAACTGATAAATAATTTTAAGTTTAAAGGATCTATCATCAAAACTTTAAATAGTCCTTTCTCTGGCCCTAGTTAAATTACTGTATTTCCTGACACTGTTTGCTCCTCATAGCAATTGAAAGCATATGTAATTTAACAGCAGGCCTCAATCCTTTAATAAGCTGTCTTTAAAATACCTTACATGGATTACCTATCTGTAAATCTGCTTCCCATGCAGAATATGACAGTATTATGGAAATTGTTAGTTTAGTAAAGATGGCATATACCAAAGGGAACCACATCTGCACACTGTAAGATTATACCAAACATTGGAAGTAATCTTTAGTCATTTATAATACTGCTGAATGCATAATTAAGATTATGAGCTCTATTCTAACCTTCGTTATGTTCTGTGTATTTGTATTTTTTCCTTTGTAAATTAAACTAAAAGGCAGCATCATGGTACTGTCCTGCTTGAATTGTCCAAAGTTGGTGTTTGACCCCTTAATGCTCAGAAAGTCTTAAAAACTTTGTCAATTTAACACGAAGGGGGTTGTTCATGGGGAAAACAACAATTCCTCTCAAAAAGAAGCAGAGATAACTTAATTTTTTTCAAAGCACAAGTTTTGTACTCATCACATTTTAAAAGAGTTGTTTCCTCCTACCTCAACTTATCATTTTCATCTGACCTTATAAATCAAATAAAGACTGCTAATTCCAAAATTTCAAAAATTCTTGTCTCTGTACCTGTCATGTTTGAAAACAATTTCTCCTATCCTCAATTCATCATTTTACATTTTTCTTATTAACCAACTATTAGGTGCTATCAGTGATGTTTATTTATCACATTTGCAATCATATCATAATTTGCAAATGGACCCAGACAACTTAGATGTTTTGGAAGAAGTACAAACCATTCAGAAAAATTAATGGCATGAGTATTTTTCTGAGTGAATTCCCATCAACTGAAAATATTAACACAAAGTTATTTTCTGAAGCCAAATGACCAAAGCAGCTAACTACAGTGTTGACGATGAATAAGTTCCAATAAATAGCTGAAGAGTTCAAAGAAAATTTATTTTGGTGATCATAAAGAAAATAATCACTGATGTGGTTCAGACATTTCATTATGTTTGGTAGAAGGAGTTAAACTTAGTCCTTGAACCATACATAAAAAATAATATATAATCTTGTTTGTTGGTAGTTTAGTGATACAACAAAATGGAAATTAAAAAGGGATGTAATTTCTCATTGTCCACCAAGAAAATAAGAAGTTATCGAACTACAGCATGACAAGAAAATTTCATATCAATGTTTTCCATTATTATAGGAGACCACTAAAAAGGAGGCAGCTAAATGCACTCTGTGAATACTTAATAGTTGTATAAAGCACTCTTTTGGAAACAGATGAGGAAGAAAGGTTATATAGTAAGAATATGTAAAAATGAATTAATTATTTTACGTACAATAACATCACTGAGAAAATTGGAATGGAATCTGGCTGAAATTAAATTGAGATAAATAACTTATACTATAGATCACAATTAACTAAAAATGGATAGATGACCCAAACATTAAAGATGATATCATAAAAAATAGAAGGGAAGCAGATTATATATCTGTCATAGCTATCTCCAGGAGGGTGAATTTTTAACCAAACAAAATATTACAAGCAATTACAAAAAATAAAATCGATAATGTCAATTCTATAACATTTAAAACATTTTGCATGAACAAAATTAATGTAATATAAAGAAGGAAAGCAAAAAAGTGGGGGAAATTCTGTGTATCAAACATGTCCAATAAAGGTATGCTGTCCAAGGTATATGAATAACTAAATATATGTATATGCATATGCACATATAAATATAGTTGTTATGTATTATGTGTGTATATATGTATATAAACATATACATATACATAAATATATACATTTGTTTGTGTATGTGTGTGTGTGTGTGTGTGTATACACATATAAAACCTAAGTCATTCCCTTTGATAAATAAGTAATACAAGGAAATGAACAAACAAGTCTCCAAAGAAAAACTTTTGACAACCGTATGAAAGAATGCTCCAAATGAGTTAATAGAAAGAGAAATTAAATTGAAACAACTATGTAGTTTCATTTTACACTCAGCAAATTGGCCAAGATGACCAAAAAAATGGGAACGGGCAGCATGGAGGGATTGAGAATGACAGGCACGTGAATGTTCTGTTGGTGAGGGTATGAATTGGTGCAAGGGCTCTGAAACACAATTTGCGAACATACAGAGAGTGGTTAAAATGGTTACACTCACTGACTCAGAGATTACACTCATATGTCCTAAAGATTTTGGTGACAAAAAGAAAGGTCACATATATACCAGTAGTAGTTTTTGTAGTAGCAAAGAATTTTAAAGTATATGTCCATTGAGACAATGCAATGGCTAAATGAACTTTGACAAAAAAAAGTATAATAAGAGATTATTCTGTTATAAGAAATTATGATTATGATAAATATATAATGAGAAGGCATATGAATCAGCAAAGTGAAGTAAGCAGAACCAGGAAATGTACAAGTAATCCCATTATATTCCATCTTCTCCAACAGATCTCACTCTTTATTGTTCTTACTCTCAGTCTTCAGTCTCTCCCTGTCTACCAGCTGCTTCCTTACTGCCTAAAAGTACAACCACATCTCCCCTATCCTCAAAAAACCCTCACTTGATTCATCCATTTCTACTAGCAATTATTCTTTATTTTGCCTCTCTTTTAATTCTAAATTTGTTGAGCGAGCTGTCTACCATCAAGGCCTCCACTTTCTTCTCAATCTTTTCCTAACTCTGCATTTTGTCTTCTAGCCTCACCATTGAATGAAATTGCTTTCTTTGGGCTATGATCTCTTAATCATGAACAATATTTTCTCAGTCCTCTTCATTCTTGACCTCTTGATCTCTCTCTTCTGTTTGATACTCTCTTCCCTCTAGTTTTACATGACACCTCTCTCTCTCTCTCTCTCTCTCTCTCTTCTCTCTCTCTCTCTCTCTCTCTGTCTCGACCATTCCTTGCAGTCACCATTGCTGAATATTCATCCTGGTCATACCCACCATTGGTGGGTATCCCCAAAGTTCTGTCCTGGGCCCTCTTCTAGTCTCCCTATATATTATTTCACTTGGTGATTGCATCGGCTCTCATGGATTAAATTATCATATCTATACAAGTGTTTTACATATCTATTTATCTAGCCTTAACCTCTCTCTTGATCTCCAGTCTCACATCTCCAATAGCCTATTGGACATTTAGAATTGTATGTCTGATAAATATCTTAACTCAATATGTCAAAAATTGAATTCATTCTCTTTCCCTCAAACTTCCCCTTTCCCTAACTTCCCTATTGTTACTAAGGCTACCACCATCATCCCAGTTATCCAGGTTTATAACCTCTTCATTTTCTCTTACCCCTCCCTCCCCATACACAATAAAAACAAACAAACAAACAAAAACACTTGTCAATTTAGGAAAAGTAATTACTGAAAATACTTATTCAGGCCAAACTAAAAAGCTATTCTTTTTTGATTCCCTTTCTCTCTCCCCCTGTCCCCTCCACATACTTTTCAATTGCTGGTGATGACTTTGCTGTTTCTTATCCACAACATTTCATTTCCTGCTGTCCTCTGTTTCTAGAAGGCTCCCAGTCTTCCCCTCTGCCTCTTGGAACCTCTAGTTCCTTTTAAAGTCTATTCCTGATTATCTCAGCTGTTAGGCCCTCCCTCCATTATTTTGTCACTACTGTCTATATATCATTTTTCTGGGTACATCTGTCCTATTCCCTCCCCCTCCCCTAAGAGAAGATAAGCTCCTGAAAGATAGGACTTGTCTTGTGTGTGTGTGTGTGTGTGTGTGTGTGTGTCCCCATCCTCTTCCACATTGCCTAGGACACAGAAGGTATTTAATAAATGCTTAATGAAACAAAATGAACATATTCTGGATCCTGGTAAATCCACTGTAGGCACACTTCTGTTCTTAAACAAGATAAGCTAGAACAACTCCAGGCAAAATCATGTTATGACACAAATATGACAGAATACAAAGACACTATATGTAGGAAATGCTCTAATTAGGTTTTGAATTTTAAAGAAATGAAAAAGAACCATAGCCATTGGTAACTATATAGAGGATGAGGCAAATTTATTGCGACAGAGACAGATATAGGTAAGGTATCTCATGCTGACAGTTTTATAATCACACTAAAATCATACTGTAGATCATAGGTATGCCATAAATCATCACTTTTCCTTCAGCCAATAAGTACTTAGGACATTTTAAAATGCTGAAGCTGTCTTTATAGGAACTAGGCTTCATGTCATTTCCAGAAAGGTAACATTATTTTTCTTGAATTTTAAGGCTATATATTTTATTTGTAGTGGGATATCATAAAGGACGTCAATTACACTCAACATATTCAATTTAAAATTATATTAGCCAACCTCATCTTTATTCAAAGAAGTACTTAGAAATCTTGTTAGTTGTTTCAAATTTTACCTAAGATTTCTAATACAACAAATAGTCATTTAGCACAAAACGGCCCAGCGCTGAGTGCCTATGTTGTTGTTGTGATTGTGGTTGTTGTTGTGATTGTGGTTGTTGTTGTTGTTGTTGAGTCATTTTAGTCATGCCTAATTCTTCACAATACCATTTGGGATTTTCTTGGCAAAGGTACTAGAGTAGTTTGCGTTTCTTTCTCCTGCTCATTTTACAGATGAGAAAACTGAGGCAAACAAGGTTAAGAGACTTGGTCACATGGTTAACACAGCTAATAAGTGTCTGAAGCCAGATTCGAATTCAGAAAGATGAGTGTTCCTAACTCCAGGCCTGGCATTCTATCCGCTGTACTATTAGCTGTGTACTATTAGCCTTCATAATTATTTGTTGAATTAAATTTTGCACTTAGTGATATTAATACATCTCAGGTTTCCTTCTGATATTTTCATATTGGAGAAGGCATTTGAGTGGATACACTATTTTACCTGCTTGCAACACAGGTTAGAGTACCATGTTAATGAAACCAAAATCTTGTGTTCAAGATCTGTATAGACCAGTGCAATTCATTGTATTTTCTTGGCCATAGACTTCGTACACACCAATTACAGAGCTTACTGACAAAAGTCCAAGGCATGGGACAAAATAGGGGCTTAGTAAATGCTTTTTGACTTGCTGATTTGATCTATCACAAGTCCCGTATAAACTGATAGCTACCTATCAATCTCCACACATAAATTACAGAAAGGAAATGAGATCAAGCTTACATTAATGATGGTGAAGATAAAAATGAATACTTCTGGATGTTTTGATGTTTACAAATCACTTTGTACACATTATTTCATTCAGCTTTTGCATATGATTTATAGAAATACTTTAATAAATGGAGAGTTGATTTCAAATTCAGGAAGACCTGGGTTCAGATCCTGCCTCTGACACATAGGCTGTGTGATGCTGGGCAAATCATTTAACCACTTAGTGCTCTGGACAACTATCTATACTACAAGATTCAGAAGTCATAATTTATATTGGTAGAGGAAGTTTCCTCACCTGTAAGTTCCCAACATTTGTGAAATCACAGTTCCATTTCCTGTCACAATTCCTATCTCTATCTTGTGGTAAATCCCTGAAAAATATGAATTTCAATTGTCCTATTCAGAAGTATGACCACCTTTTTATAATTGGTATTGATATACCTCTTCAAGAAATAAAGAAGAGTATAGGATGAAATAAAGGAAAATATACTCCTTTATTGATAATGGTCAAGTCCATCATATTTCTAGGTATTTCATAGACATTTTAATAGTTCATTATAGCTGGAAGGGTCCTAAGTGATTATCTAGTTGACCCCTTCATTTTATAGATGAGACATGTGAGGCCCAGGTAGATGAAGTGACTTTAATGATATAATAAGAAATATTGATTCTATCACTATACTTGCTACCTGGTTTATGAGCTTCTCTTCCTTAAAAATTTGCTAAGTCTAGAAAAAAATAGGTCTCAAAATATCTATATCCTCCAAAAAACTTTGAAATTTCTTTAAAAATGATAAATCTATTTATGAATTTTTAAGAAGTGAATTATTTCCTGAGATAAAAGTTAAAAGTGATTGTCATAGCTATTTCTGCATTGCATACCAATGTGTGCTACAGAAAATTTTGACCTAGGAATAGAAAGACCCATATTCTAGGTTTAGTCTGTTACTTAGAAGGCACATGAATCCTAACAGGTCACATGATTCTTAAGTTTGATCCTCAAGTTTGTCATATAAAACAGGGATCACAGAACTCGCCCTAATGACCTCACTAGCCTGTTTTGAGAATAAAAATGATCAACAAATAAAAGCTATCTTTGATGGTATTTTTCAATTTTTCACTTGTAATAACAATTATAAAATTCCTTGCAAATGTAACATACCATAAAGATGGATAGCGTAAAGGAAAGAGAGATTATATATCCCTGTACCCTAGTGGTTGAGATTCTTTCTACTTAAAAAAATCAATTAAATTTTCCTAAACTTTGAAAATATAAGAGAGTAGGAAACAGAAAGGTGGCTAAGACTCAGACTGAGAGTCACTAACAATTCCATTAGCTTTTCCCTTTTTGTCTCCTCTTACAAATACAACTTAGAATGGGAAAGCTTGGCTTGATTGGGTTCATAGGAAGTAAAGAGTCTTCAGTATCACTTGTAGAATGGAGAGAAATGCATTTTTATCACTGGCAAACTTCCCAACTAATTTAGTGCATGCTGAGTACCAGGCAGCTGCCAACAAGCTGGTCAGTAAGTTGCACCAAGGCACCTTCCACTTGACCTTCTATATAAGATTAGTATGTGTGTGATCAAAGCTATGATTTGTAAGGTTGTGTTGTTTCTTCACTGATTTAGTCGTGGATCCAATAGTGACATTTATCTTTCCATGAATTCCCAGGTTTCCCTCTTGCCTCTCCTTTTTTTTTTTGTTTCACATATTATATACAGTTGAAGTAACAATCAGAATGCGACAGTGGGTAATAAGCAGTTTGAGTTGAAAAGACCTGGGCTCCAAGCCTGCCTCACTAGTTGAACCCTGGGCAAGTCACCTAAGTTCTCAGTGTCTCTAGGCAACTCCTTAAGATACATAAATTGCAGAATTGCTGATATACATTGGTAAGAGGATGTTTCTTCACCAGGTATTCCCAATATCAAGAAAATCACAGGTCTGACCCTCTCTATCCACTAAAAACAACAACAACAACAACAACAACAACAACGACTTGATTTTAGACAATTAAATCTGCCAAATGGACCATAACCCTAAGTGCTCTACTCTTACCAAGTTCATAGATGACAGAGATAGTTGGAAGGGCTCTTGGAGGTCACAGAACATACAGATGAAGAAACTGAGGTCCAAAGAAGTGACTTGCTCGTGGTCACATAGAACATAACTGGCACAGAGAGGCTAGAATTGAGCTCCTCTAACTACAAATCTAGGACTTTTCTCATTGTTCCATGTGATTAGCAGATAAATTAATTTATTGTTGGGGTCCTTATAATTTCCTACATGAACCACTGCAGTAGACTACAAGTTAGTCTCTATTGAAGATTATTTGGAGTCCTTCCCATTCATCTTTTCATGTCATCACCAGATTAATTTTCTTAAATTAGTATTTTAGTAAAAAAAAAATTACTGCTTAAAGTATTTCACTACTTCTTCATTCCCCATAGTAGAGTATCCTAACTACTTGCTTTTCTGTGGACATAATTCTTTGTCTCTCAACTCTATGCCTTTTCACTAGCTGTCCTAGTTGCCTGGAGTGCTCTCCCTCCTCAATTCTGCCTCCTTGAAGACTCAACTCAAATCCCATCCTCTGTAAGAGGCCTTTCCCAGGTCTCCCTACAGCTAGTGCCATCTTCTGAGTACCTGTGGTCAGCACTCTAAATATAGTGTATGCACATGATTGTTTGCACGTTGGCTTCCTCATACAAATGTGAGCTCCTTAAGGGTGGAGACCATGTTTTACCTTTCTGTGTATTCCCAGACCTTAGCCCAGTGTCTTAATAAATACTTGATGGACTGATATTCAAATAATCTTCCACTACTCTGCACAAATCATATGCAATAGTCAAATTTATCTACTCATTTCTCTTTAAACACACTTTGTGTTTTACTGACTTCATGCCTTTGTTCATGCTATTTCACTGCCTAGAATGTCTCCTTCTTTCTAAAGCCACCTCCACATCTCTAAATGCTACTGATTCTTCATAAGTGGGTGCAAATCCCATCTTTCATATGAAATGTCCCTTTAAAGCAAAAGAGCTTGGATTACAACCAAGGATCAACTGCCCAGCAAAATTGAGTCTGATCTTTCAGGGGAAGAGATGGACTTTCAATGAAATAGGGGACTTCCAAACCTGATGAAAAGACCAGAGTTCAACAGAACATTTGATCTTCGAAATGTCCCTTTAGAAGCAATTTTCCCCTCCTTTGAACTCAATAATGTAACTGTCTACACTTATACCATATTACCTTGTGACATGTTTGTACATGTCTCATCTCCCCAGTTTAATATCAGGGTCCCAAGAACCAAAATGACTTTAAGTGTCCCCCAGCATCCAGCACAATGTTTCATATAGTGTGTATTCAAAACATGTGAATAGAATTAAGATTAGATTTGTGTCTTCTCCTTCACATAATTATAATAATAGTCAGCATTTATATAGTGTTTTAAAATTTGCAAAGAACTTCACAAATATTGTCTGATTTTATTTTCATATTAGCCCTAAGAGAGGTGCTATTACTATTCTCACTTTGTAGAGAAGGAAACAAAGGTTAAGTGACTTGCTCAGGGTCATGCAACTATTAAGCATTTGGGGCTGGCTTCAAACTCAGTTCTTCCTTTAACTTATTGGATATTACAGTTAGAAATCCTGTAGTGTATCCTTAACCTTTTTTGTCAGGGATCCCTTTGGACTCCACAGAATGTATTTAAATGCATAAAATAAAAGATAGAGGATTGCAAAGGAAACAAATTATATTGAATTAAAGATATTTTTACCCATATGAGTTCACAGACATTCTTGAATCTACCCATGGAACCCAAGTCAAGAACCCTTGTTCTAGTCCAACTTTCTCCATTTACAGATGAGAGAATCGAGGCCTGGAAAGGTGACGCAAAGCTGTGAAGGTCACACTAGCGGTCAGTGGCAGAGCTATAAAATGAGCCCAGATGTCCTCATTCTTCAACCATATCTCTTTCTACCACAACACACTGTGCCTCCTCCTGGACAACATTGTCTGTTCTGGGCTATGCTGTTTATCTTGCTTTGGCTAAAATATTGGAAAGGCTTCTGGCTATTGATCACAGATTGAAACAAAGAAAGAAGCTGGACAGGAATAGCAAGGATCAGCTGGTTGATAGGGATGGGAATTCTGCTCTCTATTTCAGCTTTTTCTGGTCAACTGGCAATCTGCTTCCTTCACTACCTTTGTACCTGAGTCTTTAAAGTAAAAGGGAAAATATGTCTCTCTGTGTCATGTTTTACTTTGGTTCCTGTTGAGTCTTGAAATTGTAGGATTAAATCAGGACTCCAGACCAGGAAGTTTGTCGTACTTTTATTTATTCATTAAAGCAGGAATAATAGGCTTCAAAGAAAAAAAGTCAGGGGCAAAATAATAAATTATCATTATTAATTAATTATAATTTATTAGTAATATTGTTAAGAAATAATTCATTGCATTATATCATTGATATAGTATTATTAATAATAATCTAATCTAAACTCATAGATCAATCGCTTCAAGTGGTTTTCCTACCCTCTTTGGCAAGGTCGAAGTTGATCAATTGTGAAAGTTACTTTATATTCTAACATTTTGTTGGTTGAACTTAGATATTATACACATCAGGAGATTGGTTTGTTGGACCTAATCCATAAAATGAGGCAGTTGGATTAGATGGTCTCTCTGTATCCCTGTAGATCTAAATCTACAATCCTTTGCTTATTAACCAATGTTTTCAATTAAATCCCTTTGGTTTCCAAGTAGCATTTTTTTCATGATCTGATAATTGATAAAGGAATTATGGAGTGTCAGTGCTACTTTTGACTTTTAAAATAATTTTGGTATTAGATCAAGTCTCTTTCAATGACAACTATATTCCCAGAGGCAGTTATTTTGATTTTAACTAGTTATTCTTAATATTTTTAGAGGCAATATGGCATAGTAAACAGAGTGCTGGGCCCAGATTCAAGAGCCTTAGTTCAAATAGTTCCTCTGACATTTACCAGCTGTGTGACCCTTCACTTTATCTCAATGTATCTAAAATATTTCTCCAGGACTTTGGAGCCATATAAAGAGATGCTGGAATTAAAATCAGAGGATCTTGGTTCTACTTCTATCACTGTTTAAAATCCCAGCCTTGTTATTTGCTGCTACATGAATGTCCTTGAACAAGTAACTTAACCTCTTTTGGTCTGAGTTTCCTCACCTGTAAAATAAGAGGTTTAAACTAGATGACCTTTAAGGTCCCATGCAACTCCAAATCTATGATTTTCTGAAATTCTGACTTCTTTTTAAAAAAAGACACACCAGTTCATGGAGGGAGTTCTTACTACAAATTCCTTGTTTGGAGAAAATCACAGATGATTTACATATCCCTGTACTATTTGTATCTTAACTATGCCCCAAGGTTTCTCCAGGTTGTTCCAAATATGTGAGACCATGCCAGTCAAGCAGGTTTTGTCTCATGCTCAGTGCATTTATTTCAGTTTAATTGGAAAGCATAAGGACTGTTGAGTTGACTGGTCAGAATGAATTATTTTGAAAATGGACATCTATCCACTATCAGATTGTAATCCTGTCTCATAATAATCGTAACATTTTGTAAAAAATCACCTAGTTTCAAAGAAGCAATTTCAAGAATTATACATATTGTTTGCTTATCAAATTGACATGTTCTAAACCAAGCTATACTGCAGCCTAATTATTCTGGTCATTAAAATCTATGACTTGAAATGCTCATAGAAGAATGCCATGTTTCTTGGTAGGAACATGGTCTTGGTCTTTGCCCAATAAATAATAATGCTATTATCAAAATTAATGCCTTGAATAAACATAATGTCTTTATTTTGAAGAATTCAAAGTGCTCTAAAGAATATTATCTTATTTATTTTCAAGAAAGAAGAGCTATTTGCATTTTACAAATGGAAAACGTGGGGTATGCTGCCTTACTCTAGTAGAGTAGAAATTTTTTTTTGGGTGTCATGGATCCACTTCTCAGAACAGTATTTTTAAATGCATAAGATAAATTACCTAGAATTACCAAGGAAACCAATTATATTGAAATATAGTTATCAAAATATTTAAAGGAAAAAAAAAACAGTTCATAGACTCCACATTAAGAACATCAGATTTAGAATATCAGTCTATTCCAGTTAACATTTCTTAAAAAAACTCTGAAGTTCTGTGAAACTCAGTCATAGCATTGCCTTCATTAAAAGACACTAATGTTGAAAACATGGTTATCCTTTTTATATCCCATTAATTCTTTATAATTCCTGAATTTGGTATTTTCTAAGCACTCTCTAATCCTTCTCATTGTTTCTCTCTATGTTTATATGTGTGTGTTAGGAAAGACCCAATTAATATCCCCAAATCTGATGATTAGATCAGTAATTTTCAATGCATTTCCTTAATTTTAGCATCATCCATGTTAATAGGGTTTTCATTACTTAACAATTTTAGATAACTTTTACTATTTTTTATTAAACATTGTTTAAAGTTAACGAGCTTAGCCATTTTAAAAATATATTGATTTCATCTACTTTCCAAGTTATTTATGGGTCCACTTTCACGCTAGTTCTTCTTTTCACCTGATAGAATTATAAAAGCTCTCATTATTCTACTTACCCCCTTTTAACCAGCATTAACTCATCCTGTTTTATTTTCCTTTTGCCCTTCCTGGGGCTTTAAGAACTTAAATTTTTATATTTGATACACTAGATAGGCTTTTGTCTTTTATTCCTTTTTATTGTCCATTTCCATAGTGTATTCTTTTTTACCTTCATAATCTTTAAGCAATCCCCTGTGAAGCACCATTTGTAACTATTGCTGACAACTCCACCTTCATATATTTCCATCTCAATCGTGGAACTTCTCAGAACAGTTTAATTTTCATGCACGTCCTATTCCATAGCATGGCCCCATTTTGCTGGTGCACATTATAGGCACCTTTCATTCATGGAGCTTATATACAAATGTCAATAAAGCATTTGATAGCACACATTCAATAGCACACACTGAAAAATGAAGGCTTAGAAAAAAATAAGGCACCAGGTGTCTGACTCTTTAGATCCTCTTGCTCCCAAATTTCCATCCTAATGCAACTAAGCAAGTAGTGTGTTGGTTTTCATATTTCCTTTTTATCAGAAAGTGGAAAATGAAATTTGCTGCCTGGGTCCTCAAATTTTTTGACTGGTTCTTTGGCAGGTCTCTAGTTTCAGACCATCTTAGGTTAAAATAAATTTAATGAGATGAAGCTTATTTAACAAGCTGATCATTTCCATTAATATTTGTATTATTGGGTGAATCTAAGTAGGAAATCACTCTTTATACCCTACTAGCAAAAGAGATTTTAAAATAGCAAATATGAAGCAAAGATAATGAAATCAGGAGAATAAATGAAGGTAGTATCAAATATAAAATTGAGATTAAAAGCAAACTTCTTTCTTGTAAAGGTTACCTGTGTTGTAAATAACCTTTATAAGTTATGACACTTAACACAGTTGGTACTTATTATGTTAACTATACATTTCTAATTTTATAACAAATTTCAATTAAGATCATAGGTGATATTTCTTCAAATAAGTTGGCTAAAAGTAGTACTTCTTCATGACTAGCCAAAAAGGTTATGGGTTAGATATGTAAAAAAACATATCTAAACTTACAAAAAGAAATATAAATGTATGAAAATTTAGAGGCAATTCTGGAATTAATCAGATGTTCCTAATACATCTCTTACTGGCATGTAACAAAGTAGGAACATTTATTCTTTCAGGTCCATAAACTATCTCTGCCAATAACTTATCAATAATGCCAGAAGTGCTACGCAGCAAAATATGGCCATTTGCTAATCTTCCCAAATGCCATTTTCTGGAATAATATGGATGAATATAAAAATCAAGGAAGATGCAATATTAGTCTCAGAGAAAATGGGGAAGGAATTATGATGTAACAAAAATCAAGTAATTGGTACTTTGATAAGTGACATGACTGCTTAATTGGTTCAGTTAGCAGACTGAAGAGATCCAGTTTAATGTGTTTTAATAACAATGGATAACTGACACATCTAATCTTTAATTACACCTGCCCCCTGACTACCTTACAGGGATGTTGTGAGGACAAATTAGATAAAATATGTGAAGTACGTTGAACTCCTCAGAAAAGTGGTGCTATATAAATTCAAGCCATTTATTAACATTACTATTACTTTGACAGTATGCTGGCCTAGTCTTAATTTCAATATGCTACTATATCACAAAAAAAGTGTGACATTAATATTAAGCAAAAAGCTAAAAGCGTTTGAATCAAAGTTATATTTCCCCTAGAAAATATTAAATAAGTATATTTTTCCAAAGTAGAAATAATTTGGTTTTCTACAGAAATATTGAACAGAATTTCCTTTGTTCATTTTATACCACTTGGAGTTTAATGTCTATAAAACAAATTACTTTTTTACTCCCTCCAAATTTACTGGAAAAAAAAATTCAACCTGTGAAACCGTTTTATAGTGATAAAGACGGGTTTCAAACATTTTGAGCTTGGCAAAAGTGGAAAACAAAGCAGCAATCTGCTTCAGACCCAGCAGAGCAGTTATAATAACTGACTACGCAAAAATAAATAGAGATAGCATAGTAATGTTCAAGAAAAAAACTAATATGCTATTTATCTTTTTGCCAGAAAAACATCATTTTTGATAAATACAGATATACATATAAGCTTATTTTCTGAGTGGAAAATATTTTAAGATCAGGAACAGAATACCACCTTTGATAATCAGAGCAGAAATCCTCAATGAAGGCATAAACTGGAGTATTGAAAAAAATCTTCCTGAGAACTGTTCATATTTGTAATCTTAACATGGGGTCCTTGTTCAAACATATTCTACCAAGATTTGACCTATCTGCAAGAACTCGATCTGTTTGGAATCTTTTTCTCCCACTTGACAAGAGAGAAAAAAAATGAACTGTTTTTATATTTAATCGTATCATCCGTGACTACTGAGGTCAATTAGAAGCTCCTGGACAAATCTCTAAATAAGGAAATAAGTCGACAATATTTTAACACCAGGCAATTAATCTGAATTTACAAAGGATGAGAAACCATTTGTTGTCTTAATTATTTCCCAAGCAAAATATATAGAAAGGCCACCCACAAAAATTATTCTCATGCCATAATGACAAAATTATTTTATCCATCTAATATATATGTGTATTTTGGTTGTACAAAAAAAGAACAAGGAGGAAATTTATGATACTATATTGATAATCCCAGAAGATTTGATGGGTTGAATCTAATTATTCCCAAATAGGACATCATTTCATGGTTCTATAAGGACCAGGACCCCAAATTGCTGACAACAGACATAAGTTCTTTATTTTGATAAGTCCCAATGAACTTGACATTGATGGGAATTCTCTGTCTTCTGATGCCCTAGTGGCATAGTGGCGGAAGGGTGATTAAGAAAGGCTAAGAGAAGCAAAAGAAAAAAAAAAAGAAAAGGGGGCAGCTAGGTGGCGCAGTGAATAGAGCTCTGGCCTTGGAGTCAGGAGGACCTGAATTCAAATCCAGCCTCAGACACTTGACACTTACTAGCTGTGTGACTCTGGGCAAGTCACTTAACTCCAAAAGCAGAGAGGAAGAGAAATAGACTTGACCCCTGGAGAATGTCATTATTTTCGATCTAAGATTAGGAGATCAAAGAATACTGGAAGAGTTAGACCCATTCCTATCCAAGAACATTAAAATCTCAGAGTTAGAAAGGAGCTCAAAGGTCATCTCTGAAGTAGGAATCCCAGCTGCAACAGCTCCAACAAGCTGTCAGCTAATGTTTTCTTGAATAACTCCAGGAATGAGCAAATTCACTGCTTTCAGAAACGTCCCCCTTTTCTTTGGGCGTAAATGTTAGGTAACTATTCTTTCCAAGTGAAATCTAGAGCTTTGAAATTTCTATCCATTACAGCTAGCTCTGCTCTCTGAGACCAAGTAAGAGAAGTGTAATTCTTTTAAAAATATAACTCGACATTTATTAAACACCTGCTATTTGCAAGACATTATGCTTGGTCTGCCACATGACAATTCAATTCAATTAATCTGTTTAAATAAATATGTTGATTGAATATAGTTGACAGCCTTTCATATAATTGTGTAGCTAGGTGGCATAGTGGATAGAGTGCTAAGCCTCAAGCCAGGAATGAGGTCAAATCTGGCCTCAGATATGTACTAGCTGTGTGACCCTGGGCAAGTCACTTAACCCTGTTTGTCTCCATTTCCTCATCTGTAAAATGAGCTGAAAAAGAGAATGGCCAACCACTCCAGTATCTCTGCCAAGAAAAGACCAAATGGGGTCACAAAGAGTTGGATATGACTGAAAATCACTGAACAACAAAATTGTACATAATTGAAGGCAGCTATGTCTCTCTTATATCTTCTCTTCTGTAAGTTAAATATTTACAACTGCTTCAATTGTATGACAATGCTTCTACTACCGTTATCATGTTGGTGAACCTCCTCTGGACACTCTCTGTTTTGCTGAAATCCATAGGAACCAGAACTGGACTCAGTATGTCAGATGTGATTTGACCAGGGACTAGTACAGTGGAATTCACTTCCTTTATTCTGGATACTGGATTTGGAGTCAGACACAAAGATGTTTGAATCCTGACTCAGACACTTACTAGCCTGAGCCTGTTCAAATCACTTTATCACTTTGGGCTTCAGTTTCTTCATCTGTAATATGGGGCTATTAATAGAAATTCAGGATTTTTTGTGGTGATGAAATGACATAATGCACGCAAAGCAATTTGTAAATTTTAAAGCACTATAAAATTGCAAACTGTTGTTATTTGTGAATAACAATATAAATTCCTTGATATGATGAACTGTCTAATATGAATGTTTTTATTCCCAGTACCTAACACACTGTCTGGAACATAGATGGTGCTAAGTATGCATTTTTTTTTATTATCAGTTCAAAACATATTTTAAAAGGTCATATGATCAAAAAAAATTTTAATCATAAGGTCAAGTAGATAAGGAGACTTTTAGAGGAGTCATGGTAACTAGTAGTTTTTATGATATCTACTAGCCCTTACTCCCTGTCCTGTCAAGATAAATGCCAAAACTGCTGAGTCTTATGGTTAACAACATGTAATAGTTATAGCATTAAAGCTCCAATTAAGTCAATATTTGTTTTGGGAATCGCTATGATTTGAACCCTTTCTCTAATTATGGCAAAATCCTGTGTTGGTCTGGAGACTTTCTGACAGCTGCTTAATTCATCTTGAACAAATCCATCTTTTTCCATCTTGATCAGGTATTTTGGCTTTGCAACAATGCATGTGGTGATTTCTGGCAAAAATTGAGCTCAACTGATTGAAAGCCAAACTTCAAGGATGCGAAAGAAGGCAATCTTTCGACCTCATATTTTTGTTATTCTGTACTTTCCTCTTATGTTTCTAGGACTGTATTTTACTATCAAAGCTAAGTGTTTGAAATACAAGTATCTCTCAGCTAAATTTCTTTTGATTGTAGGGTGTCTTTTTTCTATATTTTATATCACTTAGATGTTTTAAAATTTGAATCAATAGAAATGTCAAATATGTAACTGGTTTTCTCTTTCACGGTCAAGACACTAACAATATTTCCTCAAAACAGAAATGAATTTCTCCAGTTTACACCATGTTTCTCAACCAGCATATTGCAACATTTTGATATATTATTTAAACATTGTTTTGTTTGCAATAAAAATATTTCCGTGATATTTGGATACTACCTCCTGTCTTACCAATGTGCCCTCAAAGACTGGGGTTCTCAACCTACGGTCTGTGAATGTGGTTTTTTAAAAAGTATTTTGATAATTGTACTTCAATCTAATTGGTTTTCTTTATAAACTTATGTATTTTATTTTACACATATAAAAACATTATTCCGAGGAGGTCAGTAAACTTCACCAGAATACCAAAGAAATATATCACACACACACACACATGCACGGGTATACACATGCACACATGCACACATGTTAAGAAATCCTGCTTCAAGAAGATGAATTTGTATTAGCATTCCACCTAGACTTATCCCAGAGACAAGAACTAAATAAATGAGTCTAATTCATAGAGGGAAGTAAGAAAGACCATGACCTACTTGTTAAAAGTAACAGATTAGGGAAACAAGGCAATGAGGTAATATCATACCTTAAGAAAACATTTCAACACTAAATATATTGAATGTACAACTACCTGACTTGTAGACAGAGTTCTCAGCGTCACAGAACAAAAGTTATTGAAAAGACAAGAGAAAAAAAGAAAAAAACACTAACTCTTGAACAGGAGTTGGTTCCCAAATTTCCACAAGTTGTCTGCTCAGTACCAGATATGACAGTTCCTCTAGGTAAGACCATCAGTGGGTCATTAGAAAAGCCATGTTGATTCCTCTTACTGTCTTCTGGAGAGCCTTTGCCATTGAGCTCTTACTCTGAAGTTCACATACTTTTTGTCAAGGTAAAGGAGGAGGAAAAAAAAAGCACTTTGATTCTGGGGGAAGTTATTGTTAATATTTTTTTTAAACCCTCAATTTGTCCTTATATGGTAAAGGTTAAAGTTCTCCACTTTTTCAGAAGCCAACAAATCACCTATTTGTCCCTCAATTTCCTCTTCTTAAATGGTTGGGTGAGATTACTCAAATTCCCCAAAGGCTGTCAGAAATCTCTGCTAATTACTAACCATTCCTTCTCCAGAAGGGGGAGCTCTCTTTGACTATACCCATGGCTGATAGTAATTAATCGCCATCAGATACAGGTTAAAAGAAGATGAGAAGATATTAACAGTAGCTCTAGCTATGATGGAGGTCTAATCTCAGTCTGGTACCTCTGCTGAAGTACTCTGTTACAAGAAGAGACAGTCAACAAATTATTTCTTACTCTACCTTCCTAATTTTTTTTTTCAAAAGTCACAAGAAAAGATGCAGGAAAAACAAACATTCTGGTCCTGATTCTGCTGAATAAGAAAGAACTGGTTAATGAAATGGAATGAATGGTAGGAACCACTGCCCTAGACTGCGTGTTCTCACTTGTTACTAATATGAAAAACACTACTGGAAGTGGTGTAAAGTTATTCTCAGTTAAACTTTGTGTTACATGAACGTTTGTGTTATAACCTATCCTAGAAATTAAGAACAAAACAACTGGAGATTGTTCCACAGATGTTAAATTTGTATGAACTTAAATCCATTTGGATTTTATTGGTTCTTTGGGTTACTATCTCTTTTGCCTTTTCAGACCCTATGTTTCTATAGAGTCAATCTTAGACTTGGATCTTGGACATGCTTCCTGACTCTTCTTCCCTATCCACTTGCTTCTTTGTGACAATGTTATCACTTTCTGATTTATAGCCCTGTGCCAGCACATTCTAGCTACCCATTTCATGGACAGTTCTTAACTATATATGGGCCAAATATAAGATGGGACCAGGGAGAAAGTATAATTTTTGTCTTCCTCCTTTTTCCCCTTATCAGACATCTCAAAGCTACACTGCGCATTTTCAACTAGCAGCTATTTTGGAATGAAGCCTAGGATTCAGCAGGAGTTCATATAGCTAGTACCTGAAAAGGCGACCCTTTGTGGGGAGGGTTGCTACCTTGGAGAGGGATGATTCCTGGGTATGGACTGGATAGAGTACTCTGTGGAGAATATGGCAAATTGTTAAGTATCCCAGAAAAACTTACCAGGTGAGCTGCTATTCTCCTGCGGTTATTCACTATTGGTGAATATACATACATACATACATACATACATACATACATACATACATATATATAGTATATGTATATATACACACACGTATATGTGCATATATATGTATATATATTATAGTTATTGACTATACATTACTTTGGAGAGTTCTATGCTGATTGAACAGTAACTTTTTTAGTACTCCCAGCTAACTGGGTGGGCAATCTCCTAGAGATATTCTGACAAGAGAAAGCTTAGTGGCTTTGAGGAACTGCTAAGAAAACCTCATGTCCCGGTTAGATCAGAGTCCTTAAGTCAAAAGATCTGCCAAATCTACTGTTGTTAGATAACAGAATACATTTTGATTTTGAGTCCAGGCCTAGGACCTACTGCGCAATTAGGGAACGAGGGGAAGAGAACAAATATTTATTAAATAAGTACTATGTGCTAGGCACTGTGCTAAGCACTTTACAAATATTATCTCATTTAATCTTTACAACAATTCTGAGTGGCAGGTGCTATTATCATCCCCATTTTATAGTGGAGAACACTGAGGCAGACAGAGGGTAAGTGATCTGCCCAAGGACAGCTATTAAGGTCAAATTTGAACTCAGGTCTTCTAGACTTTAGGAGACCTAGCTCTCTGTCCACTGTACCACTTAGTAACCTAAGTGGAAAGCATCAACTAATCAGCTTTTGGAAAGATGTGCTGAAGATCATTTGGATCGAATAAAAGGCTGATTCCCTTTTGTGGAAGTGACAGGTCACATTAAAAAAACCAAGACCCGCTTTAATGTGCAGCACAGTTAATTGCACAATCCTAAGGCCTGAACCCAGCCAATGGCTCAGCTGTGAACTTCTTACTATATCATAAATCAAGATTCACAGACACTGGTGCTGACAGCACCTAACTACCTTGTGCCCACCTTGCAGCGTTGTTGTGAGGATCAAATGAGATAAGATTTATAAAAAAGTACTTCCAGTATCTTTGCCAAGAAAACCCCCAAAGGGGTCACGAAGACTCAGACACAACTGAAACAGCAGAACAACAGCACAGTGCCCGGCATGTAGTAGGATCCACACAAATGCTTATCCTTTTCTTTTCTCTTCCCTCACTATGAGTTTTTAGAGGAGAAAGAGATAATTTCTGCATAGGAAGATCAGGGTATTTTATGAATAAGGCAATATGTTATATTAAATTATAAATTAAATTAAATATATACACGCATCTCAGTAGACAGAGTGCTAACATTTATGTAATTGTTATGCAGATTCTACCTGGCAAACATTCTAACCTGACAGACTTAAATGAAGGACATCAATAAAGTCAATAACTTTAATAGTAGATATGCATTTAATTTCTGACTATAGGACTTGAAGCTGCTTGGGCTTGTCTTCCATGAAGGGATGAAGGTATGTTAATATTCAACAGTTTATTGAAACAGAATCCCACTTTGTGTTACCCTAATTACCAAATGACTTTGTAGAGCCCCAAGAAAAATCAAGAGCCGTAAATTAAGAAAATACAGAATGGTGCCATATTATGCAACTGTATCCCGCTGTTTGGATCAATGTCACTATCAAATTCTGGTATACAGAAACTCTGGGGCAACAATGGTTTTGCCATTACACATGTGTGTTGCTATGGGCACCAGTGCATAGAAGTCAAACACAAAGGATAGTTGCCAGTGGGGATAAAAGAGGAAAACCTGAAGATAAAAATGGATAGTTTCCAATTAAAATTACCATACCATAATTTTGTTAGTTATCAGGCTAAAGTACATAGCAGCTTAACTGACAAGAGAATGTCCTTTCGGGCACAATTTAACCTAGAGATCTCCGACTTTTTCACATGTGGTGTCCAGATGGTACCCTTTGCTTCATGTTGAGACCAGGAGGCATAAAGGCCATTTCTAAAACAGTGGCAATGATAGCAAGCACAGATCAGAGACACATAGGACCAGCTCTCTTCATGTACTCTATTGAATTGTATTATTGCTGCTAATCCTCCCATATATGCCCAGGCACCTGACACGGAAGAGAAGAGCATGGTATATTCTGGGAATATTGCTAGAGGTCCTGTCATTTTCCAAAAGCAGCTGATTAGATGGCTTAGTCAGGCAAATTGATGGAAAGAGACATAAAGAATATCTTGTAACTAAAATTTTGTGAAGAAAGCAATTGCTTAATAATAAAACATCCACTAAGCTTTTAAGTGTTGGGCTATTTTAAGGTCTCATTAATAATACCTGCCTCTTCCATTTTGTCAGCAGGTATACCTTGAGGAAGGTCACAATGCTAAGGGAATGGAACAGGGCTGAGTTGGGGAGACATTGGAGAAGACCAAATAAAAAACAAAATTGTAATCAGTCACCTTCCTAGGGAAAGATGATCTCTCCTTTTGTGCCTAGGATGAATTTTGCATCAAGCTTCACTACCTAAGGGATGCTGACAGACAGAGATGACAGAGGTGAAAGTAAAGGCAGTCGGGGAATGGAGTGAAACAAGCTTGGAAAAGAAAGACCAAACCCTAGGTGTTCAAACTCCAGGCTTTCAGGATTAAAACAAACACTTTATAAAAGCCTGGCCAGAAGATAAGACTACCTGAGGGTAGCTCTGACTTGTGGTGTTGGCCATTTGCATAGGATGTTAGCAAAACATCTATTACTGCATTCAACAAAAAAGAAGTCTTCAAAAAGCTCTGGGTCTTTTAAAAAATTTTTTATTTGGAAGTACAATAATTTTGTAAGTCAAAATTTGGAAAGGTTCCCAGTTTTTGGCAGTAAAATGATAATACTGGGCATATCATTTTAAAACGGAATCACATAGAAGTTAATTCAGTCGACAAGGTCACTTTTAGACTTTTTTTTCTTATGTTTTGGACTCAGAATAATTCCCCAATCCTATTATATGAAGCTCCAGTACTTACCATAGCAATCCCTGCCTCCTCCCATACACATGCTACCTCTGAGATAGACAGAGCCTTAAAGCAACAAAACTCCAGGAGAAGCTAGACTGTGGATTGTATGGGGTACAAAGGAAAGGAGTTGTATGATAGGCCTTTATCACAGCACATAATTGCTTGATTTTAACTTTCTCTTTTTGAAGAAACTTTTCCCCTTTGTCTTAGTGGTGAACTTATTTAAAAACAGAGTTTTCATGGCTTAAGAGCGAACAAACAAGGTCCACATAACACTCAGAGGTCACTAAGGAGTGCTAAGTCCAGGGACATCCAACTTAATTTAAAATCTGAGTAAAGAAGAAAAAAAAAAGGTTACCATGGCCAGAAGAGATGATTTTTAGGAAAGAGATGAATCTCCTCCGTTTTTGTCATATTCTGTTTAAGGTCATGCATGATAATGAATGGCCCCATTTAATATTTATTTATTTTTTAAGTAAATTATCTTTAAGAAACTGTAGGTGAAGCAGTGATCACTGGATTAATTAAGAAGTAAATTGAATGACTTTTAGGACTATATACAATGTTGTTTTAAATACTACGTATGCATGATTCCATCTCACTCCAGGTGGTGTGTGTTCCAATAGTTAATTATGATTGACAAGATAATCAGAAACTGATAGATTTGCTTTATGGCCCTATCAATGAAAACTTAAATGTCTAGTCTATTTTCTTTAATCATTTTCCCTCAGATATTTAATTGAGGTTTATCCTATCATATTTTTTCCTCTTCTTATTTTTTAAAATGCCAATTAAGGGTTTGGTTTTTTTTTTTTGGTATTGATAGCTCTTGGTGTAGAAACTGCTTTTCCATGGCATCATATTCTACCATAGAATTTTGATGCTTTGCCTAGGGGTAGATTTAGTGCCTAGCACCAGGGGTGGGAAACCTGCAGCCTTGAGGCCACATGTGGACTTCTAGTTCCTTGTGTGTGGCCTTTTCACTGAGTACAATTTTACTGAACAAATCCTTTTATTAAAGGGATTTGTTCTGTAAAGTTTGAATTCAGTCAAATGGCAGCACTTGAGGACCTAGAGGGGAGCCCATGGTCATACAGCAAGTACATGTCAGAAGCAAGACTGAATTTCCAAAATAGGTCCTCTACACACTATGCCAAACTGCCCCTCCTCTTCCCAAATAATATGATTTAAAAGACACATTTCATAATAACAAATTGTATTTTTTCAAATTAATTTAATATCATATTTAGAAAATCTCTAATACTTCACAATCTCTTTTAAAAGCACCTGAAACAGAGGGCCTTGATGCACAGTGGAGGTATCTTACTGTACAGTGTTCTTTCTTCAACAGATGAAATCAGTGTTTGTAAAAGAAGTGAATCTGAGATTCCTTATAATTCTTTTCCCAGTGAACAGAAAAGCACATTACACCCAAAATAAAATTGTCTATTACTGTGAGGTTGCATTAAAAAAAAAGTAAGACTAGGTTTTCACTTGAAATCGTCAAAGATGATGTGAGCTTTAAAGCATATGAACGAGGCTGCCCAACAAACTATTCCTGAACAGGTCTAACCCTTGTCTTTGGTCAAACCAACTGGCTAGACCCCAATTTGTGGTGGAAAGGCAGTACCATAGAGCTGGTCATTCTGCTTGTACTCTTTATAGAACATAGTTTCTTAAAATACTGTCCATGAACAAAAAAAAAATTGGATAACTACATTTTAATGTAATTGATTTCCTTCGTGATATTACGTGTTTTCTTTTATGCATTTAGAAACATTATTTAAGAAGGGGTCCATGGGTTTCACCAGACTGTCAAAAAGGATCCATGTCACACACACAAAAAAGGTTAAGAATCCCTGTTATAAGACAAACATGATAGATTGACTTGCTTGAAAATTGTAGTCATAAGATCCCGAATTTAGATGGGGAGGGACCTTAAAGGTTAGTCTAGGGATTGAAACCTTCTTATTCTACGGATGATGAAACAAAGATGTTAAGTAACTTGCCTAAGGTCATACAAGTGCAGTCAGGATTTGAACTCAGGCCTTCTGACTCCAAATCCATTGTTTTGTGATGCCTAGTTATGCTTTTTGGTATGTATCAGGACCTCTTCCTCAATCCCACCTTTCTGCTCCCCAAGACAGACCTAGGACAATGCTTTTTCCCCCTTAATTACCTTCAGCAACCTTTTTCATAATTAAAGGCCCACATCCTGAGACCTCTTCCTGTTCAATCAGGAGCTATACAGAAGGCAAAAAGCAATGAGCTTCACATTAGACCCACTTATATGTCTTGCTTTCCATTGTGAGACCTGGCAAGACCCTGGCATTTTGGAATCTCAGTGGTTGCCTGCTTTGAACCATGGCTTCTGTTTCTCACCTCACTGGCCTTCAGGCTCCTAGGTTTTAAGGTTTTGTTTGGACAATTACTATTCTTGCATTCTTTCCCTCTTGCCTGGGTATCCTGACTCTTTGATTTTAGCAATGGTAATTCACTCCTCACTTCCTGCTTTGCCCCTTCCCTCCACTTTATAGCTTATCACACTCCCTTTCCTTTGATTCACGTTAGCCCCTGGAATATCCTTGTCTTTCTCTTTGTCCTCTTGCCCTCATCCCCAGCCCCCATTTGGTGCCTCATCATCTGTCCCCGTCACCCTCCGCTTCCCCAGTTTGCCACTTATGCCCTGGTGTGACAACACAGGGAAAAAAAAAAACAGCCTGTATCTTTGTGGGGAAAAAAAAGCTAGATGTATTTATGGTATATTACTTTGTGGTTTTATTGTTTTCTTCTTACTATTGTTATACACAGCTATGCATTTAAAAGCCATGACACACTGGTACAGAGCAGAGGAAATGGAGGGGAGAGCAACAATCCAAACAAATTCATTTTGATTTCTGCTTTACCCCTAAACATAAGACTTGGTCTTCTCTGAAAGATTTATGAGGCTTCCCACCATAAAGGAGGTTGGATTACAGCTCTGCTTACTTTATAAAATGAAATTCTGCCATTATAGGCAAGAGTTCATGGCTCTAATTATTTCAATGCGTTTTCCCAGTCAATGTTTCTTGCACAGCTGAGCCAAACCCTCTCTTGCATATGCAGGTCATTTCACAAGAAGTCTAAGAGCTTCAACAACTTTGTGTGACCTTGCATTGAATAACACTGGAAAATTGATTTGGCTCTAGTAATAAAAGACCGTCTGCATTATCTGCATTCTAATTATAATTAATATAACCAGGATAACTGCTGTATTATTTACGATTAGAGCTATGGTGAGCACAGTGTAATAATAATCTGCTACATAATTTTTTATTGATCTGATGGCTTTATTGCAGAAAAAACAAAATGCTTACACCACTGCACCACTAAAATTGCCTTTCTTGACATGAGTGTTTAGATGGAGAAATTTCATTTAGCATTTCTTTTATCTGATCAAATTCCCATAGTTTTAATATCATAATAAGTATGATGGCATAGGATCTTTCCATTTTCCTGCTTAGAAGACACAGAACAACAGGCATAATTCACAAACCCAGGTTTTCTATTCTTTACTTACTGGGTATCATTAATTCCTTGGCATCAGCAGTTGCCACACATCTCATTACCAGTGATGAGATGAGCCTCAGAAAGAGCTGCCTTTCAGTTTTAAGGGATTATCACTTCCTCTGAATGAAAAATCCCTTTGAACCACAGTGTGAATATAGTGCAAAGGGTCTAAATTTTTCTGCCACTGAAAAATCATGACTCTAAAGTGCTAGAGGGGCTATTTAGTGAGGCACCCAGGGTCAGGGGAAGAATCAAATGGAGGACTTTGCGGTTTTGTTAATAAGGTCTTGCCTGTCCTGGCAATCAAATGATTTTGCAATTGCATGATAAGGTAAAGTATAAATTTTAAAAGCATGAACTTGGGTGGAAAAGCTGAGAGTAGAAAAATCCTATTTTGATATTAGCCATCGAGATTTTTGTAATAAAGTCATGCATTCAGCAAAATGATAAAATGTAGATATTTTACATACTAGGTTCTAATTTTAATGAACAGGAGAATTTCAATTCACGAAAATGATGAAATGGTTGAATAAAAATTGTTCTAGTATCCAAATACTACTAATTTTTTTGGGGGGGAAGCCAATGAACAATTTTCACCATTTGCTCTTATTTAGCATAAAATTCTGGTTTTGTATAACTCTATACAAGTTGGTAATCAATATCGATTCAATAATAATTGATTTTTACATTATTATAAGGTAGGATGCCATTTTAATGCCAAAAACATTTATGAATAAAATCTATGTATAGATTATTTAAGTTAAACCCAGCTCTAAACACTATTATCCAACAATGTTATCTAGTACTTATCATAACTGTTAAATACAGTTGAAGGCGTTGGATTTGGAGTCAGAGTTTTGAATCCTACTTCTGTGACTTCCTACCTGTTTGACCCTGGGTAAGTAGAATACTCTCCCTGGACTTCATTCAATTTCTTCATCTGTAAAATCAGAGAGTTGGACTACATCAGTGGTTCTTAACTTTTTTTTTTTTTTTGCATGTAGCTTAGACCCAGTTTGGCAGCCTGTGTGAAGTCTAGGGATTCTTTTTCAGAATAACATTTGTTTGTTTTAATTACTTTTTATAATTAATTAATTTATTTTTAGTTTTCAACATTCACTTCCATAACATTTTGAGTTTTAAATTTTCTCTCCCTCCCACAGCAACCCCCCCAAGACAGCATGCAATCTGTAAGCATATTTTTCCCATTAGTCATTGTTTTAATTCTTAATGGCAGGAAATGTTTATTTTCAGTTAGAGGTCAGTGAAAAGAAACATATAATTTATTTTTTTCTCCATCCAAGTTAACACCTTGACATCTATTCTTGAATCCCTTAGGACTCTGTGAACTCCTGGTTTAAGTATACCTAGAGGAGATGATATCTATCCTTTTCCACCTCCAAATCTACAAAGCTAAGAAGCAGGCAGAACAGATGTTGCTATTTACATTTTATAGGTAAGGCAAGTGAAGTTTGGGGATATTAGATGTCTTTCCCAGGGTCATAAGGCAGGTGGCATGCTGGATCGAGTGCTGGACCTGGATTCAGGAGACCTTCCTGCACTTAAATACTGCTTCAGACATTGTGTAACCCCAGGTAAGTCACTTAGCTTCTGCCTGCCCCAGATATTTCATCTTTCAAATGGGAATAATAGTAGCACCCACTTCCCATGGCTGCTATGAGGATCAAATGAGATAATATTGGTAAAGTGCTTTAAAATATGTGAAGCATTATATAACTGCTAGCAAGCTAGCTAACAGCAGTGGTAGTAGTAGCAGTAGCAGTAATAGCAGTAGTGCTGGTGGTAGTAGTAGTAGTAGTAGTAGTAGTAGTAGTAGTAGTAGAAGATTCATGACTAGAACCAAGGATATGACTCTTAGTCTAGTATTATCCCACCACACTCATAGCTTATTTATTCTATAAATGAATTCAGTTGCTAGCATAATGCCTTGCATATAGTATCCAATGAGTATCTATTCATTGAACCAATGAATGAGTAGGCATTTGTTAGTGCAAGGTCCTTGAACAACTGACAATTTAAAAAAAATGAGTGGTACACAAGAAATAAAAAATATCACAAAAGTGAAATTCTGCATCTGGAGTCATCCTGCTTGAATGAATCTTAAACCTTCAAGACAGAATTCAGATTTTGGACTTTGTATTAGAGTATTAACCTCTGATGGATGCTGAAACAGACACCTTCAAAGAAATAAGGATATAGTAATTACCAGAAGCACCAACTTTCTTTTAAGATGTAGAGCTCAGGTTGACTTGACATTAATTCTCCTAATAAAACAGTAGCCAATGTTATTTCTTCCATTTTCTGGATGGTGTGCCTCTGATGGAAGCATGAAATGGAAGGCTAAAGGTTGTGGGAATAGCTGCTCTCAGAGGCCTCTTAGAATATTTAATAATATCTAATAATAATAGTGTCAGGCACTGTGCTAAATGCTTTGTGATTAGTATCTCATTTGATCTTCACAGCAACCTTGTAAGGTAGATGCTATTATTTATGCCCATTTTACAGATGTAGAAACTGAGGCAAACAGAGGTTAAGTTGACTTGCCTAGGATCACACAGCCAGGAAATGTCTGTCTGTCTGTTTGTTTGTTTGTTTTTGCTAGGCAATGGGGTTAAGTGACTTGCCCAGGGTCACACAGCTAGTAAGTGTTATATGTATGAGGCTGGATTTGAACTCAGGTCCTCCCGACTCCAGGGCTGGTGCTCTATCAGCTGCACCACCTAGCTGCCCCAGCTAGGAAGTGTCTGAGATCAAATCTGAACTCAGGTCTTCCTGATTTTAGGTCTGGCACGTATGTCCTAACATATGACTTCATAATCTCATCAACATTTAAAAAATCTAACCATGCCATATAGACAATGCCCATCATGTATAAAGAAATTCAGTATTTATTCATTCATATATTTACTTAGTGCCCTGTATGTGCAAAGCACCATGCTAGGCACCATTAGGGATATAAAGAAGAATATGAAACTGTCCTGCCTTCAAGGAGTTAATAGACTAGCAGTAGATGATGACTGTATTGCTTGTTCTATTTTTCAGTTTAATTATTTACTTACTTAAGTGATTGCTGTAGTCCTCATAAAGGGCTGTTAGCACATCTACATGGCATTTGTAGAACTCGAGTACACTTTATATATTTCTTTTGTTTTGCAAGGCAAATATTAGTTTGTTAGGGCCACCATAACATCTTTAGAGCCTCCGATGATGATAGACATGTAAAGAAAATATGTTCAGCGTTGATATAGGCATGAGCTACTAACTTGCAGATTCTTGATCATAACAGAATGGTTATTTTATTATACTAGTCATGGTCCCTAAACATATTTCAATAAAAGAAATTGAATTTGTGTATATATGAGGCAAGTACATTCACATGGTACCCAAACACCCATATCTCACTATGAATTGACTGCCTTCATGAACTGTAATGAAAATGAGTGAGTGAGAGAGTGACAATCATAGCCAGAAGTCAGATCAATAGCTTTAAATTTCTTGAATCAAACATTCATAAAAAATTTTTCCTTGTATAGTAAGGGGAATAATGAAAAAAGCTTAAGAAGTATCAAGGAATGGAAAGATAGGGAGGAAAGGTAGAATTTACCTCAGGGACTGCCTTAAAAACATATTGGAGAACCTAGGACAAATTTGGTTTAGATGGGAGGAAATGTCATCTGTGTTCCTCATTGCTTCATTCTCTGCCCTGATTTTTAGGTTAATCATTAAGAAAGTGAGGCATCCTCCCAAAGGCAAGGCATCTCAGCCTTTCCTCCCTTTCTAGGTGTCTTACATTTTATTTCCCTCTGTGAACTTTTTAATCTGGCTACACTGGACTCCTTGATGTTCATCACATACAATACTCTATCTCCTGACTCATTGCCTTAGCATTAGCTGTCTTCTGTTGCCTAGAATGCTCTTCTTTCTCACCTTGGCATCCTAGCCTTTCTGGCTTCCTTCAAACCTCATCTCAAAGCCCACCTCATTCAGGAGACCTCTCCTCATTCCTCTTATTGCAAATGTCTTCCCTCTGGGATTTTTAAACCATTAAGAGATCCTGCTATTCTTTGCTTGACAGTGTATAGTAGTTTATGAAAAGGGTTATAATCTGCATGTGGAGTCTGTAGGAGAGTTCCAGGCAATTTCCCTCGGGCACACCTTTTGAGTAGATTATAATCATCATGTAATTCCAAGAAACTATGCTACTGGTTTCACAACTGATCAATGGTTCAACTCAGGGGATTCTTCCAATACCACTGCCATATTCTTCAATGAATCATAATTCACAGGTTCATTTATTTAGAGCTAGAAGGGATCTCAGACGTCATCCAGACCAACCCTCTCATTTTGCAGATGAGGAAACTTCAACCTAAGGAGATTGTTACCTACCCAAGTTAACAGAGGTGGCATGTGGCTGAAGTTCGGTTTAGAAACAGGTCCTCTGACAAATTCTAGGATCTTCAGCCTCTTTCTTTAGGACCAGACCTACCCCAGATTACAGGGAGGCTGGCTAGGATGTCCTTGAGTTGTTTCTGTTGTGACTAACTTTCGAGTGTAGAGACCGTTTTCATAGTGCCATGAGGTACTACTTAATGATAGCCCCATGTTTCAGGCTGACAGTGTTTATTGAAATCTTCATCTTCTCTTTTTTACTTTCCTTTGTCAGTCCCTCAAGAAGAGTAAAAATTACAGTCAGAATATGGTCAATCCAAAAAAATGTTTAGGTCTCCATCATCCCACATATGCATTAGGTTGTCATGCCCTTTCATTTCCAGCATTAGCGCATCTTGTTCATTTCTTCTCTTTTCTCATTGACATTATGCAAGACTCCCCTAAATCACTTTTCTGCCTTTGAATCTATCCATTTTCTATACCAATGTCTGGATAATCTTCCTTATGTACCACTAAGATTGTGTTGGTTCTCTCTACAAAAATAAGGTGACATTCGTAAAGCGCTTGCACTAAGAATCACAAAACTCAGAATTGGAAGGGGCATCAGTGACTCCTGAGTGAATTCATTTCAATTCAATTCAAATCAACGGACTTTTAGCAAAGGTCTACTATTCGTCAGAGGGCAGCTAGGTAGCACAATGGATAGAGTGCTGAGCTTAGAGTCAGGAAGACTCTTCTAAAGAGTTCAAATTCAGACACTAGCTATGTGACCCTGAGCAAGTCACTTAACCTTGTTTGCCTCAGTTTCCTTATCTGTAAAATGAGCTGGAGAAGGAAATGACAAACGACCCCAGTGTCTTTGCCAAGAAAATCCCAAAATGGGGTCACAGAGTCAGACACAACTGAAAAATTACTGAACAAACAAAAACTTTGTGTCAGGCGCTATGCTAGTTATTGAGGTTGCAAAGATAAAAACAAAAGCTCTCATCCTCAGGGAGATTACATTCCATGGGAGAAGAAAGGACAGTACACACATAGACAAGTAAATATATAAGATATATTCAAAATGAATACAAAGTAATTTTAGGGAAGAGGGTAGTATGAATAATAGGGTACCACTAGGAAAACCCTATTGTAGGAAAGAGCTAGGGTTTCAAAGAACCCTACTTTCAAGTTTACAAAAGACTTTCCATATGCTGTCTTATGTGAACTTCACAATAACCCTGCATGATACGTACTATAAGATGCTATTATCTCTATTTTCGCACATAAGGAAATTGAGATTCAGAGAGGTTAAAGTGTGTTTCTGTGATCACACAAGGAGGTGTGAGATGTGGGATTCAGAACCAGATCTCTTTGGACTCCAAGCCCAGCACTCTAACCACTGTGCCAGGCTGCATCTGAGAAGCCCACAGCATCTATCTGTTGCCTATAAAATAAAATTTAAACTGCTGAACCTGGCATTCAAGACTCATGATGAGTACATGAAAAAGAGTGATATGGAGTAAAGCTAGAAAGGGAGGTTCTAGCCTTATCCCATATTGCTCTTCTTTATGTATTCTGTGTCAGAAAAAAAAAACTTTTTAGGCTTCTATTCTTTTCCTGTTCTCTTTAACCTAATTCTATACCTTTGTTTGCGTGACTCTACATACCTGGAATGCATACCTTTATTTGACCACCTGTCGAAGTTGCTAAAGCCTCCCTGTCCATCTCAGTTAAAATGGATATCTGGCCTGAACCTTTCTTTTGCAACTATCACACTTTCTCTTGTATTAGCGCTTAACATAGTAGGAGCTTAATAAATGTTTATTGATTGAAGTTACTTGTATACATTGCCCTTTATCAGACTGTAAGCTCATTCAGAGCAAGACTGCCAATTTCTATCTGAAATTCCCAGCACCTTCCACAGTGCCTTGCATATAGTAGTTACTTTATAAATGCTTATTAAATTTAATTGAAGTTAAAGCAATTCCTCTCCAGCATTTATTGTATATTTGCATTATCTACATGCAGCAAATCCACCCCAATGCCTAGAATAACTCCCCTTTCTGTCATGGCATAGACCAGTTTTCACAGACTCTTTTCCTCAAGCATTTTGCTTGGCAAGACCCCATATTCCTACAAAGAGTCCAATACCCATGGCTGAATAGTTTCACAAATGGATAGGAATATTTTCAAAAGAATTTCTTTTTAAATAAATGGTAAAGGCTATGATTCTAGATAATTTAAAAGTGATTAATTATTTTTGGTAACGATCCAAATAAATAGGTGAGGCAGCTAGTTTGTTCTCAATCCATAACTAGCTTATATCCAGAGTTATGTACAATCTCCAGCAGTTTGCAGTCTAGAGTTAGTCTCCCTGAAAAATCAATACTTTAAAGGCTGCTAGTTTTTAAAATGTAGGCTCCATCAGATTCTTTTTCTTAATTCTAATACTGAGTCACTGAACTCCTCTGGAAGTGTGAGATAAGTCATTTCTGGATTTAAAAATGCACTTGAGAAGCAACATGTCTCAGGAGGATAGCCAACAGACTAAAGACATCTGGACCGCAGGGTTGGCTTTGCTGATAATGTTCTGTCATTCTCTGCTGCATCATGTGTTCTCTGGGCTTTCTTCTGATTGCCTGTAAAATGGGTTTGATAGATTTCCTCCAGCAAGGCTCTTTTTTTTTGTTTGCTTTTTTTAAGGACAAAAAGGTTAGTAGGTATTTGTATAATAACTCAGAGGCAACTTGCTTATTATTCTTTTGTTTCTTCTTATTCTCTCTTGATTTTGAAGACTCAGAATTTCAAGACTACAGAGGTAGGGAGGTATGAGGAAAGATTGCCAGGGATGGGAATATGACAAAGCTATTAGAAATAAGAATGCAACAGTGATTTAAGTGTATTTATAACATCTTTGGCAGGTAAGTTGGGCAGTGGGTAGAGTATGTGACTTGGAGTCAGAAAGACCCTATTTCAAATCGTGCCCCAGATAGGTCTGTCCACATCACTATCATACTCAATAAACACCAGCAATTCCCTATCATCTCCAGGATCAAATATAAAATCTTCTGTCCTTTCATAACCAACCCCCACTCCTACCTTTCTAGTCTTCTTGCACCTGATTTCCCGTCATATGTTCTTTTTGATCCATTGACACTGGCCTTCTTGCTGTTCTTTGAACAAAACTCTCCATCACTTAGCTCTGGGAATTTTCCCTGGCTGTCCCCCATGTCTGGAATGCTCTCCCTCCTCATCTCCACCTACTGGCTTCTTTCAAGTCCCAACCAAAATGCCACCTTTTACAAGAAGCCTTTCCCTTTAATTCTAGTGCCTTCGTTCTGGTGATAATTTCCTATTAATCTTGTTTGTAGCCGAGCATTCAAACTCTGCCTCAGAGAGCCCAGCTCCGATGGGCTGGCCATGCTGTCCCAATGCAAAATGTACGATTGCCGAAAAGACTATTTTATGGATAACTCACACAGGGCAAGCATTCACATGGTGCTAAGAAGAAGCAATACAAGGACACTCTCAAGGTCTCCCTTAAGAACTTTGGAATGATTGTGTGACGTGGGAGACACTGGCACAGGACAACTCAGCACAGCATGCCCTCATCAGAGAAGGTGCTGTGTTCTGTGAGCAAAGCATAATAGAAACAGCTCAAAAGAAATGGAAGATGTGCAAATTTAGAGAATCCACCCCAAATGTTCACATGGACCATTTGTGCCCAACCTGTGGTAGAGCATCCTGAGCTCGTATTGGTCTGGTCAGCCACTGTTGGACACACTGAAACTTGACTCTAGCATAGTGATGTCAGTTGGTCCTCTTGGAGAATGAAGGACAATAATCAACCAATCAACCAACCAGCCTGTTTATATGTATTTGCTTGCTTGTTATCTCCCCAATTAGATCCTGAGCTACTGGAGGGCAGAAACTGTCTTTTGCTTCTCTTTGTATCCCGAGTGCTTAGTACAGTGCCTGGCACATAGAAGACTCTTAATAAATGCTTACTGACTGGATGTCTCAGACACAAACTGTCTGACCATGGGCACACAACCTGTCAGAGGCTCAGTTTCCTCATCTGCAAGATGGAGATAATAGCATCTATCTTACAGGGTTATTATAAAGACTGGATGAGATACCATGTAAAAGTGCTTTGCAAACCTTAAAGCAATATATAAATGCTAGGTATTATTTTTATTATTAGATACTATGCAATCTCTTAGAACTATACTCTTCAAAATGAAGGGGATTCCTATTACTAAATATAAACTGGAGGAACATAAAATGATGATATTTATTGACTAAGTGACACTGATCAAAAATTAGACCTTACACTGAAGGATCTTAATAAAAGAATGGAGGAGGCAACTAGATTCTCACAATACAGTTGCTGAGAGAAAGAGAATGCAAATCATCTGGCTTGCTTAACCACCAAGTTCTCTTCTTCGGTGCTGCCATGATTCATGGGTCTTTTTTTAAAGATATTGGCCAGGGATAGATGCCAAATTGTGTCATTAAAATTTTTGCCAAGAGGGCAATACTAGACCTAACTTTTTTGTGGCAAGATGTATTTAAGGTTCCCATATGGATCTGAGAATTTGGGGAAGAGGTGAATGGAATTAATATGGGTGAAAAATAATACTTCAAGCAATTATATTTGTTAAAGCTTGCATATTCCTAAGATATTGTGACTCTATTTTTTGGACTTTTTCCTTCCAGCCTGTCTTTAAAGGTTATCTAGAAGGAGGTTATAATATTGAACTTTTAATGTTTGTTTAGAATCCTGTTATTGCAAACAAAGAATGCATAGCTTCCTCCTATTTCTTTTTCTTTGCCTCTGTCCTACGCTGTCATAATACTTAAAAAGATGCACCTTTCTTGTTAGGATAATGGGGGTGGGAGGGAACCACCAAAAGATTAATACTTCAAACTAGCAGTCACAATTAATGGTATAGGAGGCCAAAGGAATATAGAATTCATATTTTTATACAGATACAGAAAACATATTCTGCATATACATGTATATTTACTCATCATTCTCTAGGCATTTTAATGATACAAAGGGAAACCTTCATTGTTTTTTTCTTATTAAATCCACATACCTGAGCTTAATGCTTATGATACTAACTCTAAATGATTTCAATAACCATTAACATCCAGGGAGTCACTTACTATATTCTCTGAAGCAAGTCACCTCTTCTACCACAGCTTATGCCACGCTCAATTTCCTTGCCATTTTACAAAGAAAGGGCAGAAGGAAAACCAATAACAACAAATATATGTGCACAAAGAAAAAAAAGCTCTGGAATGTTTTTGCTTATTTGTTTTGTTTTGTTTTTCGGTAAAGGCTGCATTATGGTATTTGTCTCAAGCATGTGTTTCCATTTACTAATGTAAAACAATGAATGCAGCAGAGCATTCAGACCAGGAAGACTGGTCTGCCATGGGACAAGGGCAACTCTTATCTACTTCTGCTCTTAATATCTTCTCTTCAGTCTGCTCATTGAACTTACCCTTCTGGTTATTCATATTCTCTCTTTAAGGCTTCCAGGGGGTGCAGTGGATCCAGTTCAGGGCCTGGAGTCAGGAAGATCTGAGTTCAAATCTAGCCTCAGATACTCACTAGCTGTGTGACCCTGGGCAAGTCACTTAACCTTGTTTTCCTCAATGTCCTCACTTGTAAAATGAGCTGGAACAGGAAATGGCAAACCACTCCAGTAGCTTTGCCAAGAAAACCACAAATGGGCTTATGAAGAGTCAGACATGGCTGAAATAATTGAACAATTGTCTCTTTGTCTCTGTTTCTCTGTCTGTCTGTCTGTCTGTCTTTCCTTTGCCCTTCTTCCTCAATCATCTGTAAATCAATAATCCTAAATTCATATATCCAGCCCTGGCAAATCTCCTGAGCTCCACTCCTACATATTTATTTTTCTTTAATTGATTTTGTTTCACATTATATTTCCCATTCTATCTCCTTCTCCCCCTAACTCTCTCATATAATAAAGAATTTTTAAAAAAAATTCAGCAAAATTGATTCCCTCTGTAAAGGAGTTAAAAATTGGATGGGGCCTTCTTGTATTTTTTTGAGGGGCAGTAAGCTTGGTTATTATAATTTCACAACATAAAGTTTCATTTTTTGTTGTTGTTGTATTTATACTGTGTCACTAATTGCATATACTATTTTCCTAGCCCTCATTACTTCACTTCTACAGCAATTCATATGAGACTTCCATGATTTTCCATAGCATTTAAGGTCTTGTTTATTATAGCGCAGAAATATTCCTTTACATTCATGTACCACACTTTGTTTAGTCATTCTCTAACTTATGCTCATCTCCTTTGATCCCAGGTCTTAAAAACTGATGCTACAAAAATTTTGATGTATATGAAACATTTCTTTTTGTCATTGACTTCTTTGGGATATATTCCTGGCAGCTGATTCTCTTGGTCAAAGGGTATGGACATGTTTAGCTAATTTAAGTCACTTTATGTGTACTTTTTTTTTTAATTTTTAGGGAAGGTAACATAAGATGTAGACCCTAGGCTAATATCTGCTGGATTGCTATCTAGTTTTCCTAGTAATTCTTTTCAAATAAGGAGTTCTTTCTTAGCTAAGTTATGTTTATTAAATATTGGGTTATGGAGTACAATTATTTTAAATATTCCTTGGATATTCCATTGGTCTACTTTTCTATTTTCTAACCAGTATGAATTTATTGTGATGATTGATATCCTTTCTTATGGCCAGGGTGATTTCATCTATGAGATTTGGAGCTAGAAGGACTGCTAGAGTCTATCTAGTCTAATACTTCACTTTTACAGATGAGGAAACTGAGGCCTATGGTGTTTAAATGACTCACCAATGGTCGCATAGTTGAGATCTGACTCAGTATTTGAACCCAGTCTTCCTAAACCCTAGTCCAGTGACCTAGTTTGCTTCAAATCAGTTTTTCTTCTCCACTTTTCCAGGTAAAAAATAATGATATAATAGGCAGCTAGGTGATGAAGTGGATAGAGTACCAGACCTAAAGTCAGGAAGACCTGAGTTCAAGACCTTAGACACTTGCTAACTGTGTGACCCAGAGAAAGTCACTTAACCTCTGTCTGCCTCAGTTTCCTCATCTATACAAAGGGAATAATAATAGCACCTACCTCCTACAGTTGTTGTAAGGATCAAATGAGATAATAATTATAAAGCACTTAACAATAGAACCTGGAACATAGCATTACATAAAACTATTATTAGCAATTATTACTGACAGTAATGATAACATTGATAGTAATAAGTGATAATATCTCACATTTATCACTTGAAGTTTTGCAATGTACTTTGCACATATCATCCCAATTTCTCCTATGAACTATACTGTGAGGTAAGTATCTCCCTTCTACAGATGAGGAAACAAAAATTGAGAGAAGTTAAGTGAAGTGCCCAGGGTCAAATAACTAATATTCATGCGAAGGAGGATTTAAACTCTGGTCTTTCAGACTCCAAGTCTTATACCCTGTTTAACGAAGGTACTACCTTGCTACCACAAATTGTAAAGAATAAAGCTAAATAGACATGAAGTCACTAAGCGAAAGAGCTCTCTTCCTTTGATAATCAGTTAATCAACAGGCATTTATTAATTACCCACCATTTGCCAGGAACTCTACTATACATTGGGAATGAAACCAGCTTACCATTCAGTCTTATTTCACTACAACAGTATTCTCCATGAATCAAAAGAGTGAGGGCTTGAAAAAACAATTAGGCTTCTATTTGCTGGTCTCTGATGTCATCTGGGCACACTAGCCTCTGACACTGTCTAGACCAGTGGTCTCAAACTCTAATAGAAACAAGGGTCACTGATGGATCTGTAAGAATCCCTGCAGGCTGTATAGTGACTTTAAAAAAAAACACCTATTTACATAACCTGTGTTCTACCGTATTTTTGTTTATTTTGTTAAGTATTTCCTAATTATGTTTTAATCCAGTTGGCACTTAAGAGTGCTGCAAGCCCCTCCCAATACCTTTCACCCCTACCCTTTAACACATCTGGTCTAGACCAAGAGTTCTTAACACTCAAAGAATCTGTGGATAGATTGGGGAAAAATTATTTCTTAATTTTCACTACCCTCTAATGGAAATTTAGTATTTCCTTCAATTATGAATGTAGGCAACAACATGTAGGTAACTCTAGGGTTCACAAGACTCCCAAAGGGACACACAACACAAAAAACAGGCTAAGAACCACTGGTCTGACCTTTTTTAATCTAGATGCTAGGCCTCTTTCTAAGCATTAGTAGGCTATTTTTATGACACAACACTTCATTGTTTTGAATCATTTTTGAGGAAAAGCAAGTGGTGATGATTTTACAGCAGTCCAGTAGAATACAAATCTCCCAAATAAGCAAGAATTGATGCCTTTTTTTCCCCCACTGTTATTTCCTCAATAGCTTCCCACTTCACCCTTCCTCCATATGGGGAAATATTTTTGACTGACTTAAGGTTGATACCCTTCTATTTAAAGATAAAATCCCCAGAGATGCTGAAGAAATCTCTTGCTTAACAAGGATAATAGGTGGTTCAAATAAGAATAAACCTCAAATATTTGTGGTTTGTGCTATAATATTACAAATAAAAGTACTCTGACTAAATAACTAGAAAGTCTTGAACAATTGAGCTGATTCATTTTCATGTGGGTCACACTATGCTATAAACACTGAAGCTGTTAATAGTATCCACGCATGCTTTTATATAAAGCACAATAATTTAAAGAACAATTTTCATAACTTTTTCATTGCAAGTATGATCTCCAGGCAGAATTAGCCACATTTAAAAATAACCTCATTTTTCAAATAATAAAAACTGTAATGAAGTGGCATGATCAACTGAAGGATCTGGAGAAGCACAATAATGAGAAATCATTGGTCTGGTCCTAGCCAGACTTTTAATATGACAGGGGTCTGCTGAAGGCAGCTCAAATGGGCTATCCAGTGAATTACCAATGTGATCATTTGCACCTCTGAAGTCAATAAATGTTAAAAATTAGGGTTTGATTTATTGTTTTGCTGATTATCTGGGCTCAAGAAAGAGAGAAAAATGTTAATAATGATAATTAAATTTTAAAACTGCTTGGTGCTTTTATTTATTTATCTTTTCAAAGACCCAATGGTTAAACATTTACCCACACATCCCTGAGCACTATGTAAAAGGTAACTATGACCATTATGTGGTTGATTCATGTAAGCATTTCACTTCCCCTTCACTTTCTCATTCACTTGGCATAGGCTGTCTCTCATGTCTGGAATATACTCCTTCAGTGTCTGACTCTTTTTATTTTTCTTTTCCTTTGAGGCTCAGCTCAAGTGCAACTTCCTACATGAAGCCTTTCCTGATTCCTCCTGGTCCCATCCATATCTATTTTGCATATACTTTTTTGAATTTATCTTGCTTACTCCTCAAGCAAATATGAGCTCCTAAAATGCATAGGCTTTTTGATTTTGGTCTGTCTTCCAATTAGTCAGCTCAGTGCCTTGTACGCAGAATGTGCTTCACAAATGCTTCTTTAATGAATCAAGTGAAAACCAGAGATGATGCCCATGATTCAGTCTCTGGAAATATCTTTTTGGATAAAAATGATTGATTTAGGGTCACTTCAAAGTCTAAATTAACATACTCATTAAAATGCATTTCTCTATGTAGTGCAGATGAGTCATAGAAACATTGTTAGAGATGGATTTTGATAGTTTAGAACTCTTCCTTTCATCAATCAATAAACATGCATTTATTAAGCACCAATGGTGTGCCAGGTACTGTGCTAAGTGATAGAAACAAAAGTACAAAAAAGGAATCACAATACCTTCAAGGAGTTTACAATCAAGTTATGAGAGACAAAATGTATACGTATGGAGGTACATAGAAAACAGATACAAAGAAATTCGAGGTAGTTTGGGGCAGCTTAGTGGTAGTGGATAGAGCACTAGGCTTGGAGTAAAGAAGATCTGAGTTTAAATTTGGCCTCTGACACTTACTAGCTGTGTGACCCTGGGCAAGTCACTTAACCCCTATTTGCCTCAGTTCCTCATCTGTAAAATGGAGGCACACTGGAGAAGGAACTATCTAACCAGTCTGGTATCTTTTCCAAGAAAACCCCATAGACAGAAGTCTATGAGGTCACATAGAGTTGTGCATAACTGAATGATTGAACTCAGCAACAGCAATTTGAGGAAAATGGACTACCAGATGGGTGTGGGGATCAAGAAGGGTTTCACGTGGGGCAGAAGCTTTTAATTCTTGTGTATGTCACGTACCCCTTTGTTGGGCTGGTGGAGCCTATGGCTCCCTTCTCAAAATGATGTTTTTAAACAAAATAAAATATGCCAGATTATAAAGGAAATCAATTCAATTGAAATATAGTCTATCTATCTATCTATCTATCTATCTATCTATCTATCTATCTATCTATCTATCTATTTATCTACCTATCTATCTATCTATCATCTAAACACAAGCTCATGGATCCCAGGTTAAGAATCCCTAATGTAGAGAGAAGTATATGAAAGGAGCCTCGAAGGTAACTAAGAATCCTAAGAGGGAATGGTGAGGAGGGAGTGCATTCCAGGAATGTGGGACAAAGAAGGAAAATAAAACCAGGAGACAGGAGATGAGTAGTGCATGAGGAAAGAAGAATAACACATGATATGACTGGAAAGGTAGGGTGTGAAAGTCTTTAAATGCAAAATAGAAATATTCACATTTGACTAGTGAAGTTAACAGAGGGCCAAGAGAGTTTATTGAGTAAGGGAGTGCCATAGTCAGACTTGCGCTTCAGGAAAACCAGTTTGGCAGCTGTGTGAAGGAAGGATGAGAGAAGGAAAGAGACTTAAGGCGGGGAGGCCAATTAGAATTGTATTGCAAAAGCCCAGGCATGTGGTGATGATGTACTGAATTAGAGTGGTGTCTGTGTTCATGAAGAGAAAGGAACTGATTCTGTATATGCCGTAGAGGTAGAAAGGACATCATTTGGCAAAAGAATGGATGTGTGGGGTGAGGGAAAATGAGAAGTCCAGGATGTTGTTGAGTAGTCATAATAGGGAGCAGCAGAGCGAAGTGGATTATTTGACTTCTCTGGGCCTCAATTCCCTCTTCTGTAAAATGAGGAAGTTGTATGATATCGCTTCTAGGTTTTCTTTAGTTTGAAGAAATGCTGTCTTTTTTTTCCAGAGTCCCAGCCAGCTGTGAATCTGCTGAGGACATGACGTGGCGGATCCTGTCCTGGAAATTCCATATTGAGAAAACAAAATTCCCAGAATAATGCTACAGTCCCAAGTCAACAATAATTCTGATGAGCAATAAAGTGTTAGTTATCTGCATGCCACAAAACTGACCAAATTTTGTGGAAACAACAACAAAAAGTTGTCTTCCTTTCTTGGGGGAAGGTAGGAATTCAAGGGAAATCTGTATTAAGTAATGCATCTTTTTTTTCTGCTCTGGAAGGCTCCAAAATATACTAAAAATCAGCCACAGGTATTCACATTAGCCATTAAAGGAGGAACAACCCTAAAAGGGTGGGAGACTCTGCACAGGGAGATCTATCTCCCTTCTGTCTTAAGAATGAGTTAAATCCATGCAAGAGGACTTTGGCAGATAAAGAAATGATAAAGAACCCAAATTCCTTTTTTAAGTGGATACTTTAAATATATTAACACACTATAATCCTTTATCTCCTTACCCCTCTTACTGAGCTGGCAATTGAAAAATTGATAATTAAAAAAAATACCCAAAAAACCTTGAAATAGTTTTGCTCAGACCAACTAAAGAGTTACTTATTCATCCTAGTGACAGAGAAACTAAAACAGAAAGACAATCTCCGGATACAGTGGTTGGATGAGGATATTTTGTGCCTTCAGCTGCTTAGGTGGGTGAAGAAGTGCAGCAAGTTGCTGCTGGAGTCAAGTAAGTTTAATACATAGGAGCCTATATGGAAAGTATTTCTTTCTTTCTTTCTTTCTTTCTTTCTTTCTTTCTTTCTTCTTTCTTTCTTTCTTTCTTTCTTTCTTTCTTTCTTTCTTTCTTTCTTTCTTTCTTTCTCTCTCTCTCTCTCTCTCTCTCTCTCTCTCTCTCTCTCTCTCTCTCTCTCTCTCTCTCTCTCTCTCTCTCTCTCGGCCAGGGCTATTTTTACCGGGTGTGATATGGGGTGTGTGTGTGTGTGTCTGTGTGTGTGTGTGTGTGTGTGTGTGTGTGTTTTAAAGTGAGGCTTGTTGTAACAGCAGCTCCCTCCCTCCTGCCACTTCATCCACTCTGCCTGACAGAGAATGACCCTTCTCCCCCTAATTTTTCTTTTAAAAATACACATCATTAACTATCTCTTTGATAATCCCCCTAACAAACCTTTGATTGTTTTCCTGGAACTCCTTTCTCCCATATCAGTGGTTCTGTTCGTCAGTTTCTGTTCCTCCTCATTCCATCGCCCAGCCTCCTTGCCTCCTCCTTCGCACGTGTTGTTTCTCATTTAAATGAACAGTTGGATTCTTTTATTTCTTACAAGTGCTGGATTCGCCTTATCGCCCTCATTCCTTTGGGGGTTGCCAATTGGTTTTATCCACGGATGTATCATTTCTCATGCTTCCCTTTTTTTTCTTACAAAGAGAAAGAACCTCTCCGTCAACAAGCCTCTCCGGAGTGGAAGATTAAAAACCTAGACATCACCTACCTTGCAGCGCTACTCCCAACTGGGTTGTGTAAAACTCAATTAAACTTGTCCCCATTGAATACTGCATTACAGTACATTAAACAGAAAATTCTTCAAGCGTGATGACAAAGCTTGAAACCTTGCCTCAAAGCTGTTCCTTGTAGCTTTCTTTAACATTTCAGTCTTTATGGTGCAAGTCTCCCGTTGACACAACTTTAGTCCAGCTACGAAAAAAAATCAGAGCCCCACAGGGATTAAAAGAAAAAGGGGAAAAAAAGTGAAGCTGGTCTTGGCACTGCCCCTAGCACATCTATCGAAACGATACTGCTAGCAGACTAGAACCTGAAAAGTATGACACAGGACTATAATCTAATGATTTAAAATGCAATGCCCCCATTTTGTGCAGGTAGATTTTTTTTTAATATTTCCCTTTTCACACAGAGTTCAGACATTCGCAAGATCACATATTAGAGTGACATACATAGTCCCGAGGATTTGAGTATTTTTATACAGTACTATGAAAAGAATAGAACAAGACAGAATCACGTTTTCAGGAGCCTCATTGAGCAAAATGGAAAGGTATTGTGACAAATCCAGGACATCTTGAAAGTTTAATCAAATACAAACTCTTCCTTTTGCCTCAATTCCCCCCCTCCCCCACCATCACTACTTTCCAGCACTGTAAAAGGGAAAGTTTCCTCCTTTAATACTGTGGATTTGGTTCTCAAAGCTTACCTGCTAAGCAGCTCTGCAGTCAGTATAGTCTAACTTTGCATTAATGCTACATGTGTAAATTAAGGCCAAACCACCTTTCCCCAGAAAGCTCCACTTTTCTGTTTCTTTGTCATCTTGTAATGACATTCATTATTTTTCACTTTGATTTTTTTTTTGGGGGGATACCTAAGTATGACTTATCTTCACTGTAATATAAACTTCTTTTTGCTCTGGGTATTTCTTTTCTTTCACTGAAAACATGCTGAGTTCTATAAGTCCACCTCCCAATCCCCTGTTCTTAGTGTTAATTTGAATTGCTGATAGTGTTAGGAACTACAGGAATTGTAATGACTTCCTTCCACCACTAGGTTACATATTTCATCCACTGTAGCACCTTCTTTTGCTCTGTGTGTATAGTACTGGGCTTCATCATTTGAGCTGAAATGCTGTGTACATCAGAGTTGAGTTTATGTGTAAGAATTCACTAAGGGATTAGTGTTTTGGAAATAAATTGTGCAATGGTGTTCTGATTCCTTAATCAAAACGATAAGAATACCTCAATTTAGAGCTAGGGGGCATAGATGTTATGCTTTTATAATTAACCAATTATATACAGATTTCATGTGATTAATAAATAGCATCATTGTGTACATGTGGTCTAGATTGCAAGTGATTTATTTATAAAGAAATCACAACAAGATATGTGTCTAAACTTAAATTTAGGAGTATGCACCTTGGTATCATACACTTCTCTATGCACAGTGTATTAGGTACCTAGTATTTTCATTGGTTCCCAGAACAATGTGTTAATTATACAGACTATTAATCCAGAGGTAATAATGTTCTTAGGTCCTTAGAAAAAAATCTTATTCTTACTGTTTGCTTGCTTTATGGGAATGGGAGCTACTTGACCTCAAACAGAAATCAAGTCTATACATGTTACCTGGTAGCATGACATTAAAAAAAAATCTGGACGAAAGCATTTTCCTTTTTTTGGGGGGGAAGGAGAAGCCCACATTTGGGATCCTGATACACTTTATTAAACATTCAGTAAACAGTCAGTAAACAGACACATTCCAAATAGGAGAATGCCACCATGGTTAATACAAGAACAACTAAAAATAAAGGCAACATATATCCTAGAGAAACAGTTTCCAGAATTTTTCATTTCAAGGAGATTTATTTAAAATTGGCTATAGCCAGTAATTCTTAAGAGCACTTAGTATGAATTGCTACCTAAATAGTTCTAGAAATAGTTCAACTTCCTTTCCCAACCCCTGCAGTTAGCATTGGGGAAAATAAATAGCATTTTCCAATCCAGGGCTGTTGGACCTCCTACTGAACTTTACCTGTTATTGGACCATTGTTCCATGAAGAAATATGAAGATGAAATCTTAATGTGTGAAAAGTCTCATTTAACCCTAATCTATTTCCATTTTAGGGTGGAAAGGGGTAGTATATAAGTTCTTATGCTCTGTGCTAAATTTTAAGCACAAGTAAATGACTGTAGAAATCATTATTCTTGCAAATCCCCAAAGAACTTTAATGCAATTTGCCCCTATGATAAACACAGTTCTACTGAACTGTATCTCTGAAACTGTTCAAATCTGAGCACTTTTAAGTTGTCATTTAATCCCTGTTTTTAAAAGTATTTTGTAAATTAAGGCTATAGAAGTCTATACCCAGTCATTATAGAGAAAAAAGGAAGGAAAGAAAGAGATGAAAAGAGAGAGACAAAAAGAGAGAGATAGAAAGAGAAAGAAAGAGAAAGAAGGAAGGAAACCATGAAAGAAAGAAAGAGAATGAAAGAAAAAGGAAAGAAGGAAAAGGAGAGACAAGAAAGAAAGAAGAAAAAGGGAGGAAGGAAGACACAAAGAGAATGATAAAGGAAAAAGGAAATAGAGATAAAAAAGAAAGAAAGAAGAAAAAAGAGAGGAAGGAACAAAGAAACAAAATAGAGAGTGTAGAGAAAGAAAGAAGAAATGAAGGAAGGAAGAAGGAAGGTAAGAAGAAAGAAAGGAAATACCATATAGTCCTTTAAAAATGTTTCTTTTAATTAAATCTCACTGATTATGCTTCATTTATACCATCCTGCTTGCTTTTAGGGTTCATAACTATTTATTTTCTTTTGAATTCTAAATGTAATTGCCCATCCTATAATACCAGTGACTTTTTGGCTGGCCAGAGACCCAGTTCACTCCCTCATGTCTCATATGCTTCCGTTCCAACATTTTTGAACATTTGCTGCAGCTAAGAGATCAACCATATTAGTTCATCATACTTTCAGAGTTGAAGGTTAGGGCATATCAGCCAATTCCTGCTAACCGAATGATCCTTATATTTTTCTCAAGGTTTTGTTTTTTGTTTGCTTTACATCGAGCTGCCTGGGCTCTGGGCCGAGGTGCTCACCAAGGTATTTTTCTAGTGATGAGCACATGGGATAAATCAAACTTTTCCTCATGAAGAAAACACTAATGATAGTGTGTGCTCTTTCAAGAATAGAGCAAACTAAATTATTCCTCTCTTTTTTTTGGAATTCCTTAAAGAAGAAGTATCAGGTTATGAAAGCCCTTGTTTGGATGGAGTCTGATAGTGTCCCATTCGTGGTTCTCTAATTAAAGTAAAATGCACAGCCTACTTTTTAGGTCTATCTCCTCCTGATATACTTTTTATTGCTGTCCTCAGGCCCTGACTTCTTTTCACTTATTACTTTTTTAAATAAATATTTCACTTCTGGCTCATTGATTTGTCTCTCATGGTCTTCATATCATGAGCCCTTCTCCTTATTAACTAAAAACAGTAGTGCTGTTTTCCATGCTGGTGGTGTCCACTCAAGAGTTTTGTTCAGTGTTGCTTCTTGGTAAGTCATTAACTCCATAAAGAGAACTGAAGTCCACAGAGGGTAAGAAACCTCAGGCAAAACAACATACCAGTATCGATGGAAAAGTTTGTTTGTTTTTTAAACCTGAGTTCTTCTCTGAAAGTCAGCATGGACTAGTGGATAATGTGTTAGACTTGGAATCAGCAAGACCTGGATTCAAACCCTGCTTCTGATAGTCTCTGTATTGTGGTGAACAAGTCATTTAAGAGGGAAGAAGACTGTTGTCTTTGGACAGGTATAAATGGCATGGGGAAGAACCAGGAGTCATGAGGGAAATATGCAGAGTATCAACTTTAGGAATGATGCAGAGGGTGGAGAAAATTCCTAATTATTAGAGATAACCAAGAGTGCAATGGGGTTAAAGAGTAGGTTCTGCCTTAGTGGAGTATTCAAAAACCAGCTAGATGATCATTCATTATAATGGTCCCTTTTTGTTATGGGCTGGGCCAGATGGCTTCTGAGGTCTCTTGCAACTTGCTGTGATCCTCTGATTTAGCACATCTGACCTTTAATTTCCTCATCTATAAAAAATGATAATAACTACAGTTTGTTTCTACCTCTGTTGGGTTGTTTGGTTCAAATGCGGTAATACTGAGATAAGGACTGATCCTGCTATTGCATTCAAATAGGGAACTCCTAAATATATATTGAAGGAGTTCCTCTCAAACAAGGAAGCTGTCTCCCCCAATGCAGATTGATGATGACGCCTTCTCTAAACTTATGGTCTTAGAGAGGGGGCACCGAGAGCCTGAGTGGCTTTCTCTGAGTTGAAAAAGTAGTAGGGGTCACAGGACATAAATCCAGGTCTTCCTGGCTCCTAGGATAGCTGTCTATCCACTTTACTATGCAGAAAGTTGACTTCATTTAAATGAATATCAGGGGACTGGTATTCCCTGTTATAATAGAGAAGGGCCAGGAGGGCTGACTAGCTGTGACTCCTGAAAACAAACTTTTGAAATAATCCCTCAGGGTTACAAAAAAAGGCCAGGAAGCAGAATGATTTTGTGACTTGTCTCTTCTAACAGAAATTTCTCCACTTACTAGTTTCTCCTTGACTCAATATTTGCAGTCTTTCTTTACAGAATTAGCTTTATTCTTTCAGCAGTTTATGTTACCATGACTAACTCTTAAGGGGCCATGGCCCATGTGCTTGGCCTTGCTTATTAGTATAAGATTCTAATAGCGTCGGCTCAACATTAGCATGAGGCCAAATTAAGCACTTGGTTTATGGGAAGAAGTCTATCCCAGCTATTAATGTGCTAAGTTATGAGCTATAGGGAAAGTCTGAATAAAGGAATCCACAAATAATTACCATATCTCATTTTATCAGTTGTCTTCAATCTTCTTTTGTCCACAAAATCTTTTACTAGAGCTGCCAAGAAATAGCAAAACCAAATGGAATTCTACTTACTCTTTCTGCCTGCACAGTGCACCCCTTGGATTGGAAGGGCTAAGAGGCTGACTAGTAGGGAAGACAGAAATATATATGAATATTAAACTATTTGCAGACTAGAAAACCAGCTCTTGCTTGGCACATACTAGGAAGTTGATAAATATTTCTTGACTGACTGGATGATCAGGTATAAATGGCATTGGTGACATTTCAGCGGATCCTAGATTGAGAACTGAAAGACACTTTGGAGGTGATTAAATCTAACCCCTGTGAAACTTTGAACAATTTCAGCATTTTGTTAGAGGGTTTTATTTTCCAGTGCCAATATAAATGAATAATATTTCCACTTAATCACAGTATTCTTTTGGGAAGTCGCATAATTTGACTACTACATAGAATTGTTTTCTGATAAAACGGGTATATCACAGCTACAAAAATGAAACTGAAAACCAGAGAAATGAAAAGCCCAAGGTGATACAAGTAGTAGATAGAAAAGCAAGCATTCAAAACCATGTCTTCTGATCCCAAATTCGTAGTTCTTTCCCCTAAGCCATGTTGCCTCTAGAGCCAGAGTTCTTATCCTTTTTGTGTCATGGACCTGGTTGACAGTCATGTGAAGCCTGTGGACCCCCTCTCAGAAAAAAAAAAAAGAATGATCTTTTAAAATGTATAAAATAACAAAATAAATGCATGTAATTATCAGTATAAGAGAAAAAATATGCTTTTAAATGGATAAAATAAAACACATAGGATTATGAGGGAACTCAATTATATTAAAATACAATTATTAAAAAAAACAACGTAGGCCCCAGGTTAGAGGAAAGAATAAATATCTTTGCCTTTTGACTTCTACTATTTTGACTGTATAATGTGCTAGGTACACATGATTGAGTATGTAGCTCATGTTGGCCCTATGTTTCTGTTAAATAGTTCTGGAACATAACTAGCATGTGAAATAGATGAGTAAATCACAGTTCTGCAACCACAAAGCACGGGGCGGGGAACTTGTGAAAACATCTACAGCTCATCTTATTCTCAGGAATATGGATTATTTTCTTAAAGGAATGAAGTTTTCTTGTTAGAATTTTGTTGTTGTTGGATGAAGTACGGGCACGTGTGTGTGTGTGTGTGTGTGTGTGTGTGTGTGTGTGTGTGTGAGATGTTTATTTTTTCCCCCTGAATTTTTTTTTTCAACACAAGCTGAAACCATGATCCCCATTATTCCACTGCAGCATATTATATTTGGAAACCCATAGTGGGAAGTCAATTTGATTAAAATTTAAAGTTTTTTTTTTTTATTCTCTTGTATGTCCAGCCAGTCTCTCAGGAGACAGAAAATAATGATGATCTCTCCCCTTATATAAGCATCCTGGAAGTTGAGAGCAGCTGAGTTCCTTCTATTGCCATAGGCTCTGATATTGAATTTGGAGAACCAGAAGCAGAGGGTTTCCATACAAAAATTCTGGCCTCACAAGCATATCCTCTTGCCTCCACTACAAAGACAGAGTCTTCTGATGCTTAGGGCTCAGGGTAGGGTATGTTTTAGTTCCCATTTCCTTGACTGGGGAATAATTTCCTGGTGGGGTATATGGGGGTAAGCAGGGAGGAATATGGCACAGTAGAGTTTTTTTTAGAACTAGGTGGGACAATAATTAAAATGTCTGTAAAAATGCTGAACATGATGAGGCAGCCCAATAACATTACTCAATAATGCTTTTATATCGATAAATTCCCTGAGAAGAGACGGAAATTATCATCTTTCAAAAAAGAATAAATAACTTTGAGGGATTGTTTTAACATGGAGCAAGACACCAAGCAAAGATTTGCAAAAGTAGAAAAAATAATCAACCTTTAGCGTGGTCATTCTAAGTTCTCCCTAATCACACTTCCAAAAATACAATGTGATAAATGTGGGTCAAATTGGTGCTTTTCAATTGGGCAGTGATGTTAAAAGATCTTAAAATAAGAGAGGTGGAATGATCCCACATACTCTGGAGGCATCATGTACATTATTCTGCCAAATGTAGGCATGACCTAAGATTTAAAAAAAAGGGGTAAGCATAATATCCCATTAGTCACTGAAGATAATTAGATGAATGTCTACTTACAAAATTTCTTTCTAGACAACATATCTGGCCTAGTATAGAAACTGAGTTACAGTGGGAATTGGAGACCAACATAATTTTGAATGACTTGAACATTTTGTTCCAGGGATTTATTCTCAGTGCAATGTAAATGAATAACATTTCCACTTAATCACAGTATTCTCTTTGGAAGTCACATAGTTTGACTAATACCCAGAGTTGTTTTCTGACAAGCAGGCTTACCATGGTTCGAAGCCAAGGATCAAGAGAAGTCTTATATCACAGCAAATGTTATATCAGAGAGCTTTATTTAAAGGGCGAGGAAAATATTTCCTGGTCTTTTTTTTTTCTTTATTACTATAGGGCAGATGTGACACCATTAGTTTTCTTTATGTCATAAATATAGACTAGTGGTATTTGACAGGAATCACTATAAAACAGGTTACAGATAAGTTCAGCTGTCTTTCCTTCCACCCAGACCTTTTATACTCCGTTCTGATGGGGCCGCTTGAAAAGAATGACCAAGGTTTGATTTTAGGCTTCTAGGTCATGGTTTCACCTTGACAACAGTTCTTTCATTTCAAGCAGTAACATTTGCTAGGATCCCTAAGGTGCTTTCATTTTTGTCAAGTACAGTTTAAAAAAAAGTATGAAAAAAAAGATAAATCTTAATTCACATGCTGGAGGACTATCTCTGTGTCTCCAGCACAAAACTTCAAATCCAATCCAAGAACTGGATGTGTATTAGAAGTCTGCAGATTTAAACCTTGTCCACCATGATCAAACTGGATTTATGGGGCATCATAACTCTCCAGACACCATCCAGCAGCTTATTAATTTAATAGACTCCTGTCCATTCCCTGATGTTCCTGCCCTGACAGTCTCTCAAGATAAGGCGAAAGCCTTTTGACAGGACAGAGTGCATATATATTTTCTTCTGTTTTCTCGTGGATGGGGTTGTCGACAACTTGAAATGTGTGGCTCAGCAAATTTGGTTTATTTCTTTCCCCTTTTGCTTTGCAGGAAAGATGACAGAGGCAACACTACCATAGCTCCCAGGGTCACTAGGCCTGTGGTTTTTCTCAATTATTTATGCTAAATTATAATGAATAGCAAAAATATTTAAAACATAGAAGTATTCAGAAGCTTTTTTTAAAAAGAAAAGAAACAATAACACAATTTAGTACCTAATGACAGGAGTTGGCTAGCAGAGAGAACTGAGTGAAATATCTTCACTGACATATATATGTATGTGTATATATGTATCATGTATTGTCATATACCTATACACACATACACATAATACATATGTATGCATATATGTTTTGCTTATATATAATAAAAATTTAAAATAATAATATAAATATTAAATATATACATATGTATGTGTGCAAACATACATATTTCAGGGTACTTGTTATTTTCTTGTGGGGCTAAATTTTGAAGACTTTTTTCCTTGTTACTTGAAGTTCCAATAAAATACAAACTATGCTTATTTCCTGCTCCCAAAGTATAAACAAATAAGTAAGCCTTGGTGAGAGTTGAGTTAATGTACCATTGAAATGCTAATTGTGCCAGTCCAAAGAGTGAAATTCTATGAAAATCAAATCAGGATAATGATAATCATAATGATGATGATAACTAAAATTTATATAGTGCTTTAAGACTTGCAAAGCACTTTACAAATATTATCTCATTTGATCCTCCCAACAAACCTGGTCTTTGGTAGGTGCTTTTATTACCTTCATTGCACACATGTGGAAACTGAGGCACATAGAACTTAAGTTACTTACCCAGTGTCACCCAGCTAGTAAGTGTCTGAGGTTGTATTAGAATTCAGAACCAACCCCATATAAACAAAAACCACTATGGTTCTCAAATCAGAAATTCAAAGGACTTCAAAAAGATGAAAATATAGTCTACTGGGAAAGACACTGGAGCTTTAGATTTTGAGGATCTGAGTTCAAATCTTGACTAAGCTACCTACTCTGTGTGTCCTTTGCAAAATCTCTTGAGCTATCTATGTCATAATGTCCTCATCTACAAAATGAAGGAGTTCTATCTGCAACCCTTGATGATTCAAATCACCTGGCACAGATGAAATACATTCTTAGTTGCTGTCAGAATTTGCTCAAGTTGACAAAGCCATTGTCAACTACATCTGAAAGGTTATGGAAAACAAAAGGGTCATCATAAGATTGGAGGAGGAAAATATTGTTCCAGTTTTCAAAAATAAGAAAAGAACAGGGTCTAAAAGTATAGGCTGCTAAGAATGACAATTTTCTGGGGAAATTCTAGAATGGATCATTTAAGAGATGTTTGGCTAGCATCTCAAAAAGGAAGTGATGGTTACAGAGAGTCAGCATAGCTTCATCAAGAAGATGTTATTCCAGGCTAACCTCATTTCCTTTTTTGACGTGATTATTAAACTGAGAGGTGAGCAGAATGCTGTGGATAGAGTTTACCTAGATTTAACAAAACTTTTTCAAAACTCTCATACTATTCTTGTGAAGAAGATGAAGAGATATGGATTAGACAATTAGATGGATTCAGAGATGGTTGGATGGTTGGATTCAAAGAGTTCATAGTAATAGGAGGAAGCATGTAGGGATGAATCTTGTTGTTTACTCGTTTCAGTCTTGTCTGACTCTTCATGACCCCATTTGTTTGTTTGTTTTGGCAAAGATACTAGAGTGGTTTGTCATTTCCTTCTCTAGCTCATTTTACAGATGAGGAAACTGAGACAAACAGGGTTACATAACTTGTCCAGCATCATGCAGCTAGTAAGTGTCTGAGGCCAGATTTGAACTCAGGAAGATGAACCTTCCTGACTCCAGGCCTGGCACTCTATCTACTGTGCCACCTACCTGCCCACTGTGGGACGGCTCTTATGGATCCCTGATTTTACATGGGCTCTTTGACATTTTTACCAGTAACTTAGATAAAGGCAAATATGGGATTATCATCAAATTTGCAAATGAAACAAAGATGGGAGTTGTTGGAAAATAACTAACACAAAGAATGAGAGATAGGATCTAAAAGGATCTTTACAGGCTAGAACATTGGACAGCATTTATTAGGGGTAAATGTAAAGTCTTACCCTTTGGTATAAAAAAATCAACTTTATCAGTATAAGATGGGGGTGGCATGGTTAGATAGAAGTGGTTCTGCAAAAAACCTGGAGGTTTATGCCAACTTTAAGCTCACAGCTAATCAGTGTGATATAGCCAAAAGAAGTGAAAGCCATCTTGGGTTACATTAAGAGAGATATAGCTTCCAGGAACAGGGTTAGGGAATAGGGAATAAGAATATGGAGATAGTAGTTGCAACATACTCTGACCTCATCAGATCTCATCTGAAATATTGTGTTCAGTTCTGGGTGTCTCAGTTTAATAAAGACATGAATGTACAGAGGAGGGCAACTACAATGGAGAAAGAGCATTTATGAAGTCCTTACTATGCTGAATTCTGAGGATACAAATATGCGAGAGAGTTCCTGCCTTAAAAGAGCTTATGTTGTAATGGGGAGGCAACACACATATGGAAGCTAGAATTGGAAAGTGGGAGGGTCAGCTAGGTGGCGCAGTGGAGAGAGCACCGGCCCTGAAGTCAAGAGGACCTGACTTCAAATCCGGATTCAGACCAAACACTTGACACTTACTAGCTGTGTGACCCTGGGCAAGTCACTTAATTGCAATTACCTTAAAAAAAAAAGAATTGGAAATTGGGGAAGGTAGGAGGATATCCAGGTAGTGGCATGGTCTGGTATTGGTTCGATTCTGGGTAAGATAAGGCAAAGGCTTGCCAATAAGGATCCAGCGACCAGGGGTGGGAAATTAGTTCCTGTGGGAGGTGGAGGCAGGCAGGAGTGCATCTGGAGATAGCTGGCAAGTGGTGTGATGGCCTGACTTTAGGCAAGAGATAGTAACTAACTTATCAGAGCTCAGGCATCCTGGAGAGGTGATGGGCTTTGAATATCGTGTGATATTAGGATTGTTTGAAGTAATTGCCCACATTTAGCCTGGAGAATGAAAAACTCTACTGTCTTTAAGAATTTGAAAGGTATTATGTAGAGAAGGGAATATAGCCTGTTCTGTTTGGCCCTACAGCACAAAACAAGGAGAAACAGGTGGCAGTTGCCAGGAGGCCAATTTAGGTAAGATGTAAGGAAAAAAACTTCTTAACAAGGATAGCTGTGCAGAAGGGGAGTGTGTCACCCTGACTGGTGGTTGCTTACCCTACCCTGGAGGTCTTCCAGTAGAGGCTGGGTAACCACTTGTCCTGGGGTATCCTTTTGTGGATGGATTGGCCTAGATGGTGGCTAAGGTCCCATAGAACTTAAATTCTGTTTTACTCTGACTTTTGAAGTCTCTTTCAGCTCTAAATCTGTGATTCTGAGAACAATTCCAAAATTCTACTTCGTTAACATGATAAATATTAACCATTTATGAAAATAATAGTTTGTTTTTATCTCTGATCACACTTATGAGCATACTATCTTATTTGGAGACACATACCCAAAAACTTAATTTAAAGGTACTGATTTGATTTGAAACATCATAAATTTGATCAGGGGAAATCATGTATTGTATGACACATGATATTAGTTTTCTTGTATCAATGGCATAAAAATAAAGTTCTTTAATAACTATAACCCTCTATATTGCAATCAAAGCTAGTTAGGAGGAGAGTATCTTTGTAATGAACTGTAATGTTTTGCCCAACTGCTTCTTTCTCCTTCGGTGTAGATTTTTTCCCTTGGGATAAGAGAGATGATGATTTTGACCCTGACTGCTTATGAAGTGGTGACTAACCATTATGGGTCTTTTATTTCTAAATTTCCCTGCAATACAACCCAGTGTGAGATGAACATTTAAGTGAGACAGTCTGCTAGGACAACTAAACCCCACATTCAGAAACTAATGGCATACTTCAAGCTCAAGTAGCACAGTGGATAATGTTCTGGGCTTAGACTCAGGAAGACCAGGAAGACCTGAATTAAAATCTCCTTTCAGAAATTTACTAACTGTGTGACTAAGAATAAACCATTGAACGTCTCAGACTCAGTTTCTTCATCTGTCAAATAAGGGAATTGGACTTAGTGAGCTCTAAGATCTCTTCTAGCTCTAAAAGGATGGCTCTATAATATAAATGCTTATTATTTTGTAGACAGATTTGCTATCTCTGTTCTAGAAAGTTAACTGATGATAATAAATTATTTTATTATTTAAAAATTTATACGTATGTAAACACACACATGTATGTGCACATACACATGTGCACACATATGCATATGTATATGTGCATATACATGTGTATATGTTTATATGCTTATATATGTACATACATAAATGTACATGCAAATATATACTGTCAAAATTAACATGAGATGAAAAACTTTTCAAATTCATTTTTCCCAAAATGGCTTTGCAAAGTAAAAGGTACTGAACTAGAGAAGAACAGTCATTCTTGAAAATCTTTACTGACAACAGAGACCTGAGAGTGATGATAAATACTAGATTTCTGAAGGAAAACTGGCTTAAAGTAATTTATTCCCATTGAATTTCAAGGGGCTACAGCTAGTACTACATAAATAGGTAGATAGAAAGATCTAATCTGTATATACTTAAATGTATATATTTCCAATCCATTCCCTTGGTTGGGATATTCTTGCAGGCAATGCTAAGATATACTATCTTGGATGACCCCATGCAGTTGTCTGACAGTCTTCCCAGACTTCAGGAGAGCTAATGAGAGTATCAGTACTGTTATATGCTGAAACATGTAAGTCGACCTTTTTAGTTTAAAAATAGCCTCCCCAAATTGACTTATGCCCCAAGTACATAATGAAAAGCATCCAGTTCCAGGTCCCCTAGTAGAATCTTGGCTACAGAATGACTTTTCACCAGTTGAGGTGAACAAGTCAGAGGTAAAGAGAATGCAGCTGTAGTCCATAAAAAGTGAACCATGTCTATAAGAAGTGGACTGATATCAATAAGTTGATACACTCACAATGACTTCTATGTAAACATGGCAAACCAAAGTTTATAGGATTTATAATGCCTGATATAGTTTCTGTGAATGAAAGGGAAGAGGTAAAACATTTAATACAGAGTTGCTTAACTGGGGTCAAGGGACCCTGAAGGGCTCCATGGTTAGATTTCAGTACATTCATGAACTTGAATAGGAAAACAAATACATCTGCATTTCAATAAAATTGGTCTTCTTTGTAATGCTATGTATTTGATTTCATGTATTTAAAAATATTATTCTGAAAAGGATTCTATAGTCTTCAGCAGACTGTCAAAGGCATCCACAACAAGAGGAAAATTTAGAGCTCTTAAGACAGCTGTTCTCAAACTTTTGAGTCCCAGAACTTTTCTATGCTCTTCAAAACTACTGAGATCCTCTCCAAAAAACTTTTTATATGATTTTCACCTATAAATATTTCTCATTTCATAAATTAGAATGCCTTAGCATTATTATGAAATTTTTTCTTTTGTGAATCCCCTAAAAGGATCTTAGGACTCTGAGAACTATCACCCTAAGTTAAAAAACACCAAGGTACTATCCTGTAAACATTTAGTCAATCTCCAGAAAACCCTTATCCTTACCTTCTGATTGGTTGACACCTTGAAAACAAAAACAAAACAAACAAAAAACATGCTAACACATGACAGTTGCTTCTAATTGATAGATGCTATTCCAAGTCTCCCTCCACTCCATCCTTCACACTATCACTTACTTTCCTTTCCTTATGAATGGATCTAATCATGTCAGGTCTCCATTTGCCAACAGATCCTCCCTGCAAACTTAACAGAGCCCAAACTATTTCACATATCCCTTGAGACCCACCCCAAACTGCTAACTCCTTAGCTTTATATCCTTTTCTCATTCTGCTCTCCTTTATGTTCTAGGTTCCAAACTAGCTCCACTCTTCATTATCTCCCATTATACTCCAGGACTTTCTCACTTTCATTGTCTTTATTACTACCATCTCCTATATTTTAAATGCCCTTTTTGCTTGACTTTTGCCTTTAGAAATACTACTTATCTTTTATGATTCAATTCATACACCACTTCTTCCATGAAACCTTCACTCCCCACTGAACAAGTCTTTATCGAGTACATGCAAGACACAGTGCTAGAGGCTGCCTAGGTGGAAATGAGCTTTTCTTCCTTAGTAGCTTAGATTTATTTGCTTTATATACCATAATTTTGTTCTTTTTTCTTTTCATTCTCCTTTAATAGTTTAAAACTACACTAAGACTTTGGACATCCTATATAGCAGTACCCTTGAAGGAAATGGAGATATTCATATATGATCCTTCTCTAAACTTCCAGATGCTGTGAGATAGGTAGTGGAAATATTATTATCTACATTTTGTAGGATGAAAGCATAGGTCAGAGAGGTCAAGTAATTTAACTCAAGTCCAAAAAGCACAAGTGGCCAAGCCAATATTCAAACCAATTATCAGAGTCCAAAAAGTAGAATGGGCTACCACAGACGATAGTGAGTTCTTCACTTCAGCTCCTCAAGGATCATTTTGGCGTATGCTGTATATGAGACTCTTGTCCAGGTATAGGTCAGACTTGATGCCCTCCGAAATTCCTTGCAATTCAGATTTTGTGATGACATAGTGCTCTTTCAACTTTTATTCTACTTAGCAATCAGCTAGATATTATAGCCAAATCATTCTCATATTCATCTTATTCTTATGGTTTGGAGGTAAGGATTGCAACAAGATTGCATATTAGTCAGTCAGTCAATAAACATTTATTAAGCATCTGCTATGTGCCAGGTACTGTACTAAGCACTGGGAATACAAAAAGAGGCAAAAATGGGCAGCTAGGTGGTGCAGTGGACAGAGCACCGGCCCTGGAGTCAGAAGGACCTGTGTTCAAATCTGGCCTCAGACACATAACACTTACTAGCTGTGTGACGCTAGGCAAGTCACTTAACCCCAATTGCCTCACTAAAAAAAAACAAAACACAACAACAGAAAGAGGCAAAAGATGCTTCCTGCCCTCCAGGAGCTCCCAATCTAGAATACAGTCTCTTGCCTTACATAGACATTCCAGGATAAATGTAGTTGCATTTTGGAAATTAGCACAGAAACATGAGGGTGGGCCTCAAGAGCAGGAAAATGTCTTCTTCCTTTTTGTATTTCTCCAGAACTGAACACAATGCCTCACACACAGTAGGCACTTAATAAATGTTGAATTAGGCAAATGACACTAAAGTCAGAAATAAAAAAGACAAAAGCTTTTACTCTGACAGCATTCAAGATTCTCCCTGTGTAATTGTCTTACCACTGACTCTTCAAAAATATGTTTATTATCAAATGAGTATCTTAATCAGCATGGAATACATGATAGACTAGTGGATATTTATCCAGACTTGAATCATTAATTAGTATGCTAACTAAGTAGGCCAGATCCAGTTATTTAGGCTTAGAATTTTTAAGCATTTTTACAAAGAGGAAGGGGAAATCAACCAAAAGTGAGGACATACAGCTTTTTTTTTTCCAGTGAAAATAATTTGTTTTCACTTACATGATAGATTTATCAATTTGTTCAACAAGCAATTATTAAGGACCTACTATGTGCTGGGCCCTAGACATTTTATATATGAAAGCCAAAACTTAAAAAGCCCTTACTTGTAGGGAGGGGTGTGGGGGGGGCAGGGTGAACAACTGAAGAACAAATAAGTGAATACTAAATAAAAATACATACATAATAGGTTTATTTATGAAAATATAAAATATATAAAATTAATAAGACACTATTGAGCTATACAGCTCAATCTAATTTTAAGAAATAGAACTAGCCATAAAGGAACTACAAAAAGCCCTTAGTTTAATTATATTTGCAGGTAATAACTGTAAAATTTTTAAATAACAATTAATACTCATACTGAACAATTATTCTCAAAAATAGAATGCTTAAATTTTCTTTTAAAATGTATTTTATAGGAGATGTTTCTCAAAGGAGAGCTAGACATATTTAGAAATGAAGGCAATGTGAAAACTAAAGATATCAATAATTTTTGAGAAGGTAAAGAAATGCTATATACATACACATAAATGTATATACAGCATTTCTTTCACACACACATACTATATATGCACACACATATAATATGAAAACAGGCACACAAATATCTCATTCTGAAGAATCCACACTAGAAAAATTTTTCTTCATTTTAGGCTGCTGAGAAAGTGTACTTTTGGAGATGTTGCTTAGGAGATTAACTCGCCTTTTCAAAGCAAGTATCCCTCTCCATCTCAAGCCTCAAAAAAAACCCCATCTTTATTTAAAAATTTTCTACGCAGAAAGCTTATGTATTTATAATTCTTATACTATGACAATGATGGGTATATGAAAATAAGACATTTTCTTCATATCCTAAAACATGCATTAATAATAACTAATGATGTAAAGGGAAGTCAGAAGTTCATTGAAATGCTACCAGCAAGTTACAAACATTCATGCCAAAATAGTACATGTCTAGCTGAGTGAAGTGGGAAGACAGAAGGCTGGAGGATTATTTGTTGAAGTTGCCACTGGGCCACTGTTCTAGCAGAAAGCCCCCTATTCAATAGCTTCATGGCTGTGATAGGACCACTTGTCTTAGTAGCAAATGCCACGGGTAAACAGCAATTCCAATAAAAAAGTGGGTTTTTTTCCTAAGCAGCCATTTTATGATCATTGGTTCTTTGTACCAAGATAGTTCATCACTCATTCCTCGAAATGCATCTCTCGTTTTTGTCGAACATAACCAGAAAGGCCTCAGACGTTTGTGAAGCATGTTAGTTTTTTTTCTCTTCCCCTGCATGGAGTTATCCTGTGGTGCTCTGCAATCAATTACTGTTATACTACCATCATTAATAATTTTCTTAATGAAAATGATTCTGTTGATCTCCGTTGTATTTTAATTATCAGAGTTAAGCATAATTACACTGCAGCTCTGAGCTGGCATGTGGACTCCTTTAGGGCGCAATTTTGTTTTAACATACTGATAATGTAATTTTACATTGTGTCAGTTGTTTAGTTATTATCCAGTTGTACAATTCCACTGTATTCCTGATAACAGATAATAACCTTAGTCCCTCCTATATCCTGAAGTCATTTAAAAAGCAATATTGGAGTTTCTCGAATAGCTAACTTAATCGCCTTATGATTTTATAATTCCCACTCCTAAATATTTGGCACAGGCATCCATCCTATTTTAACAGCGCCATAAACCAATACAGCATCTATACATTATCTATGAAATGTAGAATAGTTAAAGAAATGCTCATTGGAAAAAAAATTCCATTTTAAAATTTTTCCTCCCAGAATATAAGAGCTGGACAAGATGTTCAAACTCATCTAGTCTAAACCCATCATCTTGCAGATAACGATACAGGGAAGGATAGGGAAGCCCAGAATGGTCAAGGAATTTGTTCATTGTCATAAAGTCAGGCCCAACACTCTTCCTCATATTATTTCCACCATGCTGATGTAGGAGATTTCTATTTAAAGCTGAAACCTAACTTTTGGGCCAGTTTCAAGATCTGATGTCCATTTTATCCCCACATTTTATGCTAAATCCCAAACCAGGCAGTTTACCAACCTGCAACAAAGCTTCAGTTCAGGGTTGAATAATATCCAAGCTTTTATATGGATGAGTACCTACAATCAAAGCTGCTATCTTCTGAAAAGAGAGACATGCTGGTTTGGTCGGGGTGCAGGAGGCAGAATCACCAAGAGCTCTGTTATCTGTCTCAGGATTTCTGACATTGTCTCTCAAGGGCCCCTTAAGCCTTTTAATGGTGATTTTCTGCTTCTGAGCTGCTGTCTATAAACACACAGAATGGGGTCTTGCAGGATTTGTATCCTGTTTTGGAAAAAAAAAAGCCTCCACTTTGATTCCAAGTAACTCTGTATAGAATTTAGTGTTGGAAGCATCACGGAAACTATTCCCAGATACTGATGGTTTTGATGATGCACTTCTTCTGCGCTCCTTGAACACTATTTCTTTGCTTGGCTTGCTTTAGAACTTCCAATATATGTTGAGATACATGGGGATAACATTAAAAATGTGTAAATAAAAGAGATATTGTATATTGTCTTCAGTTCTGACTGTTTAGTCTATATTTTCAATCAAACAACATATTTATTAAGCATCTACTAAGGCTAAGAGCTGGGGGATACAAATACGAAAAAATAAAGAATCTCTACACGCCATGAACTTAAACTGTAATGGAGGAGACAACAAGGACACATAATTGTTTATTAACTATAAATATAAAGATATATAAATATGAAGTTAAATTAAAGGTATTTTGAGAGGGGGGTAGTATGGAAGGGGGGAATCAGAAAAGGTTTCTGAAGAAGATAATGCTTGAGTTATGTTTTAAAATAAGAAAAGAGATCTAAGAGTTGGAAGTAAGGAGGGAATATTTTCCAGGCCTACGGGATGCCCAGCACAAATGCACAGAGATAGGAGATACAGTAGCCTGTGTAAAGAAAGGAGATAAGGCCAGTTTGGCTGGATCACAGAGTGCAGGAGGTGGAATAATGCCTAATGAGGCTAAAAAAGTAGGTCTGGACCAGATCATGAAATGCTATGAAAACTAAACAAAGAGTTTACCTTTTGTCCTTGTAACATGAGGAAGGCCACTAGAGCTGAGTGAGCGGTCAGACTTGTGCTTAAGGAAAATTACTTTGGCAGCGGTGTGTAGGAGGACCAGAGTGGTGAAAGACTTCAGTCAGTGAGACCAATTAGGAGGCTGTTACAACAATATAGACAAGAGAGGATGAGGGACTGAACTAAGGTGGTAGCTGTGTGAGTGGAAGGAATGGGCGAGGGGGGGGGATGTTTTGTGGAGATAGAAATAGCAAGATTTAGCAACTGATTGGATATGTGAGATAAGGGAGAGTGAGCAGTAAAGGATATTGACAATTTTACAGAAAGATGGTGACATATTTGACACAAATAGGGGTGTTTGGAAGAAATTTGGAGGTAGTGAGAAAATTATGAGTTCAGTTTTATACACTATGAGTAGCAGATGTTTCTAGGATATCTGGTTTAAAATGTCCAATAGGTAATTGGCGATACAGGACTAAGACACAGATGATAGACTATGGCTCCATATATAGAACTGTAAATCAAGGAGTATATACAAGGTGAGAGAAAGAAAGAGGGAGAGGGAGAGACAGACAGAGAGAAAGACAGAGAAAGAGAAAGAGAGAGAGGGAGAGAATGGGAGAGGGAAAGAGAGAGAGAGAGAGAGAGAGAGAGAGAGAGAGAGAGAGAGAGAGAGAGAGAGAAAGACAAAGAGGGAGAGAGACAGACAGAGACAGAGAGAATAGAGGAAAAAGAGGGACTAGGACAGAAACTTGGGGAACACCCACTGTTAATGAGTGATATATGGATAATGAGCCAGCAAAGGAGGCTGTGATTAAGTGGTCAGACAAGTTGGAAGACAAAGAGACAGTAGTATCATGGAAACTCAGAGAAGAAGGAGTAGCCAGGAGATGAGAATTGACAGTGTTATATGTAGCAGATGGGTTGAGAGGAATGAGAACCGAGAAAAGACATTCAGATTTAGCAATTGAAAGATAACTGGTAACTTTGAAGGGAGCAGTTTTAGTTGAGTGATAGGAATGTAATCCAAATTACAAAGGGAGGAAGTAGAGTCAATGAGTGTAGACAGCTTTTTTCAAGAAGTCTGAGAAACAGAGCTGAGACATAAAATAATAGTTTGAGGGAACAGGAGAGTGAAGGTTTTTTAAGGATGATGGAGGAGACGAGCATTCTTGATAGCAGAAGGAAAAGAATGAGCAGAGAGGAAGAGGTTGAAGATCCAATATAAAGTGGTTTGGTGTTTTTTGTTTTTCATTTTTTGTATTTTACAGGTGTGCCTCATTTCACGTACAAGATTTTCTTAGGGAAAACACGCATAATTAAAATTGTCATCATTTAAATCATATTTTAAATCTCATTTGAAATGAGCTTACAATTTGAAGAATTCCCCAAAATACTTTAATTAACTGTTCTTCTTTAATTTATCTGTTTTCTGGATTTGGGCTTTTATATACTAGATGTTCTTAAATTGAGGTGAACCTGCATAGCCAGTGACTGTGCTTACATGTATGTAAACTAGGTTTTTTAAAAAGGTCACCTTAAAGTTGGATCCTAAAATTCCAGCCAAGTAGCACAATAGATAGAGTACTGGGCCTGGAGGCAGGAAGAACTAAGTTCAAAGTTGACTCAAATAGGTACTAGCTGTGTGACCCTGGGTAAGTCATTTAACATCTGTTTGCCTCAGTTTCCACGATTCTAAAATGGGGATAATAACAGCACATACCGTGCAAGGTTGTTGTAAGGAATAATTGAGATAATATTTGTAACATGCTTGTTAGCACAGTGCCTGGCTCATAGTAGGCATTATATGAATGCTTATTTTCTTTCTCTTCTCCCCATTTTTGACCAAATTTTCGACATCCCAGCTCTAATTTCTGGATTTTTTATATCTTTTACTTCAACTAATACAAATGTAAAAAGGAAAATTCGAGGAATGGGAAGCCTAGTCTTAGATAGAGTAAACTATGAAGACTTCAGAAAAATAATACTATAGGTAAGCCAATAATGCAAAAGAAAATATTTTTTAAAAACTTCAGAACTTTGATCAATGCATTAAATAATGATGACTTCAGAGGACAGTGGTGAAACATTAGCAAAGGGGTGTTATTAAGTTCTTAAGATGCAATGGCAAGTCAGATAGTGATGCCCAAGGATCTGGAGGACAACATGGCAGGGCAAAAGTTAAATCTTAGTGAACTTTGAGGACCAATGTCAGGCAAGATGTTTCCCAGCCAATGACTTCTGGGAATGGCACAGTGGGCCAGTGGATGAACGGAATGAGGCATCGAGTTTCCTTGGGCAAGATTATGAATGAGAAAGATCAGTATCCAAACAGGTAGGGACATCTAACACCTGGTAGGAATTCTGTAATGGGCGCTGGCTTTGATGATAAACAGGATTGCTTCCCTACTGGACTCTGGGATACTCCTTAGCATCTGGGTATTCTACACAAGATGCTCAGTTTGGGGAAAGGCAAGACAAAGGCAGTCTCATCATCAATATCGTGGTTCTTAACTACTGATGTTCCCTAATGTTCTTCATGAAAAATGGAGGCTAGAGCAGGTAAACTGGGGCTAAATACGAGAGAGTGACAGAGTTGGAACAGACCTGTAAGAATAAGATTAGGAAGGTTAAAAGCTCAGATTAGCTGAGTCTTTCAGTGGAAGCTAAGGACCACAAAACACCTGTGCTAGAGGCAAAAAGGAACTCCAAGAAAGCAGAGGCTGATGCAGAGATAGGGCATGGGACGTGAGAGATAATAGAGGCTTCTACTTTTTCTCAACCAAGGATAATATTTAATTTTCTAAGTATAAAACAAAAATAGTTAATAGAAAATTGAAACACAATGGTAGTCAGGAAATCTCAGGCTTGAGTCTTACCCCTCAAACAAAATACCTGCGCAAACATGAGCCATTCACTTAACTTCCAAGTGCTCCAGGCTTCTCTCTATACATGTAAGTTACAGAGGAGTTGCTAATCCTTCACTGGAGAGTTTGCATTATAAGATTTCCCTATGCTGGTGAAATGACAGGTCTGGATTAAAACACACAAAATAAGAAAGGGATGGCAAGAGGGCCTCTATATGCCCTCAGTGAGTTCAAGTCACCCAACCTGAATGACCTACCTCACCTCCTCTATCACAAAAGGAAAATAAAATACTCCCTTTTCTTTGTAAAGCATAGAAACATCACAGGCAACATCAGGGAAACCCTTAGGGAGGATGTGGGTTCCACATTCTGTAGTTTATGATAATATAAGAAGTTCATGCTCTTTCTAAGTATTTTCCGGCATGGAGCCCAGGAATCATTTCCTACCAGCTAAAATTGATTTTGGGGCTCAAGGATAATTTAGAAATTGGAGGTTGAGATATAGTGAAAGTTATTTGGCCAAGTCTACCCATGGAAAACCAGGCAAAGGGATATTAAACACATCTTAGGAATCAACTGAGCAAACATGCACAGAGGAAGCTAAAGCTTCAATCCTGTGATTTTCAAAACAGAAAGACTATGAGTGAACTCGTTATTGTTAGTATTAGTTTTTGAAAATGTGGAAAAGGAGGTGCGTAGTTTGCATGGCTACATGGGGTCACCCCACACATAGCCTCGTATAAAATGTGAAACAACCCTTGAGAAATCCATCTATAGAATAAGGTACATGTTTTCATGCTAAGGGTCGGGCTCACTTTTAGCAGCAGCGTGCCTGCCAATCTCTAATGCTCAGAGGCAGCTGCGAATCTTAGGAGCAAGCATGCCACTCCTCTGTTCCTATAACACACTAAAGATTTAGAGATCCTACTGACTTTTCATCAGGTACTTGTTCAACCTTTTCTTTCTTTCTCTTTTGTTTTCTGGTGCAAGAAAGAAGGCAAATTATTTTTTCCCAGAATTATGTGGAGTCTTTTGAGAATAATTGCAACACAAATAACCAGACAGGTTTTTCACAGCTTGGGTAAGCTAATCACTTCCTGAAATGATAGCATATAGATTGGATACAGGTGAGAGGATGGAGGAGAAGAGGAAGCGAAAGTGCATTGAATTATAACATCATAGAAATCCTCACACCTTTTTGCTTTAATGTGAAGACAAGTAAAATAACACAAAATGAAGGAATGGAGTTAGAAACAATGAGCTGCTGCTGTCCAAGATGGAAATTAAAAGCCTGTGAAGTTATTTATTTATTTTTCTTGCCCTCATATTTAGTTTTGTTTTAAGAAGCCAGTATGTAACTCAAATGATTTGGTAGATGAGGACTGAGTGTCTATCCAGTGTTTCAAAAAGAAACACCACAAAATGGCAAGAGCTCAGGGTTTTTTCAACCAAGATGCTATTTTTTTTTTGTTTTTCATTACGCTCACAAATACGTTGTAAACCTGGATTAATTTGTATTACACAGGTCTGACAAACCCCTTCAGTTTCCTAACTAAAAAGCAAATACATGGAATGCCAGTAATGACTTCCACTAGCCAGCATAGTCATATTTACATCTACAGGCAAAATGTTATGGTGTAAAGGAACTAGGAACTCTGGTGTCTGTAAACCAGGCAATGTAACTTGCCTTACTCCAACTTCATGAAGACTGAAACATCATACGCTCATAGCTCTAAAGTTGGAAGGGTCATCAGAGGCCATCTAGTCCAAACATCTCATTTTATAGATGAGGAAATGAAAGCCTAAAAGAAACATGCCCAAGGTCACATGATAAGAAGTATCTAGAACCAAGGTGAGATTGTCATACCTCAAGGATTCTACTCCACAATTCCAGGTAAGAGATGACTTATAGCCCATATGGAATCAGCCAACACTGATCCACAGACTTTATCATCTTTAGGATTGCCCTTGATGGTTTTGAATCTTTCCCCTTTGTGCCTAATCTTAGCCTTCTGTGAGACCTAGGAAAACTACCCTTTCCCTCGGGATGCTTTCTTCTGACAAGTTGGTCATGATCTATTTCTAACTCTTTCTCCTCTTAGTCTGAGCACTAGGAAGCATCTTTCTGGAGGATGCAGTCTTTACCAACGGATCATTCTGACATTCCTAGGAGAATGTTTGGTCTCTTTTCTAGATGAGGACTTGCTCCTGTTGTATTGCAGGTATTGCAGGTTAGAAAATTAATGGGTAAGAGTTTGATAATTATACCAGGGAAAATAATATATCAGACCCTGGGGTCCCTACTGATTTTAAACATGCAAATTCCCTCTTTTCAGAGATTCCACTTTCAAAGACTTGTGGCAGTTTAAAGGCAATCCTCTTATAAGTGTACAAATTGTAATGATTATAGGAACAAGTTGTAATTGTTTCTAGTAAGTTTTTAAGACTCTTTGATGTTATGATTAGTACTTTGTATGCTAATATATTGATAGGGGTGCTTATTTGCCTGGATGCCTGAATGTGGAAGTGGTCACTAGGTTTTCTGAAAAAATAAATCTTTAATCTCAGTAGGTTTATTTGTTAAACATAAAACCAAAAGGAAATTAAATGCTGAGGTGCAGTAATACTAAAAAAGAACTAACATTGAGAAATTGATGGAAAGTCTCTAAAGCCAGATTTTGTAACTTCACTGTGAAAGTGATCAAAAAAACTAAACACACGTTAAGCTGTTCTTGTATGTCTCATGACAATGACATCATTATGTTATGCCTCTGCTGTCCTTAGGATATAGCAACATTCCATGACGCATTTTGATGGCACAATGAGCAAATGTAAGGCAGCGCAATACAAACCAATGGCTTTTCTTTTCTACACTGGTCTTGTGCCCATAAGTATAAGCACGTTTAAGAATTCTGAACCCTTCTAATGCTTCAAAAGATCAAGGATGTCTTTAGTTTAAGTATCCCCTTAACCAATGAAAATTTGCAACCCCTCTAAGTTTTTGTAGATGGTTTTGTGAGCTTCTGTGTCCAAAGAATTTCACCAATTTGTGGCTAACTCTGTGGTGATAAATTTGGTCTAATAATATAAACAAAACTGTCCAGTATAGTGGATATCATTTTGACTTGGAGTCATGGAGGCCAAGGTTCAAATTCTACCTTTTGATACTAACAGAGAAGTCATGGACAAGCCATTTAACCTTTATAAAACTTAGTTCCCTCATTGGTAAAATGGTGATAAGAGTAGCTATACTACTAGCTAGTTTGTGTCTGTAGTGGGAATGTGAGGTCCCTTTGTGTGATCATACTGACGGAATCTAAGTATTGAAGTTAACATGATAATGGTAAGAAAATGTGTACCTACTAGGCTCAAATGAGATAGCAACTATAAAATGCTTTGCAAACTTTCAAATGCTATATTTTTGTGGTTGTTGAATCATTTTAGTCGTGTCTGACTCTTCCTGACTCCATTTGGGGTTTTCTTGGCAATGATACTGGAGTGGTTTGTTATTTCCTTGTCCAATTCATTTTACAGATGAGGAAACTGAGGCAAACAGTGATTTGTCCAGGCTCACAACTGTGTCTGAGGCCAAATTTGAACTCAGGAAGGGGAGTCTTCCTGATTCCAAGCGCGGTGCTCTATCCATTACACCACCTAGCTGCCCCTTAACATGCTGCATAAATACCATTTAATAACAACAACTTGTATTTCTGGTGCTTTATGATCACAAAACACTTCCCAATCCATTATCTCATTTGATTTTCATGACAACTCTGTGGAAGTCTTATTAGCCAGTTTTTACAGATGAGGAAACTGAGGTCTGGAATGGTCATTATCTCAAATAACTAGTAAATCTAGTCAATCCTTTCCAATAAACAATTTAGAGCAATCTGCAAGGTAATATGACATGAAACTACGCAACTTTATATGGACAGTTATATTTCAAGGAAAACTCATTTATTTAAAGTTTATGCCCCAAAGTAGGAATCTGAAACCTCATTAACTGATGAAACTGACAGTATGCAATTACTGAAGTGAAGGTTGAAACTGATAAAATAATGTGTACCCAGCAGGAAACTCGTATGCTGTGTCAAATAAATGGGTGACACAGCATATAAATAATTTTACAATATTTTATACTGCATATTTTACATGTTAAAAACACCAGTATTTTTTCACTTGGATAAAAAGAAAATAGGGATGTCAAAACATGCATGTGCAGAAGAGAGGCCTATACCCTTTGCCTTGTTTTTCCAGGCCAGTCCATTTGTTGCTGCTATCCATTTTGCAATAGGCAGGTTTCAATACTCCCATTAATGCCTTCCAAAGAAAGAAAATCATCTTATGTTTACCTTTGCTGTACACAATGCAGTTGTTTTTGTTGTCTTCCACTCCTTGCCAAGTCACATCCAGAAGCCACTTGGGGCCAGCAGTCAGTACCATGGGGACAGGAGCCTTTGTCTTCTGCAGAAAGAATGATAACAAACAGATGCCATTTGCTTTCGTTGATTAAGAACTTGAATAATAATAGTAATAATGATTTTATATTTGCAAACAACTAAATCTCCAAACCCATAATCCAAGGACTTATTCCCCTGCCTCGCAGTATTTTTTCTTTTTTTAAGATGACAGAAGCTATAAGGCTTTACAGCTTTCAGTGATCTGAATGGTGGAATTATTATCAAGGATTTTTTTTTTTCTGAATGATATGGGATCAGATCTCCAAGATTAGGCAGATCTCTCGTGGCTCAGAATTATAAAGAGAATGCAGATGACTTTCACTGCAAAGAGCAGAGTGTTTAGAAGTGAACTTTAGACACATTGTACTTTCATATCAACAGGATCTCACTATTTCCTGAAACAGACAGGAAAGAATTTAAAGAATCAGTATCCATTTCAAAGCTCTATCCTGAGGAACATTTATATTCGAGTAGGAAATTATTCTGAATGGATAATGTAGTTTCCCTCCCCTCCCCCTCTCTTTTGCTATGTGTTGCTGTACTATTTGACTGTAGCGGGAATAATAATAATGTTAATGATTCACTATATGTTGTCTCCAGAAAGGTTGTGAAAGAAATGTGAATGATTTCAAATGCTGAGAGAGAAATTAAACCATCACGTTCCTGACTTTCTTGCAGAGTCACACAGGTTGTGAGATACACATTGATAGTTTTTACAGAAATATTACCAAGTGTACATTTTGGATTCACTAATCCAGGGGCTCATTTTGTGGGGGCTTTTTAAGCACTGAAATTAATTAAGCACAGAAAACCAACTTGTGAGGAATTTAGCAAGCCTTAGCAAGCTAGCCTTTTTATTCTTGCCACAAGCTTGAGTGAAATGCCATTTAGTCTTTTATCATTCACCAGCCCATGTTCCGTATATCAAACATCATGAAGGCACAACACAGAGCACAATAAAAGGGTCTCAAGGTAATTTTGAACTGAATTTTCACCTTGATATAATCCTGTCAAAGGGACTCTAGTCCATTTGGGGACTTTGCCACATGTTCTATGCTATCACAGATTTCCCCAGTTGGCACCAATAGTTGTTCACTTGAGGCTTTCCATGTGATCAACTGATTTCAAATCTTGGACGAATCTGTAAAACCTATTTGACACTCATCTGGACAGCTCTAGTGCATTGGATAGCAAACTCATATTTGTAACATTGTAAGTGGATGTAAAATTAATGCGATCTATAAATCCTGGCCCAATATTATCAGACATACTAAGATGACAATATAACATAACATTTGATAAAGAAATTACAATATTAGATAAATAATAAAATTAACAAAGGTCACATACTGCATTGAGAATTTTGATGATCCAAAGAAAAGGCAGTTAGCTAATAAGGATAAATTATGGAAAAATTATTTTATCTAATTTTATAAGAAGACCAATAATGTATTATGAAGAAAGTATTTTGTCAGCCAAATTTATTATATAGAATTAGGAAACACACATTAGAAACAAGCCAAAGTTATCTTATTTCAATGTGGGAAAGAGGTGATGATTCGGTATTAATGCCTAAAAAGTTTCATCTTCAGCACTAGGGCCTAATTTTCTGTCTTTGGGCTGAACTAGCCAGGCCTATAAAAAATGCAGGTGCAGCATAGGCTCCTAACAAAATTCAGAAATTCGTGTAAAAATGGTGTTTCATTTGTGCAAGCTGGTACTAAGGTTATCTACAGAGTTGTCCATTTCTTGGTGCTGACTTTGTATGTGTGTGTAAATATAAGCCCTTATAAATGTCAAACTGATGTTCCATAGGAGCATCTCTTCCGCCCAGGGATGAAAATTAGTCTTTGAAGGACTCTATATTCTGTCTAGGATATGTTCTATTTGACAGTTGGTGCTTTTGGTGATGTAATAATATGCCACGCACATCAATAATTTATCTAGTTGACATTATTACCTATCCTCTTGTTTTTAAATAATCTCTTAATCCCACTTGCTACTATTTTCCTACTCCAAGGATGGGGGTAGGGAAAGGGAGAATTAATGACTTGAAAAGTAGTGAACACATCTATATATCTATATCTCTCTCTCTATATGTGTGTGTGTATATATATATTATGTATATATATATGTATATATATATACATATATATACATGTGTGTACACATAATATATATGTATATGTTCAGATTTTTTAGTTAGAAGGTAACTTAGAAGTTGTCTTGTCTTACATCTTAGTTTTAGAGATAATGAACTGAGGCCTAGAGAGGTGAAGGTGCCCAAGATCACAAAGGTTGTAAATGGCAGACTTGGGTTTTGAATCCATGTCTTCTAAATTCCAGATAGAGGGATCTTTTAACTGCCCTGCACTACTGCTGCCCCAAATGTTTACTGCCATGTAAATCACAGTATAATAAAACCAGTCATTATAATTTTGAAGGCCAGACTCCTTAATTGATACATTTGGTCAAAGATATATGAATCTTATAGCCACCTCTAGTACAGCTTAATCAAGCTAAATCATAATAATTGATTTGCTTTTCCAATGATTGATTTTGTGGAGTCTTTATTAATGTTTCAGACAATTCTGTTGAAATAAGTCTTGTAGTAACTCAGTATACCTGGGTCAGATGTTGTTAGTTAAACCACAGAATTTGGGGCAACAATATTTTTTCAGCCAAAGGCTGAAAGGCAAATGTAAAAATCAATAAGGAACTGAAGAATGCTAGAATCAGGCTGAGGGGGGAATGACAGCTAACAGGAGAAATGTCAGGGAAAGCTATGCTGTTTGAGAGGCAGTATAAATCAGATTATTGATAGGGAAATCAACTTCTGCAGACTTCTACTTGACCACACTCTTATAAGAAGGTCAGGTATACAGGATAAGAGAGTTAGTTGAGACTAACTGAAGTCTAAACAACACGACCCCCAAACCCATCATAAAAAATAAATTTTAAAAATAGGGCTCAATTAAAATGACAAGTCATCATACTTTTATTTCCTAAGCTATAGACTGTAAGTTCCACAAGGTTAAGTAACTTGTAAAGAGAAACACAGCTAGTAAATATCAGAGGCTGGATTTGAACTCAGGGCTTCTGAACTCCAGGCCTACTACTGCATCCACCGTACCACCTAGGAGCCTCAGTACTTGTATAAATATACACCACATGTGCATGAAGTGAATGAATAGAAATATAAACAAAGCAGATAAGTACAAAATAGTTTATGAGAGATGGAGCTAGAGGTTTGGGTATTAGGAAAGGATTTATGCAGAAAATGATGCTTGAATTGTATCTTAGAGGAAGAGACTGACTCTACTAGGTTGAAATCTGGAAGTAGTGTTTTCCAAGCTTATGGGATGGCCAATGCAAAAGCATAGAGTTGGGATATGATATTACATGTGTGAAGAGCTGAAAGCAAGCCACTTTGGCTGAACCTCAGCATGAAAAAAGATGACTAAAGTTCAATGGGGATGGATATTCTCATAGCCTGTGGCCGGGTTGTATAGAGGTTTATAGCTAAAGAGAGATTATGAAAATAGCAGCTAATTTTACCCATGTGTAAGGGCAAAAAAAAAAGAGATGATAGAACCTTATAGTATCTTAGAGTTTTATGGACATTATAGTTCAGAGAACTGCCTCTTATCCACATCAAAAGCAGTAAGATAACTACATTTGGATGCTTACATCATAGTCCTTGATAGGGGAAGTGGTAATGGCACTGGAGAAAACAAAGATAGAAGAGCAGGTGGAAACAGGGTCAATTAGGAATTAATTATCAAGGCATCTGAAGGAGACCAAGATTCTAGAAGTGTGGGAAAAAATCTTAGACTTTATTAAGGATTACAGCTGTCACAAGACATGATGTGTACCCCTTCCTTGGAGGTCTTCAAGCAGAGCCTGGGCAATCTTTTGTCAGGTATTTGTTGGGTATGTTATGGTGGTTATTCCTTTTGTGTATGGGTTGGGTTAGATGACCACTGAGGTCCCTTCCAACTCAAAATCTGTGAAGAGAAAGAATATCAGTGACTGACCCATATACTTACTTTTCCATGAATATTATTATTAAAATAATGATGCACACAAGTGTTGAGGTTTGTAGCAGGGAACAGTTAGACATTCACGAGTGATATATTACAAACACCACATCCTTACTACCACACAACTGATGGAATAATATAGAGAGTACAAGATCCTGCTGTAATTTTTATTTATTTACCATTAAAAAAAGGCATTTGATTCAGAGAAATAGAATTGTGCCTTAAAAGACTCTCCTCCAAAAATCTGTTTCACAGGTATATGTTAAGATTCTTTGAAATATGTAACCAATATGCTGTTGTTTGATGACTATCTCATCCTGAAGTTAAGCATATTAAGCAAAGCATAAAACAAAGAAATATATGCTCACCAAAGATGATTGCTGATGTAATGGAGGAGACCTAAAATAGAATCTAAGTTAAGTAGGGAATGCTCACAGAATTAGGAGTCCCCGAGAAACTGCTATTTCTGATAACATTACATTGAAGACATTAAGCCCTAGAACAATTTAAAGGGTACCCAAGTCAGGGATTATATTATAACTGACCTGAGAAACTAGCAGCTGTCTCAGAGGGAGAGAGGTTGGAAGGCTGCGCAGCAGAGGGAGAGGGTAGAACGGAAGATTATAAGAGGATGAAAGTAGATGGCGTTGTATTGGAGACAAGCATGATGGTCATCTGTTTTGGGGAAGGTGGGATTCAATCCATCTTTTCAGCCTGTGATCAAATGACCACACGTCCCTTGAGGTTAGACTACAACACCCTTGGTGCCAGGGTAAAGCCCTTCAAGGAGACTCAGGTACTACTTTGGAGATCACTGATTTAGACAAAATACAGTTGTGCAGTTGAACGGATGACCCACAACATTTACTCATCAGTTTCATTCACCCCACTCTCTGATCAAATTATATTGTTTTGATCCCTACAATATCTCTGGCATATTCTCCTCTCTACTCACATGGCCTGACCCTAGCTCAAACCCTCATTCCCATTACCCAGGACAACTGTAATATTTGGTCTTGTTATTTCAAGCCTCTTCCCACACTAATCCATCCTTTAGATTTTCTTATAGCACCCTTGTCTGACCATGTCACTTACCCTACTCAGTAAACACCAGTGACTCCTTGTTATCAATAGGATCAGATACAAACTTCTCTGTTTTGGCATATAATTTCTTTACAGCCTGTCCCATTCGAATCTTCCCAGTATCTTTCTACATTCCTCCCCCCCACGTACACTGTGATCCAGCTAAACTGGTCTATTAATTGATCTGGCTATGTGATGCCCCATATCCCATATCTGTGCCTTTGCATGGCTATAGCTTAAGCCTGAAATGTACTCCCTATATAACTCTACTTTTTAGAATCTCTGTCTTCCTTCAAGACTCAAGTGCCAACTTCTGCATGAAGCCTTTGCTGATTTCACCTTCTAATAGTACCCTGCATCCCAAAGCTATTTTATATTCATATTTTATAGAATCTGCATACACTTATATATGTGCATAGTGGTGCATATTCATAAGTGAATTTTTAGAAGTAAGAGAGTTGCACAGGATGAACAGGAATTGAGTTGTGATCAATATTCATCACTGGAGGGAGTATCTTCATTGATGAGATGATAAGATATAATACAACAGTTTTTAACCTTGGGTTCATGAACTTTTTTTTAACATTCTGATAATTTAATTTTAATATGAATGGTTCATGTTATAATCCTATGTATTTTATCTTATTCATTTAAAAAATAGTGTCTGAGAAGGGGTCCATAGGACTTCACCAGACTACCAAGAGGGGTCCATATAATTTAAAAAAAAGTTTAAGGAACCCATCTCCGGAGCATTTAAAAAATTGGCAGTGGGCAATGAATTGGAGAAATCATGTCTGCCCTAAGTTCGCCTCTGCAATTTACATCTCTACAAGCCCACCAATAATTTTTTCATATGATATAGTTTTTTTATGACTCTTTCTGTTTTACATCCTGACTGTCCTTTCTGCATGTTCTCTACTTTGTCCTAAAAAAAAAAGTCCATTAAAACATGATGTCCAGAGCTGAACACAATACAGGGTACATGATTTGCCCACTATGAGGACAACAGGACTGTTACTTCTTTACTAATATAATTCTTTCAGTATATACTGAGAGTGCATTAACTTCATGAGTATCCAAACCATAGTTCTGACAGCTAGTAAGCAAGTGAGCAAACTCTTCATTCCTTTTTCCAATTCTGTGAGCCACCTTGTTCTTGGTTATGACATCTCCTTAATCTACATTTTTATATGTACAAATGCTAGCTTCACAGTTAGACTAACTGCTTGCCTTCCTCAGGTAGGCAGAGGTTTGTTTTTTTTTAATTTTTAATTTTCAGCACACACCGCTGCTGCCAATATGATCATTTTAGAATTTAAGGTATAATTTCTGAGAAGACAGTAATCGACACTACAAAGTAGAAGTGCTGATTTAACATCATTTTAAAAGAGCTTCTGTGGTGGAATCCCTGCATAACCCAAACATATTCTGACAGAACTGATAGTTTGCTATAGTCAAAGTAACATGTAGGTATAAAGAAAAAACTTCAACAATCACAAATGAACGTATTTTTCTGTAAGAATTAAAATATGGATTTTTCAAGGAAGCTTGTATTCTAGATATTCCCAAGGTAGGAGAAGAGAAGAGAGAAGAGAAGAGAAGAGAAGAGAAGAGAAGAGAAGAGAAGAGAAGAGAGAAGAAAGAGAAGAGAAGAGAAGAGAAGAGAAGAGAAGAGAAGAGAAGAGAAGAGAAGAGAAGAGAAAAGAAGAGAAAATTCTTTTTAGTAACTTATATCAATTTAAAGCATACAATCCAAGCCCAGAATTTTGACTAAGCTGAAGTATTAAAAAAAAAAAATCCTGAAATGTTGTGGACTATTGAGCCTGCACCAGATGAATAGAAACTTGAAAAATCTATACCTTGAGTTACTGTTTGAACCTGAAGTCTCACATTTCGACAGCCAATGACTAGACAAATTTGACAAGGACAAAATGGGTCAAAAGTCTTATTTCTAAGGAACAATTAGACTCATCTAATGTTGATAAAACAGGTCAAACTAACATCCACTTTTCACTAACCTTTCAAGTTAACTGTACCAACAAAGGAGGTAGCGCTCAATGAATGTTTATTCTAAAGCCAAGAGGTTAATGGAGATAAAAATAGGAAGCACAAAGGTAAGACAATAGAGAAGCATTCTAAACTACACAATTGATGACATAATGTTATTTCAGGGATTCCTAATTCTCTTCTGAATTGTTTGTCAGTGATTTCTAATTTGAAGAGTAAAAACTGCTATAAATCTCAGGAGAGCCTGAACCAGGACAACCTGATACTACCTGCATTCTTATAGAACATCAGTGTCAGGAAAAGGAAAAAAAAAAGTTGGTCTCTATTGACTTTGCTTTGGGAAATTATATAAAAAACTGATTACAGAGCTTCAGTTCAGTGCCCAGAGATTTAGTGCAACTGATGAAAATGTTCTGGCTGTGTGATTCCATAACTGAGAAATACCGTGAGGGCAAAACCCAGTTTTGCCCAGTGAAACACCATTATGTTACCAATTCATAGTCACTTTCCTTAGATACACATATAAATATATGTAGAGATGTCACAGGTTTGCTGTAGATGTCAGGTTTTTATAATCAGGACCAGAAAAAAAATTCCCTGGACCTCAGAGGAAGGCCTGATGCCCTCAATTCTAAATTATTCTCTAAACCTAAAGGAAAATGGTCTTGTATGAGAATTGATCATGTGCCTCTGGAGGAAAAAAAATCTGCATTGTAGAAATTTCAGTTAATGTATCCATGCAGCTCTCCACACTGAAATTTAATTCAAATTCAATTTGACAGGGTGCTGTATCACTCACACTCTGACTCCATGCAGTCTCTGGTGCCACAAAATACTAATTTAAACATTCTCTGAACCAGACTGCTATACTGTAGAGCAGTCACATAAATGCCTGGACTACCTAGGATAGAAAGAAACTTTTATGATGGAAGAAAGCCCCCATACATGGTGGCCACATTATTTAATCATTTTTGACCAAAGCAAAGACTTACGTATAAAGAGAGGAAATACTTAGTGGATTAAACTGAACTGCAAAACTCATCGCTTGAAAATTTTCAAATAGAAAGCACAATGTTTGGGTCAATTTAAAGAAATTACATGGGAAAGCATATAGAATAGTAAGTTGTGCAACTGGGGAAAAGTGTGAATGGCTTACATATTAGAGGCTGGTTAATTCTTTCATAAAAAGAATCTGACTTTTTTGTACCTCCATATAGTGATCACAGAGCTCTATGCAGACTAGCAAGGTCAGCTCCATTACTTTTCTAATTATGAAACAATAGATTTGATGTTGTAAGTTTGATATCTAAGCTCTTCTATAACCAATGAAAACAGTGTTTTTCAGATGTGTGTGTATGTATGTATGTATATACACACTATATATATAAATATATATATATAGTGTGTATATATGCATATATGTATATATTTATGTATACGTGTTATCACTGAAAATACCATTAAGTACATTCTGTAATTTTATTGAGATATCTAATAGGACATGCCACCCATCTAAAGAGTTCCTTCAATGAGATTTTGAGACTCAATTTTTTCCTAGACTATCAACATAACTATGTGTAAGTATAAGTGGATTTACCTCCTTGAAAGACATTAAAGTTTCAAAAACTTCCAAAAGTACATACAGAAAAGACATTTTGTGTGTCATTAAAGTAGAAGCCCAGGAAAGGGTTGTGGAATGTAGAGAGAGTACCCATGAAAAATGAAGATAATGCTGGGTTGGTGCTTTTATGATGGTTCCACTTAGTCTGCACACTTCTAAAAATCAAACAGAATCCTATGGTGTTTAAAAAACACAATATGAAATAATTTTCATACAATGGAAATAATATGACAAAAATTAAATTAGAGGCAAAAGATTATGACAAGAAATACCATGAGGCTCTGATGATAACAATATTTAACTTTTAGTACAGTCCTAGATGGAACCCCAAAGGATGCTCCAGCGAAGATGTCCTACTTGACTTCTGCTAGTCTCCACCATAATGTTTGTACATTCATGGCAAAATATTTGGGTTATGAAATTTAGAACAGGTGGATTATTGAAGCAAGTTGATTAAACCTGAATTCTGGAATTCTTCACTGATAAGTACTGTAATCATACTCTTTAAGTTGAAGCTAATTATATGACAGTGACTGATCATTTTAAATATTCTTTAACCCTGAGGTGTCTTTGTTTTAGGTTTTCAAAACTTATGAAAGAATATCGTAAGCCATTATTTAACTAAGTAATTTCAGCCTGAGAAATAATGATCTTATAAAACAAGGCAACATGAATAGTTCTTCAATGTATAAAATTCATTTTAAAAGATATTTGCCACTAAATAGAAACAATCATTTTATGTTCTTTAGAAACATAACAAAACTGTTATTCGAAGTGACACATAGTAATGAAATATGTTTTTATATTTACAGATGCAAAACACAATTAAAGAACTGAGATACTGAGGTATTTGGTATTCCCAGAACAATATGCACTACTAGCGTTTCTAAGAGACATGCTCAGTTGCACTGTCTCATAGACTCTGTTTATGTTTGGCTCCAGGTGAGAACCACTTTCTTCCAAGCAAAAAGTTATGAATTTCATTAGGTCCAGTATTATCCATATAGCTCTGGCAGTAACATGTTGGTTGGAGAGTACTATGCTCTTAGGAAAGCTGTCTCAAGAGACAGTTAGGTGGTGTGGTGGATAGAATGCTAGACTCAGAGTCAGGAACTCCTGAGTTTAAATCTTTTCTCAGATGCTTGCTAGCTGTGTAATCCCAGGCAAGTCACTTAATCGGGATTTTGGCTGTGTCGAAGTATTGAATAAAACCCCCCAAAATAAAACAAAACTAAAATGTCGTGGACTGTTGAGACTGAACCAGATGAATGGAAACTCAAAAAAAATCTCAGCCTTATTTTCCTGATTTGTAATATGGAGATAATGATAGTACCTATTTCACAGAGTTGTTGTGAGAATCAAATATTGAGCACTTTATAAAACTTAAAACACATGCTATCCACATCCAGAGAAAGAACGATGGAGTTTGAATGCAGATCAAAGCATATTATTTGCTATTCTTTTTCTTCTTTTGCGTTTTGTTTCCTCTTTCTGGTGGTTCCTTCCATTAGTTCTAATTCTTACTTACAATATCACTAAAGTAAAAATATGTTTAATAGGAATGGATATCCATAGCTTATATCAGATTGTGCACCATCTTGGGGAGGGAGGTGAGGAGAGGGGGAGAAAAATTTAAAACTCAAAAGTTTATGGAAGTGACTGTTGATAATTAAAAATAAATTAATTAAAATAAAAAAAACCTAAAAAATCAAAACACTATATAAATGCTAGATATTATTTTTACACAGTTTTTATTTACCTGTTATCATGCTACAGTATAGCAGGCATATTGAGTGCTATTAACATATAAATATGAGAGAGAATTTTGTTCTGATATAGCACCTAAGAGTACTGGCTCTGGAGTTATAGGTTTTGGATTTAAATCTTGCCTTTACCTGTGTGATATGCTCAAAGAAGGAGAAAAGCAATCTAAGCTTTAATATATGTGAGAGGAAAAAAAAGTGAGGGAATTGCCAATACCATCTACTCTAGGCATCCAGTTCATGATGACCACTTAAGGGAGAGTAAGTATGTATAAGACATGTTACTTGATGACAGGTGCAACATACTCAAATTTGGCAAATGAATAGGTTAAAGGGTAGAAGGCTAACTTGGGCAGATGCCATGCAAAAGTAGTTCTAGTAAAGATATGCTAATTAGCAAGATAGTTTGCAATTTTGAAGAAATTGCAAGTGTACAAATGGAGTGAACAAAGTTGAAATTCTGAGCATGACTACAGATGTCATTGTTTTTTTAATTTAATCAGTATGTACAGAAGTATTATGTTAATTCTATGGCAAATTCTGCTAAAATCCTACTCTGATACCACATACCATAGCATAGAGGTGACCTGGAGTCCTTAAGTACTATGCCAAAAGAAGAAAAGTTTTGGCAGGCCCTATCAAACAAGAAATGCCCAGGCCCAGAAAATTGCTACATGCATTGTCCAAAAACCACCTTAGCAAAAATTTGTAGGAGCTAATTGCTAGATTAGCGGGGATATGATTTTTTTGGGGGGAGGAGGGAGAAGTTATAGTAATTATTAAAGTCTGTTCAGTGCAAAAATTCCCTATCAGTTGCCATTTGTATTGATGGAGGAAATAGCTACAGTGTTGAAATTATAAGTACTTTAGGTATTGAAATACTTTGTTTTGGTAGCATAAGGGCACACTTACAGCACTATGGTTGGGAGGCCTCTAGTTTCTACTTTATGCATAGATTGTACGATGAACTCAAGCAATAAAGACTCCCTTCCATTTGGTTCCCAGAGTATTGTTGTAAAGTACCAAATAACAATGAGGGAAAGGTAGAAATGGGTTTCCATTGATCCAAGGGCTGGCTAACTAATCTGCTGTGAGGGTACAGCTGGGGAAAAGATCTAATGCCCTTCAAATCTATTCAATAATGTCAAAACAAAACCATCTGAGGCTGTGGTTTCCCAGGCGATAAAACTAATGTATTCGATCATTTACATCAGAAGACAATTATCATTTATTTCTAATTCCCCTATGCCTTTTCTATTTTGATAGTATTCAGCTACTTAAGGGTACCTCATTTTATTTATTTCTTTTTATTTATTTCTTTTTTTTTCTTCAGGAATTGGGGTTAAATGACTTGCCCAGGGTCACACTCACCCTGGAGTCAGGAGAATCTGAGTTTAAATCTGGCCTCAGACACCTAACTGTGTAACCCTGGGCAAGTCACTTTACTCCAGTTACCTCCAAAAACAATCAAATACATGCATTATCCTAAGTGGCACAGTGGATAGAGTACTAGGCCTGAAATCAGGAATATTTCATCTTCCTGAGTTCAAGTTTGGTCTCAGATACATACTAGCTGTGTGACCCTGGGTAAGTCACTTAACCCTGTTTGCCTCACTTTCCTCATCTGTAAAATGAACTGGAGAAGGAAATGGCAAACCGCTCCAGAATCTTTGCCAAGGAAACCCCAATAGCATCACAAAGAGTAAGACATGACTGAAAAATGACTAGACAACAATAGTATTTAAATAGCCCATGCAAGTTTATTAGACAGACTTCCAGAGAAATGAATATGATTATTTTGAATTTAGTACTCATATAAGAAATAATTTCATATTAAAAATAAGCTTGTTATTTTTATAAATGCCAATTCAGATTATATTGCACACATCTAAATAGTAGGGTACAGTGGACTACTACTGAATCACTCATTGATGTTTAGATGTAAAGTTCATGTAACTATGTAACTACTAGATCTTCTGTTCTTTAGTCAATGAGAACTAAAACGTGCTTTTCTATAGGATATAAAGATTGAGACATATGTCTATAACTCCACTGGGCCACAGGGTATTCAAGCCAATGAAGTCTTTTGACCTTCCAAAGAATCATATGAAATGTAGCCTAAAGATAATGTGTAAAAAGAGAAATGTATCCTTTTCTTTCTCTGTAATTTTTAAAAGGATGAACTTTAATTTTTAAGGAAATGTAGTCTAAGTTTTTTCTCCATGTGAAGCAAGTAAAAACTAATAAATTGATATCTCACTCTTTAACTTTGATGGGAATACTCCTATATAAATGCATGTGTAAAATTTACTTGTGTATATAGATACATGTGATATCTATATCTATATATGTATATACATATATGTCATAGATAGATAGATAGATAGATAGATAGATAGATAGATAGATAGATAGATAGATAGATAAATAGACAATGAAAGTGATTGTTGGAGAATGGGTAAGAGTAATGGCAGGAGAGCATGATTTCACAGAAAACAGCATCCTGGAATCTCAAGGGGACCTAGGGAGCCACCTGGTCTGACTCAAACCTGAGGGAGAATTCCTCTTATAACATTCACAAGAAGTGCTCATCCAACATTTGTCTAATGACCTTAAGTAAGAAGGAACTTATTAGCCTTCATGCTAAACCATTGCACTTTGGGATGGTTCTAATATTCTTTTTCCTTATCCTAAATCCAATTTTCCCTCTTTCTAAATTCCACTAGAATATGTCTCTTATCCAGTTACAAAGACCACCAAATAATAGAAAGGATGGATAGAGTTCACATGCAATTGAGTGGTGGGCAACCTTTATTACCACCTCCAAATTCCTGTACATGATTCTACAGCCCCAGTACATTCTAAAATCAATGGCCATATCTATAGACGACTGAATCACCCTCTTGGGAAGCTGTTAAAGCCAAAGGGAATCTCTTTAGGAATGGTTTTAAAGATCTACTCCTCATGTCCATAAAAGCAAGGTAATAAATTATCTTCCAAGATAATTGATAAGCATGATAATAGTGCTTATCCATGATTCTCTGATAACAGTAGTTAACAGTTTCAGTGTTACATTATGCATGATCATTGACTGCTATTAGTAAATGCTATTTGCATCATGCTATATAAGTGTTTTTAGTGGTTTTCTAAACATTTCAAATGTCTATGAATTTAATGTTTGGGAGAATATTCTGTCAGTTGAGAATTAAAATACTGAGTTATAAAGACCATTAACAAGAATGCAGATGCAGAGTGAAGATCAAATAGGAACTCAGTTTTTCACAGAAAATATATTTTTTTATGATTCAGGCAAAGAGTTCTAGCATACTTACAAGAAGTATTTACACACACTTTAACATTACATATGCATATTCCTACATGTAGTTTTGATTTTTCCTGATTGGGGAGGGGGGGGATATGGTTTCATGGTTTCATTGTGGTAGGGATCATTTAGTGAGGAAACTTCCTTTTTCTATGATAATCACAATTTTTCTACAACTTATACTCTTAGAGACTTTCCTGGGACCACTGTGGTAAGTGACTTGATCAGCATCACATGGCCAATATATGCCGGAGACAGGACTTGAACTGGGACTTCCTGATTTTGAGGCAATTTTTCTATCCACTGCACCAGTTTTATTTTTTTTTTCACATGCCTACTTTTATAACTAGGGCAGCTAGGTGGTGCAGTGGATAAAGTGCCAGGCCTGGAATCAGGAAGACTATCTTCCTGAGTTCAAATTTAGTCTTAGACACTTGTTAGCTATGTGACTGTGAGAAAGTAATTTAACCCTGTTTGCCTCAGTTTCCTCATCTGTCAAATGAGGTGGAGAAGGAAATGGCAAACCGTGACAGTATCTTTACTAAGAAAACTCCAAATTGGGTCACAAAGAGTCCGACACAACTGAAATGACCAAACATCATCATTCTAATCAACAACATTTATATCTGGGACAACATTCAAAAGTTCATAAGAGCCACCTGTCTCCCCTCCCCATCCCTACCTTTGTGTCTATGTGTACATCTCTAGGCTGAAAGCGCAGTGGCCTCTCATGGTCTACCAGCTAGGTGTTACCATCCATAAAGCACTGGGCCTGGAGTCTGGAACACCTGAGTTCAAATCTAGTTTCAGTTGCTTATTAGCTGTGTGATACCTGAGCTATATCTGCTGAAGATTCCTCAAATGTAAAGTAGGAGTTATAATAGCGCCTACTTTGGATCAAATGAGATAATAATTGCAAAGGACTCAGCACATGGACCATAGTAGTTTCACCCCCAGTTCCCATACCACTTACGATTAGCATGGAGTCTTTGATTTGTACTATTTCTTACCTGGGCTGCTTCTCAAATTCCTTAAGCAGCCTGGTGGCCACCATATTGATTCTGGAATTAGCACAAATGCGAAATTAGATTAACCCATTGTACATCAGAACTCCTGAGCTCCAGTGATCCACTAGCCTCAACCTCCCCAAGTTGCAGGGATTATAGCTATGTATCCCCAACTCCTGCCTGGTTTTTCTTTCCAGTAATGACCTAAGTGTGTCATTATGCTCAGAAACCTTTAATCCTTCCCTATCATCTTTCAAATAAAATCTAAATTCTTTCGGGTAACACCTGAGGCCTTCCAAATCAGGTTCCACCTCACATCTCTAATGTTATGTCATATTATTTACTTCTGCATTCTCTATGATTGAGCCAAAACGAGCTACTCATTGTTCTCTGTACACACCCTGACCTCAGCCACTTCTGTGCCTTTGCTGTCACTGTTTCACCTGTTTCCTTCTCTTCATTTGTTGAATTACCATCCAACTTGAAAGTCCAGTGAAAGCACTAGCTCTTCAAGAAAGCCTTCCTTGGCTCCACAACTAAGTCAATTCAAAGGAAAGGCAAAACAGTCTCTGACTTCAAAGAGCTGGATATAAGGAATACACAGAGTATACAGAAGGTAATCCAAATGAAGAAGGCATTAGAAAGTCCACAAGAGGCTTTCTGGAGTAGCTGGGATTTGGGCTTAGTTTTGAAGGAGGAAGTTTCAAGGAAACTAAAGACATAGACCATTCGAAATGTGGAGGATAGTTATTATTAAGGCAGAGGGATGGGAAATGGAGTATCATGTTCAAAGAACCTCAAGTAGAACAGTGTTGTTAGAATGTAGAGCATATGGAGAAAGGTCCTGTAAAATGACTGGAAAGGTAGGAAGGGGCCAGGTTATGAAGAGCTTTAAACATTAAACTGGAGTTTTTATTTAATTCTAGGTGTAACAGAGAGCTAAACCTTATTGAGCAAGGGGATGACATAGTCAGATCTGCATTTTATAAAGAAGATGAACCAAGACAAAACCTTCAGAGCTGAGTGGAGGATGCATCAGAGCAGGGGAATGATTTGAGGCAGGGAGGCCAGTCATATATCTATTGCAGCAGTCCAGGCAAGAAATGAAGAGGTCTTGAACTATGGTTGTGGTTGTATGAGTGAAGAAAAAGGGAAGCATATGAGATATTGTGGTGGTAGAAATTAAAAGATTAGGCAGCAAAATGAATATCTATATTGAGTGCAAGGAGTTGAGAATGACATTAAGGATATAAGCCAGGGTGACTGGAAGGATGATGGTGCCACTGACATAGATAAGGAAGCTCAGAAAATAGGAAGTATCAATGGGGAAGATCATGAGTTCTATTTTGGACATGCATGTCTGAGGTTTCAGCTTAATGTAAGGAAGTTCTTTTTCAAAGTTTAAACTATCTAGCATTGGAACAGGATGATTGGGGGTAGTATTCCCCTTACCAGAGATCTTCAAGGCAAGGCTCAAAAAGTACTTATTATAGAAGGGGTTCTTGGTTAGGTATTATTTGGTCTTATAGACTCTGAGGTCCCCGTTGATTCTCAGATCCTGGATAGGAACCTGGCTATTCACCTAACTAGGGAATCTGAACTGGCTTTCTGAAGTCTTGGTTTTCCTGTAAAGGGTCTCAGGGTGGTTTTAACTGAGGATTCTGTCCTTGACTCCTTGGCTCAGTAATAAAATCCACACCCATTTATTTGCACCAGCCACTTTTTACTTCTTAAACTTGTATTTTGGCACACAATTTATCTGTAATTTTTTTTTCTAAGAACACGTAACTGAGGAAACAATGTCAAAGTAAGTGATTCTCTGAGATACTCAGGCAGAGTTGTCCCTCCTCCTCCTCCCAGTTACAAAGGATTGTCTTTAAAATCCTTCTTCCCTCTGTATCAAGATATTGCACAGTGACCTGTTCCAGTGCTACGGGGGACCAATGAACCCAGCATGAAGTATCATGCTACATACAAATGGATTTTGAAAAGAGGTAGGGAAATGGTATTTCCTTTTTCCTGCCTTCTTTCTGACTTCTCTGAATATTTGTTTTCATTTTTACCTAGTCACTGTAATTCAAATCCTAGCTTCTGAACTAATGAGTAATACTCAACAGAGCGGTTCTAGTAGTAAGTGGGACTGTTTCATATTTTGTTGACTTACTACAATGTCTTGCATACAGTAGACCCTCAATAATTACTGATGGGGAGGCAGCTTGGGAGAGTTAAAAAGAATATGAGATTTGGAATATGAAAATGTGGGTTCAAATCTCAGCTCTCCTACTTGTTACTGGTGTGACATATCACTTTACACAAATCATATGGTCTTTCTGGGCCTCATTTTATTTATGTAAAATTAGGTAGTAGGGATAAATAATCTCCAAAGTCTCTTCTACCTGGAATAATCACAGGGTCTAGGATCCCATGATTATTGTCATGTGAGTAAAATAGTTCTACAGCTCATAAACCATGCACACATTTCTGCCACCACTGTAAACCTTACACTACCCCATAGATATATGAAAAAGAGTATATGACATCCCTGTAGGGAACTCAGGGATTTTTACTACTGATAACAGGAACTCAGAAATAGAAAAGAACACTGTGTCTCCACAGTTATAAAGTCTAATAACATGTGAAGAACAGAATGAAGTGTTTTAATTGCATTTGGGAATCTGAAAAAAAACTCTTATTTTAAAAAAAAATGCAAAATTTATTACATGAAGGGAAATGCATTGTCTCACGCTTTTTTTTCTGTCATAAAAATTGAGGTCTGATAGAAATGGGAAGGGGGCCAGAGTAGAACAAGAGAGTCATAATGAGGAGTCCAGTAGTGGGACCGGTAGACATAAAGTCTGGGTTCCAGTAAGACTCAATAAACAGCTCTGCTCAGAATCTAGATTGCTGGAAGATAGCCTGTGGCTTCGAGGTTAGCTTTCTCACCAGATTTCTCAGTTAAATAGGCACAAACAACATCATGAATGCATAATTATGGTCATGTATTACTATATACATAATATGTCTAAAACTCTAGAAGCAAAGAAACAACTGAGGAATGCCACCACCATTTTCAAAATAATCTTAAAGGAAAATTATGAAACTGGGTTCTTGTGGATGGGACTCTAATAGAAACTTCTCTTCTTACTTTCACAGTCTCTAGAGATTTGCTGACTTTGGGTGAACAAGTTGTGTGGGGTGCAACAGCAACAACAAAAAGTCTGGTTTTGGATACTGCCCATTAGCAATATTTTTTAAAGTTAACTTTGTGAACTGGAGAAAGAATGTTTAAAATAATATGAAGTAAAGAATAAGGAATGTTCATATTTTACCTTGTTGTGTCCTTCAAACTATTGTAGATCAAGGGAAGAATAATTTGGAATAAAAATTCTTGCATTTCTAAATTTTATAATAAATCAAGGTTAAATGTAGCTAAAATTGTTTGGGAGGGAAGAGAATGCTTTGCATTAGCTGGCACCAACAGGGTGGGGGAGCCACTGTAGGAGATAAGTGTGGGAGATAAGCAAAGTCAGGCTGGAGAAACTCTTGGGAAGCTACTGGATTCCAAAAAACAAATTTTTAAGAATGTTTTAACTTAATCTCACCTACTGTAATTTAAGCCCCCTTTTATATTGACTTTGGTGAAAAGGGAGATTCAAACTCAATGTAATAGCCATTCACAAGCAGTACTTGGAGGCAGATTGCCGACCTTATCCTTATCAAGACAAACAAAATCTTATTTCTTTAACCTTATTCTTTTCTCAAACTTCTATTTTTTGCTGCTGTCCTCTGGAGGTTCTCCAAGTACTCTACATTCTTCTCAACTGAATCCCCGAATTCCAGAGTCTCAGAGCCTGAAGAAATGTCAGAGACAGTGTAGTCTAGCCTATGCCTAAAGAAAAATCCCCTCTATAATACACCCAAGTGATCATCCAACCTTTGCTTAGATATCAAATAGAAAGGGAATGCACCTCGCCATCCCCAAAGCAGCCCAGACTACTTTTGAATTAATAGTTTTACTTAATAGAAAGGTTTTCATTATGACAAGTCTAAATTTTCCTCCTTGCAACTTGCATTCATTAATCCTATTTCTGAGTTTGGGGTCAAGAAGAACAATTATAACCCCTCTCTTCCATAGTACCTCAAGTACCTGAAAACAGCTATAATACCCCCAAGTTTTAATTTCCATAGGTTGACCTCAATTCCCTCAACTAACATTTGTGGGCTCCTGAACATCTTTGCTGCCTGTGTGACCTCATTCAAGCCACATAACCATTCTGAGCTATAGTTTCCTTGAGGTGATAGCACTAGATGATCTCTGAGCTCCCTCCCAATGCAGAGCTATTACTGTTCACTATCTTCTGAACCTACCCCACCTTAACAACGTCCTTCCTAATATGTAGTACTGTACACAGTACTAAAGATGTGGTCTAACCATTGCAGTATATAAGCTCCCCAATCTTGGACATTGGATCTCTATTATTTCATTTTAAAATCACATTAGCTTTTCTGGATGCACACCATGCTGTAAACTCTTAATGCATTTGCAGTTCATTAAAACCCAGATGAAACACATAACTCTTGGAAAGGCTTGATAAATACGGTATATATTAGAGCAATGATTTCTGGCTTCTACATGACAAAGCCTCTTACGTTATACTTTTGGAATATATGGGGAAATGGGGAACTAAACATATAGGATTAAGTATTTTTAAACTTTTTGAATAATTAATAAATAAGTCACTGCCAATTTGGAAGCAAATCTCTAGTAGGGTACTACATGGATCTATCTTGTTCCCTTGGATTTTTAACAGTTTTACTAATTGTTCAGTTAATGGGATAAAGAGATGTTTATCAAATTTATAAATTATACAAGTAGAAGGAAAAGCTAATACATTTGAATTGGCAAATAGCATGAAAATATTTTGATGGCCTAGAATGCTGAGTTGACCTAATGATAAATTCAATAGGTACAAATGTAAGGTTTTACACTTGGGTTCAAAAAGTCAATTTCATATGTAATAAACTGTAGATGCCTATTAGATAGCTGTCTGGGTGGAAAAAGAGTTTTGGGAGATTTAACAGAGTTCAAAGTATGTGTCAAAAGTGAGATAAAATTACAAAAAAATTAAGGGTGATTTTTTTGAGAGAAATAGTGTCAAAGGTGACAGTTGCATTGTATGCTGTCCAGGTCAGATAAACTCTAGATCCATTCTGGGTAATATATTTTAGAAAAAGCATTGATAATCTTAATGTAAGCAAAGGCTACATGATCATTTATTTGGGAATGTTCTATTAAGGATTCTTATTCAGGTATAGATTGGACTGGATGGGTTATGAAACTCTTTCTGATGCTGAGATTCACAGATCCCATGATACCTTATCTGCTCCTCTTTAGTGCTGGAGCTGGGGGAGAATCCAGGAAAGAAACATGTCAGTTCTGGGCAGCGTTAATTCTAATCCCTCATTTCTAAGCAGGTACTAAGCACTCTAGACCAGTTTTAAGATGTAGTGATATTGGGGGCAACTAGGTGGTGGAGTAGATAGAGCACAGGCCCTGGAGTCAGGAGAACCTGAGTTCAAATCGGGCCTAGACACATGATACTCACTAGCTGTGTGACTCTGGGCAAGTCACTTAACCCTGATGACCTCACAAAAAAAAATGTAGTGATATTTCTCAGAACTGTTTTTACTTTTTAAAAACTAAACAATTTAATTAACCAATACATGTTTCAACCTAAACATTTACTAAATACCCACTTTATACTGAGAAATGTGCTAGAAAATGAATGACATTTATGTAAAACTCAATCTCTTTTGATAGGGTGTACAATTTAATAGGGAGACATGGTACCCATATAGACTGGTAAGTACAATAAGCAATTATATATAAAGTACATGAAAACATTGAAAACAAGTTCTTTGTGAGGTTCTGGGGAAAAAGTAATTTTATTTACATTTTTAAAATAATTTATTTTTTGTTTTCAACAATTCATTTCCACAAGATTTTGAGTTTTAAATTTTCTCCCCATCTCCTCCGTCCTCCCCAAGATAGTATGCAATCTAATATAGGCTATACTTATACATTCATATTAAGCATATTTCCCATTAGTCATGATATAAAGAAGAATTAGATCTGATAGGAGGAACCATGAGAATGAAGCAATAAAACAAAACAACAAAAGAAATGGAGAGCAAACAGTATGTTTCCATATGCATTCATACTCCACAGGTCTTTCTCTGGATGTGGATAGCATCTTCCATCATGAGTCTTTTGGAGTTGTCTTAGATCCTTGCATCGATGAGAAGAGCCAAGTCTATCAAAGTCAGTCAGCACACGATGTGGCTGTTACTGCGTATAATGTTATCCTGGTTCTGCTCATTTCACTCAGCATCAGTTCATATAAGTCTCTCCAGGTTTTTCTGAGGTCTGCCTGCCCATCATTTCTTCCATTACACTCATATACCACAGCTTATTCAGCCATTCCCCAATTGATGGGCATCCCTTCAATTTCCAACTCTTTGCCACCACAAAAGAGCTACTATAAATATTTTTATACATGTGGGTTTTGGAAAAGGTCATTTTAGAAAGACATGTGGGAGGATTCAGTCAGACAATAGTTGAAGAGGCATTTGTTTGTCTTTAAAAGAGAGGTAGACCTGTCAGCAGGCAAAGAAAAGGAAGAAGAATGTTCTCAATATCAGCAAAGGCAGGAAGAAGATGTAGTTTTTGTTGAGGAAACTGAAAGTAATCCTGTATGACCAGAGCAAAGGAATGCAGACTATTACAAAATCTCCATAATCTAATTATGGAGGACCTTGAATGTTAGACCAATGGCTTTGAATTTACTTATATTACATGTCATAGAACTTAGAATTGAAAGGGAATTTAGAGATCAAAAGACCATACAATCCAACATGAGAAAAGACCTTAGGTGTCATCTGGACAGCCCCCTTGTTTTACAGATGAGGAAACTGAGGCATAAAGCATTTAAGTGAATCATACAAGGTCACACAAGTAGTAATTAACAGAAGTGCTATTTGCCCCAAGACCCTTTGACTCTGAACCCAGTGCTCTTTTTTTCTAGTCCCGTAATTCCTCAATTCATCTTGTTCAACCTCCTGATTTTACAAAGACTTGGGTTCAGAGATAGTAATTTTATACTTAAAGTTGTACAAGGAGTAAGCAATCTCCAAAACTGGAGCATTTGACTTGAAATCCAATGTGTTTCCCAATCCACTTTTTGCACTTTAGACATTAGGGGCCAGGAAAAAAATCTTGGAACATCAGTGACTCTAGATCTCTGCACTCATGACTTATTCATTTCCTTGTACACCAAAATCACCCTGAGGTGATGTCTTTCAATATCCTTGGACTTGGCATTTATCTACTAGGTGATTCAATTTTCTAATCTATACTGCTAAAATAGAAATATATAGACTCACCAACTATCACTGAACTACAAAATATGCTCCATGACTTTTCAGAGAGATCTTGAGATTGTCTGCGAAATTCTTAACATTAGTAGATGAAAAATGAATATTCTAATTAATTAACTGGAATCTTGTCTAGATAATTCCAAAAAATCATCTGAATGATTAATTGGTTTTATTTCAGTCTATATCTGATGTTGGGCATTATATAGATACAGTCTATCACCAAAGATCTATAACCAAAAACTGATTACAATCAACCTGTAAGAAGTGACAATAAGGGGATTAGATTAAATGATCTCAAAGTTCTTCTTTAACTTTAAATAACTATAGTTCTAATCATTCAATAAACACTTTCTATCACTGTAAGACATAAAATATCACAATTTTCAAAGAAGTTGTAGGTCATCCAAAGGGCAATATGGAGAGGCATGAGGGCAAAATTAGCTATAGGTAGTTAAAGTTAGAAAAGATTCTTTTTCTTTTTTGAAGAGACTCTTTTGAGTGAGAAAATTACATATCCTTTGTAACAACAAAAAAAATAGGTCTAAGGTCCATGTAGAAATGACAATAAGACCTCCAAAACTACAGCAGATTGGCTGAAATATATGAATGGTTTTCAAATGACAATTTGCAAGCTAACACTGACCACATGAAATAATGTTCCAAATCACTAATTGTTAGAAATGCAAATTAGAACAAGTCTGAGTTGTCAGCTAATATTCCTCAGAGTGACAAAGATGAGAAAAGATGGGAACAGGCAATGCTGATGGAACTGTGGGAAGACAGGCACTAATGACATACTGTTATGGAATCTGTGAATTACCTCATTCATTCTGGAAAAATAGAATTATGAAAGAAAATGTATCAAACTGTCTCCATTTATGTCACTTGCTACTTTTGTGACTTTGGGAAGTCTTTAGCCTCAGTTTCTTCATTACAAAATTAATGGGGGAGCTGGGAGTGGTGGTGCCCAACTCTAATTCCAGGCACCTGAAAGGCGAGGCTATGACATCTCTTGAGCTCAGGAGTTCTGAACTGTAATGGGCCAAGGTGATCAGGTGTCCACATTAGGTCTGGTACCACTGTGGTTAGCCCCCAGGAGTAGGATGAGGAATGGAAGGGAGAATGAGCAAGATGTTGTCCAAGAAAGAGGTGAAGTAGCGCAGACTGGAAAAGGAGCAGGTCAAATTTACTAATCAGAGATGGATTAGGCCCCTCAGTGTTCCTAGCCTTAGTGACTTAGAGAGCCAGCCTCAAAAATGTTTATTGATTTAGTGAATAAGTGAGTGGTCAGTTTTGCTTAAGTGTTTTTCTTTGTTAAAAGATAAAGTATAATGGAGGAAAGGCATATTGGGAAATGACTAATTTAAAACTAAAAGAACAATAAAACACAACAGAACAAAAATATAGGCTACATCATATTATCAACAAAGGCTTGTATGCCTCAATTGTCCTAAGAGATATCAGTACAAAGGAAAAGGAAGTGTACCTATAATGTTATGAGAGTAAAAAGAAACCCATATGCTCAACTGGAATTCACATATCAGGAGATCGAAAAGCAGTCTTCTTGAAAGCTTGGTGACCCCCAAGTAGATGAATTATGAGAATACTTAGGCAAGTGTTGCACAGGATGAAAAGGCACCGATCTGAGCTGCAATCTGCACTGCTGGAGGCAGTTCCCCCTTCACTGGGATCCCAGATACTTCAATGACTCAAAATACACGTCAAACATTTGGTTAAGAGTTAAATGGAATACAGACAAAGTCCATCAAAACAGACTTCCAGATTTTGGGCCTGAGTTGCCATGAGGAAAAGTTTCTCAGATCATGCAAGAAGGAATGAAGCTAGAATAACAAACAAAGAAGGAGCAGTTGGGGAAACAGGAGGAAAAATGAAATGGTTTAAGTGTCGTGGAAGCTGAGAGTTTCAAGAACAATATTGTCAAAAACAACAGAGGGGAATAATTCTTCCTTATAGCTATGAATTTAGAGGAATGCTGCCAGGAACAAATCCTTTGCAGTTAATATTTCACATCTTTCTCCTTAGTAAAATGGAAATTATACTCTCAGGTTCAGCTTTTTGATTCATCTATATTCATCTTTCTGTCCTAATAACTAGCTGCTTCCTCAAGGTTTCACACACACTCATACAAACATGCAGAAACCCAAGTTAAACATGTAGTCTCCGTGAAAGCAGGGACCAAAATGGGTAGGAAAATTCACAGGCTTTGAAGTAATAGAAAAAAAAAAACATTAGATATATTAAAAGATATTTGAAAAATCACTCCTATCTCCACCAAAATAATAATAGCTTGTTTTCTGTCAATAATACTGTCCTATAACATGCTTTAAACTGAATGGAATGTCGGTTAATGGTAGCTCAATAATCTGAAATTATTCCTTGATATACGCAAGTAGTGTGAAATATGGACAGACTGCAATTTCTGAAGACATTTGGACCATTCCCTCCTAGTGGAAATCATTTCAAGTATTTGGCTGAACTTAAAACTCATTTTCCTGTTAGGAAAACAAAACAAAACAAAATCATGATTCAGCCCCTAAACCAGTTCATAAAAACCTATTGAGTCCATAATGTGGTAGAATTAGTAAACTGAGTTTTGAATCGTGAGATCAAAAGGGTATATGGTACAGAGAAGAGGAGAAGGAAGTGAGAGGATTTTCATACCAAATTCTGTGGTCAGGATTCTAGGTTTAGGAAAAAATAGGCTAAATTTATTATGAATATTTCCCCAAAACTATTACTATCTCCTCATGGCATTTCCTAGTACCCTTGGTCCCAATTCCATCATTCTTCTCTATTTCCACCTCCATTTTAGCATTTTTGTTTTGGTTACTATGGCAAGATGAGTTAACACCCCAAATATTCCATGATAATAAATGAGCTTAACTCTCCCACCTACCCCCAAAGAAAATAAAACAAAAACTCAGAATTTTCATTACCTGAGAGCAGTTAATCTCAACTACATTTGGGGAGAGCAAGTTCTTTTTCAGTTCTAAAAGCATATTTCTTTTTTTAATCATACTTATTGTGTAACTGATTGTTGGAAAAAAAATTAATCCTATCATTCCCAGATATATTTGCATTTTTAAAGGAGGATGCTTGCTTTAACACAAAGAAAGCCGTTGTTTGTGAAATGTAAGGAGTACCCAAATTAACTGATCATTTTCAGGCATTGTGTGGAAAAACAATTCTGGGGAAGGAAGCTTGAATCTATATACAACTTATCCCTTCTTCAGAATGTCTATTCGGGTCTCCTTACCACTTAATTTTCTTCTCAAGCCCTGAACCCACAGATTTTACCAAAATTCCATGTTGTTTTTTCCCACAATAGTGATCATGGTACTGGACACAGGAACTCCAGCAATGGGGAATATGGTGGACAGGATGATCTATTTGGAGATATTGGGCACGTTAAATGTCATCTCGTACAATCTAATATTTTACTGATGAGTAAACTGAGGCCCAGAAAAGGCAAGTCAGCTGCTTTTAAGAATCGGTTTTGGTTTTCTGACAACAATATTTTAGTATCTCTCAGTTCTGAATAAAATGACATAATTATGTGGGTTGTTTGGTAAGTCAGGCATTTAAAGTTGTGGAGCAACAAAAGGGCCACTTGAGAGGGTTGGTAAAAATCGGGGTCCCTAGGAATTGGCTTGTAGTCTTCCTGAGACTGGTTGACAAAAACTTACAGATGGCCGGGGAGTCACAGTGAAACTGGGTAAAACACACCCATACGAATGTTCCTGCTCTTGAGGGAGAGAGATGTTTTCTGAAAAATCTGAACTCCAGCAGTGCCTTGTCTCTCAGGCCCTTACTACATGTCACCTGTCACTAATTGGCAGCAGCTGCTCCAGACAGACCTGGCCCTGACAAACAGATTGCAGAGTTTTTCTTGCCCTCAGGAGATCTGTCTCTCCAGGTGAGCTTTGGGGCCATGCATAGAGCCCCTGTGGTGAGCTTACATTGCAGCTGCTTGGTCCTGCAGACAAATTAAGGAATGTAATGTTTAGCACCCCTCACTAGGTCCTTAAGGAATCCTGGGTGCAATTAAGTGACTAACTTGGATGTTTAAGAGTTCAAATTTTAAGTGCCTCCAATGCAGAGCACTTCCAACACAGTTAAAGGAATGAAATGGGTGACGTCTTTGGGAATCAAATCTAATTTTGGCCTAAGCATATGGATGATGCCACATCAATCACTCAACATACAATCAATCAACAAGTATTTATTAAACGCCTACTAAGTGGACATTGTGTTAGCCCCTAGAGATACAAATACAAAAAATGAAACAGTCCTTAGAGCATAACATCTAACAGGGCAGAGAAGTCCATTGATCAACATGCAGAGAATGAATGTAAAAAGAAAATACACAAAGTAATTAAAGACAAAGTAGTTTGGGAGGTAAGACACTAGCATTTGGAAAGATCGGGAAAGGCTTCAAGGAGAAGGTGGTATTTGAGCTGCATCTTGCAATATGTTAAGCTGGTCTCCATATTTAGAGCTCAGACGAACCAAAGCTGTGAAATTCAGGCTTGTTTTCATTCAATGTTAAAAACATTCACACATTTTAACTTTTCAGAGAGCTTAAATTCACCACTACATCTTGTTGACAGAGTTTCAGTATCACTCACTTGCCAGAACACTGGACAACCAATGATGTCATTTTTAATGTTTTCTTTTTCTCTATAATGTTATAAAAATGAAGCTTATTCTGTTTTTAATCACAGGCCTTATCCAGCAATCAAGGCAGGTGTATAATAAGCTAAGCTACTCCGTAAATCTAAACATTCTCCACAAATGGAAAAGATACAGCCTGAGCTCTCTGATTGTTACTAAGGCAACTATCTAAAATGAAAATCTGATTAACCCTTTCCTGCCTGTAACTATCCATGTGCCATGTTAGTTGACTTCCACGCACTTATCTCTCCTTTTTCCCCCTCAAGAAATTCATAATTGTGTTGCTTCAGAGTAGTTATGCTCTAGTTATCCTATCTGAGATTGAGAGGGCTGTGATAGGTAAGAGTTTCATCAGGCCAGCTGAGTTGGGTGGCTGCCTCCTTATTAGGATTATATTGCAGAAAACAAATAAAACAGAGCACATGAGGTTTGTTGCTCACTTAAGGCACAGTTTTGATTACATTCTTGACAACAACAAGGGGTTTCCTTTCACCTAATAGCAGAGTAGTCCTGTATTTTCCTTTCACTCAGGAAATGTTTGACAGTAAAAGCTGTATGTTTCACAAACATATTTTTCTCAACTCCTTTTGAATGACATTAACAACTGTTAACATTTACACGGAAGAGTAATGTTTCAAGCAGTATGCCATGTTTTAGCCAAAAATAAATATTCTAATACAGGCATATTTCACTCTCTGATTTTTAATCCAGAGAAGAAAAAAATAACAAATGATTTTAAAGGCAAGAAAAGAAATCCTTGCCAAAGACAAGTCTGACAATGGAAATCAGACACTTTATTCATTACTTTATTAGATTAAGAATATTGTACTATATAAGAAAAGCCCACATGTAAATCTATATTTGCACGTATTTGTTTTCAGCACTCAAGGCTTTTCATCAACTTCTCCACCTTCATTCACCAGGCTTTCCAATTCTGCTGTCACCCTTCTCCAACCTCATCTCCCTTATTCCATTTAAATATATTTGTTATGCCCTTCATATGACTTAATTTCTGCCTCTGTGTCCTTGCTTGTCCTCCTCACGTGGAATACCCTCTTACATCTTTTGCATTAATTCATAACCATCAATGCTCATTGCCTTTAGGAAATCTTTCATAATTAACTTGTCTCATTCTGGTCATTCCTTTATACCTTTCCTCATAACATATTGATATTTTACCATTTTACATTTGTTGATATATTGCTTTTAATTGTCTTGTAATTTTCCTTAAGTCATTTCATTTGCACATATATTTTCATGCAATTTGTGTATCTCCAACTAGATTATTTTCCTATTCATTAGTATCTTCTCCATCATACCTACTATAGTGTTCCATACCACATAAGTATATCAAACATGCTTCCTACTAAATGCACACACATACATACCTACATAATCTATCTGTCTGTCTGTCATCTATCTATCTATCTATCTATCTATCTATCTATCTATCTATATTCTGCAGTTAAAATTGTTGCAAATATTGCTTTGGACAGCTAGAGTCTACTAACGGTCTCATGAACACATATGCTTCCTGATTCTGGGCTTTTACTCATGCTTTTCCTAACACGTCCTTTCGACTTCCACTCTTAAAGATTGAGTCCAGGTCTCTTTTCTTGAAATGCAAGCCATTCTAGCCACTAAGTATCTATTCCTCTTCTACTATTCTATGGAATTTGTATCCCATACTATCAATTTAGAGAATAATTTCATATTGTAGTCTTATGTCCTACATGTCATACTTAATGCTAGCTATCTCTACCTCAGCGTATGACCACTGAATCACCTTAAATTCAGCTTGTCTAAAATTCTGTGTATTCTCTCCCTCCCTTAACCTGCTCTTCCTCATAACTTTATTCCTATTAATGGCACCACCACCCTCAAAAGTTTCTTAAGATTATAACCTTTGAGTTATCTGTGACTCTTTCTTTTCCCTGACCTCAGATCCACCTATATGTGAAACTAGTTATTTCTATGTGCAAAAATATGTTTTCATTCAGATTCCCTTCTTCTTCAATGTGTTCAACTTCAACTTTATTTCTCAAAGTTGTATCAATGTCTCTAATTTTTATATCACAGTCATCTTAGGCTATTATTCATTTCAGCTTCCAGTAAGTCCTTCCTAGTAATAAAGAAAAACAGCCAAGTAATACTAACTCATACAGCAACCATATTTTACCAATGTGCCCACAGTCAGCCATTTCCTCAAGAAAATTTCTTTATATATTCTGTGGGACCAAGTTAGTCAACTAAATTATATGGCATTTGGCATCATTTTAGTATTTATTGTTGTAGTTATTGTGCATGTGGTTTTTTCAGTCCTCTGCTCATCTATTTGGAATTGACTGAATTGTGAGATATGAATGTAATATATTATGCAATGCATTGTTAAGTTGTATATCACTATGTGACATATGAATGTAATGATATTGTTGCATCAACAAAGGATTGTTAATAGTGTCAATAAATGACATTTATTTTATTGAATGATAAAATTTATGAAAAATTATCTACATTCATAATATTGGCATTATCTTTGATTTCTGACTCTTCTTCACTGCACACATTTAATCTGTTTCCAAGTATTATAGTTTTTTACTTCCACAATTTTTACTCTTTCCTCTCTACTACTATAATCACTCTTAGTTCATGCTCTCATCACCTCTTGTTAGATGACTATAACAGCCTCCTAATTCATCCTCTTACCTCAAGTATCTCTTCTCTCGTCTAACCCATCCTCCCACACTGCTTTCAAAGTGAGTTTACTAAAGTGCAAATATGACTACGTTATTTCTTACTCAGTACACTTCAGTGGTACTCTGTTACCTTTAAGATATAATATACATTCCTGTTTAGCATTTAAAGCCTTCCACTACATAGCTCTAATTTAACTTACCAACCTTAATAAATGTTACTCTCCTTCCCATATTTGGAGCTTCAATCCAGCTTGCCTTCTTTGTCTTCTTCACTCATGATAATCCATCTTCCAACTCTATGCCTTTGCATAGGCTATCTCTCAACTTTGGAATATCTTCCCTCCTTCCCTCTGCTTTTCATAATCCCTGATTTCTTTCAAAACTCTGACCAAGTGACATCTTCTCTACAGTGTCCTTCTTGATCCCCCTAGATTCTAGTACTCTTCTATCCCAAATAACATTGCCTTGTATTTACTTTGTAGATATCGATTTGTGTATATGTTTTGTCTCCTCTTAGAATGTAAGGTCATTGAGGACAGGGATTATTTCATTTATGTCTTATTATGCGTACTGGTTAGGACAGTATTGGTAAATTGTAGACACTTAAATGCTTGCTGCTTGCATGCTTGGCTGGTTAGAATAGAAATAAATATCTTATTCAATTACTTTGCATCCACAAATACAAAATCTTTCAGGATAATCAAGATTCTAAAAAAAATGAACAGAATAATGTTTTCTATTGTGACTAATAGTCAGTGGAATTTTATTTTTCTTCTCAAAGCATCTATCCTCCTGAGGCAAGCTATTTTGAATGTGATTGGCTTCCATTTATCCCTAAGCATTAAGGAATTAAATTCGAAGTTAAAAGCTGTGGATTCAAGTCCAAGCTGTGTGGGGTTAGTTATTTTAATTCTCTGAGCTCTAGTTTTCTAATATACCAAATGAAGATAGTAATATTTTCACTCCTTCTCTAGCAGAGCAGTTGTAAGGTTCCTGTGGAACAAACAGGATGGTGTTTATAAGATAGCATATAGATGCAAGCTATCACCCAGTGACTTTTATGTGGAAGTCACTCTAGATAAAAATGCCTGGCACACACTGTGACAATTTTTCTTTGCAATAATTTAATAATTAAACTATTTAATTGATAATTAATTGTTTTTAACTATTAAATTTCTAAAACATGAGGTTTCTCTCCATTGTCAAAACATTCATGGATCTATAGGCAGAAGGATGTCATCTATAAATAAAACCATGGTTTTTAAGTGAAAAGCTCTGTTTAGCAATTGTTTGTTGAATTCTTAATAAAACTTATGTTGTCATCAATATTGCTTTAGACCTAGAGGGGAACTTAGAGCAATATAATCCAGTTCCATTCTTTTATAGATGAGGAAGCTGGGCCCAGAGTAGCTAAGCAATTTATTTGCTGAAAATGTAGAGAACAGGAATTTATTAAACACCTACTATGTGCCAGGCACTATTAAAAAATCTCATTTTATCCTTACAACAATCCTGGGAAACAGGTGCTATTATTATCTCCATTTTACACTTGAGAATACTAGGCAAATAGCACTTCAGTGACTTGCCCAGGGTTATATGGCTAGTGTCTGAGTCTGGATTTGAACTACTCCAGGTTCTGTGTTCTAATCCCTGTGTCATCCAGCTGGCACAGTCAAGGGCAGAAACGATTTTTAGTTTTTCTTTTTTCTTTTTTTTTCTTTTTGGCAAGACAATTAGGGTTAAGTGACTTGCCCAGAGTCACACAGATAGTAAGTGTCAAGTGTCTGAGGTCAGATTTGAACTCAGGTCCTCCTGACTCCTGGACTGGTACTCTAGCCACAGCTCTACCTAGCTGCCCCAGAATTTATATTCGAACCAAGTCATCCATCTCTGAATCTGCTGTTCTTGCCACTTCTTCACAGTGCCTCTCAACACTAGTTGTCAACATCATTATCTTATTCAGCTCATGTGTCCCTCCCTTTATGAAATCTCTGATCCAGTTTCTAGACCTTTGTCTCTTCAAATTACCTTATAATAGCACACTTAACTGTACAATAATGTATAGAGGCATCATGGTATGTTTGGTGGGGAGAATGCTAGACATGGAATCAGAAAGACCTGGATTCAAGTCCCACTTCAAGCTCATAACTAACTAGGTGACCCCAGGCAATTCACCCAGACTGCCAATGCCCTCCAAGCACTCTACACATTTAAATTTTGTGGAACAGGATCTGATCTGCATCAGTAGAGTTTTCTAACTGGAAATTCCCTATGCCAATAAAATCACAAATGGATAGGAAAGAACAGGAACAAAGAAAGCCAAGAGAGAGAGACAGATAGACTTTTCCATTCTTCTTATATCGAACTTCTTTTCACTCTCTGTTCATCCAGTGACACTGGCCTCCTGCCTAGTTCCTTGAATAAGATTCCTTCAACTCTAGGCATGTTTCACTGGCTGACCCTTATCTCACTCTTAGTAGCTATCCTTCCTAACTCTATCTGCTGGCTGCCTGGGCTTTCTCCAAATCTCAGCCAAGGTATTATTATTATTATTATTATTAGTAGTAGTAGTAGTAGTAGTAAGCGGTCTTTCTCAATCTCCCTTCATTCAAGTGCCTTCCCTCTGTTGATTATTTCAAGCTCAAATCTGTGTGTATCTTATTTGTGTATAATTGTTTGCATTTTGTCTTTCATTAAACTATGGGCTCCTTAAGAGAGGGACTTTTTTTTTGTCTTTCTTTATATCTCCCACACTAAGTACAACGCCATAATAGGTACTTTAATTAATGCTAATTGACTGACAAATTAAAATCCTATTATCTTTGTTATTAGAGAAGTAAAGTTATTTTTAAAAGTTTTTTTAAAGGCAATAAAAAAGCACAAGATCTTAATATGTTTTATTTCCATCTTCACATACATATATGCAAAAGGTCAGTTGTTTCTGACAGTTTAAAGCAAGCAGAGCTTGAGCCAGGAGCCACAGCTACACTTAAATAGGAGCCACTTAAAGATTACATGCATAAATTGGATGTATTCAAATGCACAGGGCTCAATGACTTAACATAGGAACCTGAAAAACCGAGTAATTGCTAGGTATTGATGCAGCACAACTAGCAATTATGTTTGAGAAAGCTGATGGGGTGCTAGAAAACCAGCTAAGGTCATGGGGAGACCCAAACTTGAAAAAAAGAAAAGGAAACAAGCCTGAAAAGCAAACTTTAAAAAGTAGAAGGATCAGACTCTAAAGCATCAATTTGCAAGGCTGATCAAAGAAGATGGTGGGCCCTGGGTAAAGACTGGCATGGCTTCATGATGAAAAGAGTAATCTAACTTCCCCATCTTATTTCCTTTGATTGCCTTCTCATTGTCCCTTGCGTATAATAAACACTCCCATCTCCTGACTCCCTGTCTTTCCCTTGACTGTCCCCCATGCCTGGAATATTCTCCTTTCTCTGTCTCCTAGTTTCCCTGGCTTCTTTCAAGATTCATCTCAAATCCTGTCTCCTGGAGGAGGCATTTCCTGCTCCCTTCCATGGGTAGGGCATTGCCTCTGAAATTACCCTCCATCAACTCTGTATATATGTTATATGTACATAGTTGTCTCCTCATATTGGAATATAAGCTTTTTGAGGGAAAGGACCGTGCTATGCCTTTCTGTATCTAGGTGGCTGGGGCTAGTGTAGTCCCTGGTATGTAATAAATGCTTAATAAATACCTGTTGACTTGTTGACTTAGACAAGTAACAAACTGAGAAGACTGATTTAATGTATTTTGGCATTAATAAGTATGATTATAAAATACTCATTAAACAACTAAAGAACTACACTAAATAAATATAAGTGAGTGCATAAATGAGGAGCAGGGAATTTCAAAAGAATTGGTTCCTCAATGCCTATCTTATGATGCATACTTGTAGTATCTCTTTAAAAGGGCCATTTTTCCCTCTTATTGGTGTTATTAATGAAATAAAAAAATCAATATGCTTATTCATTCATTCACTTGGTTGGTAGAAACCCCTGGATACCATCACTGGTACCTTAGAAAATCAGTAAAACATTCGAAATACCTTCAACAACTTGTAGAAAGAGCACTCTCCCAATAACCTCTCCCCCTGCCTTCCACCAAGAGGATCCTTATGAATGAATGTGATTACAACATAACTTGTTAGGATAGGGGAAGCCTTAACTAAAGAAGATCATATGGAGCAGGTAACTGATGAGTAGGGGATTGTTAATCCACAGAGGATAGGATATTGTAAGGAGTACTTTTATAATAGATAGCTTTGAAGAGAAGCAGATAGTGTGCCAGGTCTGGAGTGAAGAAGACTCATCTTCCTGAGTTCAAATCAAGCCTCAGATACTTACTAGCTGTGTGACCCTGGGCAAGTCACTTAACCCTGTTTGCCTCAGTTTCCTCATCTGTAAATGAGCTGGAGAAGGAAATGGCAAACCACTCCAGCATCTTTTGCCAAGAACATCCCAAATTGAGTTATAAAAAATCAGATACAACTAAATAAACACCAACACTTTTCTAGCACCAATCACCTACAGTTCTCTTTCACCTATCCTAGAAGTCAGATTTGAAAGAGGTCTCCAAGGCTCAGTCAACATATTTTAAATGCATAAGTGTGCTGCATGGCCAAATTTGTTTGAGAAGCATTGACATAATGTGTTCCTTTCTTAACTTCTGAACTTCTAGATGTGAAGCCAAATCAATAGTTATTCATTAATTTGGCCTGTGGAAATGTAGACTTTTAATGTTTGAAGGGATCTTGGTGGCCATGAAATTCAACCAAAGCTGAAAAAGAATCCCTCTCTAAAGTACCCAAGAAGGAGTTCTCTTGGCCCTTCTTGAAGACTTCTACTGAGGGCAACCAACAGGAGGCCAACATTGAATCCCAACCATTAGATTGAATGTGTTTTCCTATCATTGAACTTAAATTTGCCTCTTTACAACCTTTATTCACTCACTGACCTTAGTTCTATCCTCTGGGTCCAAATGGAACAAATTATTCTTTCTTCCACATGGTAGCCCTTCATATAATCAAAGACATTTATAATAGGCCTCCACCTCTTTTCCAAGCTAAGAATACCCAATTCCTCTGTTCCTCACACCATAAACTCAATGCCATTCACTGTCCCAATTGCCTTCCATTAGAAACTCTCCATTTTATCAGTGTTGTTCTGAGAATGGAGAGCCTAGAACTCAATGTGCCATATTCTGTTGCTGAGTAACCACATACCAGGAGTTATAACTAGCCATTTTGGTGCCAAAGGAAAATTTCATAAACATACTTGGAGCACACAGCATGGGATGTACCCTCAGATAAAATTTTAAACATGAATTCAGTTATGGTGGAAAGACCTCAGTATACATGTCCACCTTGGGAGTAAGAGTAAGGCTCAAGAACATGCCCTAAGAAGGTAAGACTTACATAAATGCTGAGATACTGGCCCTATGGGGTGAAAACTCTAAGCTGCTGGTCATAAGAGACACAGCTACTGAGGGTCAGGGATGGGGGGATAATAGAAAAAAAATATGACATCTGGTAACTTCTTATTTTAATTATTCTGGCTAACTAAATGCTAAACTCAACTGCATCTATACTGCTGGAGTAAAAATGCTCTCAGTACTCTTTAAACTTAAGTGTCCTAGGGCAAAACCTTATTTGCTCCACACTAGTCAAAGCCTTGCATATGACTAATTTTTGTGAAGCTGTCAAATCCAAAATATCCATGAAAACTTCTCCTTTTTGTGAGCCAAGATGACCTTTAAAAAAAAACAGTGCAAATCACATAATTCATAAAGATGCCTACCTACAAAATTTACATGGAATTGCTGTCTTATGTCATTATGGGAGATCAATCTCCTTGACTTTAGTATTTTGCTCTGTGTTCAGTACAAATCTACTCTTCATGTAATTATATATACACACATAAATATTTCATTGTTACCCTTTAATTTAACTAAAAACAGTGCCATAAGCAGGTACCAATGTAATACAAAATCTGTACACACACCATCACTATAAAAGGCCCTATGACAAAGCTTACTTTATGTAAGGTGACCACAGAGGAAGCTTCCAGTATATAATCGCTTTACTATCTCCCATCACCATATAATTCTTGGCACCAAAGAGCTGCCATATGGAAGGCCTCTGCTTACTACTACGGATGCATCATGAAAAGAATCATAGCAATAATTTTACAAGTCTACAGGACATATTTTGGCTTGTGACTGAGACAAAAATAATGGCTTTGCTTCTTCAGTAATTTTTTTTCGATGAAAATTTTATGACCCAGGAGCCTATCATACACAATATGACTTGACTATGAAAATAGCTAGACTATGTGCTTTAGGCTAACAAAAGCTATAGTAATGAAGGGAATGCTATGAATGTCTCCAAACTTGTATGGTTAAAATATGTCATCTACTAGACAATTATTTTTTTTTATGAAAAATTGGCCTAAAGTACACTACATAAAATATTCAGTGCTATTTCATGTATATTCCAGGTTAATGGCAAAAAGGGATCAAATCCATCAAAGAAGAAACATGTATATACTTACATGTATAAATATATATAATGTAATACTTCGATGGATCTGTGATCTTATCAAGGCAGCTACTTCCTCCAATGGTACAGATCACAGCCCAGTTATGATTTCTCACTCCATATGACACTTGTCCATTTCCTCCCATTAATCCTGTACAACGATTACTAGGGGCATTCCTCCAAATCTCTCTGCATTGTATGAATACCAAAGGATTATATAGTCTATCTACTGGCTATCGCTTGCTTTTGCTATAATAACTATCCCAAAATCCTATTCCAGTCAGACATGTCTCTGGTAACATCTGCCATGTAATTTATCACTGACATTATGCTTTAATGACAAATGATGGAATAAAGGATAGAGCATTGGGATTAGAATTAAGAACACAAGAGTTCAAATCCTCCCTTGGATACTTATTGGGTGACCCTGGGAAATCACTCAATCTTTTTCAGTTTCAGTTTCCTTATCTGTAAACTAGGAATAACCACAGCACCTATTTCCCAGGATTGCTGTGAGAATCAAATGAGATAATGTATGTAAAGTTCTTTGAAAACCTTAAAGTCTCTATTGCCTTTTGAATGAACTACTTTAGAAAATTTTGTGAGTTCCAACTTCAGTGAAAACTTGTTAATGTGGTGTCAAATGAAGCATACTGCATTAAGGATATGAAGTATGACTAGTTGTAGATACTTCTCTTGCAATGACCAAGTATGAAATATGAAACAGATTATATTTTCAATTGGAATTTTTATCATATGTTTTATAACATTGACACACCTTCAATCAATTTCACATTCATCCCATAATTCTTGTCAAGATTCCCAAGATTTTCAGATATGTATTTTAATTTTGTAAAAGTGACTTAATGTAAGTAATATAATTTGAGTTACTTTCATAACTGACTAAAATAAATGCCTAATTTGGTTTTATTATGGATTTAACTTTTAGCAAATGTTAAATTTAGCAAATGCTTCAAATTATTCCCTTAATCTTCAGAGGCAATGGGATTCCATGACTTCAGTATTCCAGAAGTATATTTTTGACATTAGTATTTATAAATATACACATGATGACAGCTTGTATTAATATAACCTTATAAGGTCTACAAGGTTCTTTTCTCTCAGCAACCTTGGGAGTAGATAATATAGGCGTTATAATCTGCCCTATTTTCCAGAAGAAGAAAGCTTAGGTTAAGAGAAATTAAGGGTCTTTCCCACGATCTCAAGAGATTAAGCATCTGTCAGAACTCAAACCCAGTCCTTGAGTCCAAAACCAATATTCTTTTCATTACTTGATGCTCTCTGTGTGTGTGTGTGTGTGTGTGTGTGTGTGTGTGTGTGTATGTATTATCTTCTACAAAAATCCTACTCCACATGTCTCATTGTTCCATGAAGATAGATTTGTTTCTGGAAGGTGAGGCCAGAAGAGTGAGAGCTCTATCAGGTACTACCAAGCTGAAAAGACTTCAAGTACAACTCCAACGATAAATTGTGTCTACAATCAGAGACCAGCCCAGGCAGGCCCAGAGAGGCTTTTCATCAGTAGGCTGTACATATAGGTGATTAATTCTTTGGCCATGGCAACTCAGGAAACAAAGAAAAAATACTAAATGGGTCTCAGTTCTGTGATTCCACTTCTGTCGAGACAGAAAAAAGCAGGCAGAACATATGAAGAATCATGCAGTCTTTAGGTCATCCACAAACTTGAATTTATTTATTGGTATACTCTAAATTGGTACACTCTAGGAATTTGTACTAAATCCACAAATTTGATATATTATTGGGAGAAATTAACTCTATCTAACTGTGTGACAATGGGCAAGTCATGGAATCTTTGCTTGTCTCAGTTTCCACATCTGTACAATGGGGATAATAATGGCATTTCTGTCCTTGGATTGCTGTGAGGATCAAATGGGATAATTGTAAAGTGCTTACTTAGCACAGTGCCTTAATCACATATGAATGATAGCTATTTTATATATATGTGTATCTATATACATATATATTAAAATTATGTTCTTGGTAAGTTGCACAAGAGATAACTTGGCTCAACAATTCTCTGATTATGAATAGCAAAAACAAGTAAAAATAAAGTTTGGCAATGGTATTTGACATTGTCCCGAGCATTTCCTACATCTATTAACAAATGGAAAAGGCATTTCCTATGGATGGTAAGGTCCTCCATAATCTCTTTGCACATGGCATTGTCTTAATTTCATTAAGTGCCAGAATACTAGATAAAGGACCTTCTAAGAACAAGATCTATGAAAACTCAGAAGAGACTGGTCTATCAGTAGAAAATCAAATGGATAAATGGATGTTAATTGCCCAAGCAGTTAACAGAATTAGATGTGTAGCCTATTATATTAATCCACGAGTCCTTACATCTTATTCTTCTGAATCCTTCATGGCAGAAGGGCTTGTGTAACTCAATAAAACTATAAGCTATGCTGTACGGGGACAGGTCAAGGGGAGAGAGTTCTGACAAAACATGATGCACTGGAGAAAGAAATGGCAACCCATGCCAGTATCTCTGGCAAGAAAAGCCCATAAACAGTACTACAATGATAAAAGAGATGTCCAACATATTACTGAAGAAGAGTGGAGTGTATTGCTACAAGTAATTACAGAAAGAATGAAAAGGCTAGGCCAAAGCTAAAAGGAAACTCAGATGGGAAAATTAAGCATCAACAACATCTTGGGTGTCAGTGAAATTAAATGGACAAGACTGAGTGACTTGAATACAGGTGATCAATGCATACACTACTATGGGAAAAATCCCTTAGAAGAAATGGAGTGGTCCTCAAAGTCAATAAAAGGATGTTAAAAACAGTAATGGGGTATAATCTCAAAAATGAAAGAATGATATTTGTTTGATTCCAAGGCAAACCAGTCAACATCAGAGTAATACAAGGTTATGCTCCAACCACTGATGCTGAAGAGGCCAAAGTTGATTAGTTCTATGAAAACCCACAACTTCTAGAAATAACACCAAAAAAGATGTCATATCCATCACAAGGCATTGGAATGCTAAAGTAGGAAGTCAGAAGATAATTGGAACAGGGGCATTTCAGCTTGGAGTACAAAATGAAGCTAGACAGACTAATAGTGAGTTGTCAAGACAACTCACTTGTCAAAGCAAAAACTCTTTTTCAACAACCCAAAAGATGACTCTATACATAGACACCACCAGATAGTAAATATCAAAATCAGTTTGATTATATGCTTTGCAGCCAAAAGTGGAGATGCTCTATACAGTCAGTTAAAACAAGACCTGGAGCTGACCGTGGCTCAGATCATGAGATTCTTATTGCAAAATTCAAATTTAAATTTAAGAAAGTAGGGAAAATCATCAGATCATATACGTATGACCTAAATAGCAGATAGATTAGATTTTAGGAATTATATCTGGTAGACAGAGTGCCTGAAGAACTGCAGACAGAGATACACAATATTGTACAGGAGGCAGTGACAAAAAAATCCCAAGGAAAAAGAAGAGCAAGAAAGCAAAATGGCTCTCTGATGAGGCTTTACAAATAGCTGAGGAAAGAAGGAAAGGAAAAGGTAAAGGAGGAAGGAAAAGATAGATTCAACTGAATTCAGAATTCCAGAGAACAGCAAGTAGAGGTTAAAAGATTTTTTAAATGAGCAATTCAAAGAAATAGAAGAATGGAAAAGACAAGATATCATTATAAGAATAGTAGAGATATCAAGGGAAAGTATCATGCAAAAATGGGCATGATAAAAGACAAAAAAATGGTAGGGACTTAACAGAAGTAGAATAGTTTCATTTAGATGGTGATAATACACAGAAGAACTATACAAGAAAGATCTTAACATCACTGATATGATATGGTTATTGATCTAGAGCCACACACCCTGGAGAATGAAGCACTGCTACCAATAAAGCTAGTGGAGGTGATGGAAATCTAGCTAACCTATTTAAAATCCTAAAAGATGATGCTGTTAAAGTGCTGTAGTCAGTATGCCAGCAAATTTGAAAAACTCTACTTGTTCTCATTGCTTTCAGTTTCTCCTCTCTCCAGTCTGTCATTCACTATAATACTACAATTGATCTGTGATCTCATTGATGCAATTATGCTCTCTAATTATGTAGATAGTAATCCATCCATGCCTATCTATCCTGTTTAACTTCTGTCCATATCCTGTGGGTTGTAGCCTTCCTCATATTCTCTAGACATTGCATAAATATGATTAGAAAGTGTATTGGAAAGTATACAACATATCCACTGGCTATCCCTTCCTCTTGCTACATGAATAGCTCATCTTTTTTTTGTGTGTGTGTAGCCATATATTTCTTTGATAAGATCCTTTGCACTGCTTCTCATGTGTTAAATCAAAATAGCTGCAAAAATTTACATTTTAAGACAAATATATCATTCCTCTGTCCAAAAAACTTCAAATGACTCCCTATTACTCTAGGATAACAGATAAACTTCCGTGAATTAGCTTTGACTCTATCTTTCTTGGATGGAAAAATACATCTTGATTTTTCCTTAACCTCTAATTTAATTTTAGCATTTCCTTCAATTATGATGTTTTTTAAAAACATGACATTATTCTGAGAAAGTGTTAATAGATTTAAAAGAACTGCCAAAGTGGTCTGTAACAACAAAAAGGTTAAGAATACCGCTATATATAGGGCATTTGTAATAGAAGATGGAAAAGATTCCCATGAGAAGAAAAAGCATGGGTAATCTGTGATCTTCATTAGGGAATTGATCAGATGACAGATTCACAGAAGTATTTAAATATTAATATACACTATGAATTTGCATCACTATTTGAAATTATCACTCTTCTCTATGTATATATTACTTATAAGATAACATTAGAAATTATCTCAACATAAACTCGAAATTTGTGGTATTACCATTAAACAAAAAAAACCTACAGTATTTTGAATATACATTTTCTGTCATTGTCATAATTTTTACCTAAACTTTACATAACTTAGGAACTTTAATACTTGCCTCCTCTTTGCCTCACTACAAGACATCAAAAGTGTTACACGATCGTTAATTGAGTTTCTCTAACTTTTTAGGCCACAAAAAAGGAGAATGTTGTTCCAAGAAGATCACTGGAGCAGAGAGAAATCGAAGGGTTTAAAGTCTCCCCCAGCAATCTATTAGCAATGATTGGTTTAACAGATAGTTAACTCATTTTGGGAAGCTAGGAGAGGAAGGCTGTGGTGGGGTAGGGTTGTAAATTTTCATCTTTCTATTTGGGATTAAGCAAAATCATGGGAAAATCCCTGGGAAGGCAAGGCCCCTATGAAACACCATGGTATAAAAATCTATGAGCTTCTCTCCTGAGGATGAGGAGTATTAGAAAAAGAATGATGCCAATGGTCCAGGAAGGACAGTCTCCAAGATGAGTCATGGCAATGGGATGGAACACATAACCCAAGAAATCTGGCAGCATCCATTTAGAAAAGGAGAATAATATTTTTCATTTCATTACTCTCTGTCTTTTACGTGTGGCTTTTCTTCCAAAATCCTCTCTAATCTGCTCAAAATTGCAAAGGAGAAGATACAAACATATCAGTAATTGTGATAGTAGGTGAAAAAAGATGGTGATTTCAAATAGTCATTTATGAGGTGAAGAAATGAAATCTATCCATGTAATTTTTAAATTTGGCAATAATAGTAGAAAACCTTCTCAAGTACCCTCCAAGGTGGATATTCCAATAAATACAGAATAATATCAGATACAACCACTGAGCCATATTCTCATCTTTCTTTTTCTGTCATAATGCTAATTTTATACAATCAATTATCCTAGGTGCTGGAGAAACAGAGAGAAAAAAAACTCTTACCCTTAAAGAAAAAAAGATTACTTTCTACTTCAGGGTGGAGAGAAAAACTGAGCTATTCTTTGATGAAAGTTAGGGATTCTCCAAGGCAAAGGTAAGGAAGGAGGACATTCCAGACATGAGTTATCACTAGGAAAAGGGCATAAAGGCAAAATAAAATGGAATGTAGCTAGCATACTAGCTAGTAGGCCAGTTTGACCATTATGTTTCTACTGATGCTACATAGCTACAAATCATGAAACATGATCTCAGACTAATCACAATAGCACATAGTAACAGCCATGAAAAGATGCATGAAATGTGTAAGGAAAACTTGGACAAGATACCACTTTCGATACCAAAAGAAATGTTGTGAACTCCTTGGGTAATATACTATTAATAATATTCTGCAACTATTTACTTTGGAAGCCATTAAAAATTCTTAAAACAAACCAATCCCTTGTTTGTGAACTACTGAAAGGGAACCACTGATTTAGAGTATTACCAAAAGATGGCTCCAAGGCCATGGAAGTGGAGATACATAAGTCATACAGCAAGAATTGGGAAATGATAGAGGGACAGCCCACAGACTTGATGGATGCCCTTTGGACACTAAAAGAAGTTGAGTACCAGTGGATACAATGTGTAGGTGGGTTCTCCATGGAGGATGCACAGAAGTACGTTTGACACTGCACAGGATGAAAATATAGGAATGAATTGCATTGCGCATGAGTAATGGATATACTCATGTTGATAAAATTACAGATTCATCAAATTATCTTAGGAGAGAAAAGGAAGGGGAAGAAATAAAAAATGATTCAAAGAGAATGGAGGCGAGGATACAAGAGAGGGGAAGCAGAATGAGGCAAAGAGGAAAGATATATGAAAGGAGAGAAAGAAGACAGAAGGGAGAGGTATGAGAGGTATGGATTTCTAATTGGCATTGCATCAGATGCAATGTTCAGATTTAATGTTCAACCAAACTACCTACATTTTCATTTCTTACACAAAATTTTTGTTAAATGCAGCTCCAAAGATTTAGCATGCTGAGGAACCTTGTAAATCATCAAAACCAAATCCCTCTTTTTCACAGATGAGGAAACTAAGGCCCATAAAAGTCATAACTTGCTCAAGGTTGCACAGACTGAGACAAAACTGGGATTTGACTCCGAATCTAACAATTTTGTCACTGCATTTCAATGGCAGTGGGTTGTGGTTGTTCATCCTTCATTCTCAAAGAGGACCATGCCATCAGGGAGGTGCTGCCATGACTTGCAGGTGAATTGGATTTAAATGAGGGAGGGCTGAGCAAAGTCACCAGCCTCACTTTCTCCTCCAGAGCCATGTGGGTCCAGTGGCTAGATATAGACCAGGATGACTGGAAATGGCCCTGACAGTGTTGGATAGAGGCTTATGGGGAGGAGGGTTAGAACACTGAGCTCAAGGAACAAGGCAGAGAATTTAAAAGACAGTGTAACAAGAAGCATAGGGCAGATATGATCCACTACTTCATTATCTTAGCTAAGATTGGTCCTGATTTGCCAAGGTGTAAACCTAGTTTCCTAGAATTATAAAGGAGTGAGGTCAGGGGATAGGTGAAGTATTCTTTTTTTGTTTTTAGTTTTTAGGCAATTGGGGTTAAGTGACTTGCCCAGGGTCACACATAGGTGACGTATTCTTAAGATGAGGCAAGAGATTTCAGGTTTATCTAAGCTCTTACAAAGGACTTTGCCTAAGTACACATCCAAATGTGTTCAGGGAACGAAGGAGTGGTGGCTACTTCCAAGCTCCATGCAGTATGGCAAATGGCTTCAGGTGGTATTTCAGTGATTCTGTTGTGCATTAAAAAATTCATTTAACTAAGACTGAGAGAGGGAAAGATGGAAAATCTCCCTGGGATTCTCCCGAGTTCCCCTGAATTAAAAAAGGAAAAATTCACCAAAACATTATAAAATAGTCTAATCCTTGCCACACAGTAAAATATAATGGCTTATATTCATTCCATCTCATGTTTTAAAAATGATCATCATTAACTTTTCCAGAGACAAATGTTTGTCTTCCATAGTGCAGCTGAATAAAAAAAAATAGTAAATTAATATCAGGTCAAGTTATGCAAAGGACTAACAGGCTTCTTTACAAATAAATGTCTTGAAGTCTTCCTTGCAGTTGCTTTTTATGTACAAGATACTTCTGAGCAGTTCAAAGAAAAGACCAATAAATCCTTTAGGGTAAGATGCAAGTAAACAAAATCTGCAGACTATAGGCTTAGAGAAATGGGCCCAAATGACGTATAGAAAATTAAGATAAACTCTTCAGTGAACTGAGAAAACAGGCAATCATCCTTTATGCCTATTGGTTCACTTAAGCCAGCCATTAGATTTTTTTCCCTTTTTTTTTCTTTTAAAAAGCTTAGTCAAAGTAGAGGAAATAAATGAATTTCTGTTACCTTCATACAAATACAAATTTTGACTGGAATTTGCAAGCCACACAGGCCACAGTAATCTGGTAAATATTTAAAGATCCCTTCTTTTAAACCAACATTAATTCGTTTACCTTCTTCAGTTTCTGTGTATTTTTATATTTTCTCCATCCCCCACAACTTCCCAAGGTTCTACACTTAATTGAAGCAGAAAAGGAGAAATCTATCTTGCAAATAAATTCTAAGGAAAGGGTTCTTAACCTTTGTTTATGTCATGGTAACTTTTTGCCAGTCTGGTGAAGCCTATGGACCCCTTTGTAGTATAATGTTCTTAAATGCACAAAATAAACTTCATAGGATCACAAAGAGAACAGATTATTTTGAAATAGCTTTCAAAATATTTTAAAAAATATATCCACATGTACCAGATAAGGAACCTATTTTGGAGGGTATTATTTTATTCTCTAAAGCCACTGTTAGAATATAATGGTCACACTCCAGACCCCAAGTTGACCACTGGAGAAGGCTTTATTGTTGCTACTGTTTTTGTTTTTAGTACCAATTTGTGTTTTAGACACATCTGACTTCAAACTACAGACGAAAATCAACAGGAATATACTATCTTAAATACTTGAGCAAAACTCAGTAAAAGATACAGTAGGCAAACATTGTAGTCAGCTCAGCAGTGATTACCAACTCATGCTCCAAATTCACTATAAAATGAAAATCAATATTTCCACAAGTTCCTGCAACATAAAAGATAACCTTCATTGATTTTTCTAGACTTAGGCCTCTCTGATAAAATCTAATATAAATTTTCAACCATGAGGATTTGGATCAGAGCAGGGGTGATAAGTCCTGCACATCTCTTAAGAGGTGGAGAATTTTTTTTTTAAGTGTACGTTCATACTATTTATAATTTGCCCTGTGCAAGGGAAAGCCTTTTCCACTGGTGCTATCAGGAATCTCTTCTAATTTTTATTACTGTGAGGCTAAAGCCTGTTCCAGATAATTTGGAAATTTCAGGGGAATTGTGATAGGGCTGATGGTACAGCCCTGGCTGACTTGAGAAAGGAGCTAACCCGTAATAGCCTCCATGGCCGGGCTGATTAAATGTTGCCATAGATGAAAGGCCTGCCATTGCCGCAATAAATTAACCAATCACACAAATCCCAAGTCAGTGCTAATCCTTCCTTGATACTCTGATCCTCTGATCAGCTCAAGGAGGTAAAGAAACTGGCTTGTGACGCTTGGTGCTCTAACCCCTGGATTTCATGTACACAACGGGCTAATGATATCTTGCTGACCAGTTCAATGGGATGAACTTCTCTTGCAACCCTTAGGGAACACTGTGGCCTTCTTAATAAAAAAAAGAAAGAAAGAAAGAAAGAAAAGAAAAGAAATGAAAAGAAAAAAGAAAAGAAAACTGACACGCAGATGGCAGGGTTTGTGTTTTACTAAGAAATTGAAGAGGGGAAAGCTATCTAACACTTGTTAACCGGAATAATCATGAAGCTGAGGCCAAGGTATGGAATATTTTGTATCATGCGGATGTGGATGGTGACTCCTAAAATGACACTGATAAAATAAACAGAAGCAGGAAAACCAAGTCTAAGTGAGGAAAAGGGAGACATCTCAAATTAATTCTGTAATCTTTTTATTCTGATATCATGCATTGTCCCAGATTGGAGTATCTTTCTGTGCGCACTCTATATTGTTTGGATAGCTCTCTGCTTTGGATTTCTGGAGGATTCCTTACGTGCAAAGCGCACACAGCAAACAAGAGGTGGTTCTCTGCTTTGTAGCATGGCTGCAGTGTGATTAGAATCAGATTTCGGAATAGACTCATTTAATCAATTAGCAGAAGGTCTGGACACATGCAGTGTCTTCCTGTTAATTATGTGAGTGCTGTCTCTGCAATGTATTTCATGGAATTGAGTCTGTGCAGGATGCATTAGTGGACTTCATAATTGGGGAAACTTTTTTTGTATGTAGTAATTGGTTGCTAGAAGTAAGAAAGCTCTAGGGTTTTCCTCTAGGGTTTCACACATAAAGAGTTTTTGAAAGGACTTCATTATCTCTCCTGGTCAGTCCCATGAAATTAAAACCAATTCATTTATAAGGGTGAGGCAGGAAAAAAGAGGAAGGAGGTGGGGAATCGGTGTTATTTGGAAATAAAACTATGCTATATGAGTAGCAGCAGTATGATGGGCAATGCTTTAGGGAACACTTGCTGAATTATTTTATTTGTGGAGGAAGATGGAGGAAAGAAGATTGATAATTTTCCCAGAGTGAATTTTCAAGATTTTCTACCTTGCCTTTAAAATTTTAATCATATTTAAGGAACTTGATAAGAGAAAGCTCAGAGTTTGTAATTGGAGGAATGAGGATGGTATTCTAGTTTTAAATATGTTCATTTACATAGAAACAAATGCATTTTGTGAGAAATCAGGGCTATAATTTAAATAATTTCACTCCTATAATTTTATTGAATTTTAAGCTCATCTCATCCTTTATCTTCTTTTCTATTTACATGATGTGTGTGTGTGTGTGTGTGTGTGTGTGTGTGTGTGTGTGTAGTATATATCTTTGAGTGACCTTCCCAGAGGCACTGCTTCTCACTGCTGGACTTAGAGAGAGCTAGCCCAGTTGTAAGGCACAGGTCTCACGGGAATTAATTAGTAGGAACACCAGAAGAACATAGCTTACTCCCTGCAAGGCATTCTGGGACAACATTTCAAAATAACACAGCTATTTCTGACAAAAACTGTTTTCCAAGAACAACAGATGTTAGACCAGTCCAGAGAGGTACTTAAGTAAGTTTTATTCAATAAAACAACAGGGTTGGAAAGAAATTAAATAAAGATCCCCTGTAGAATTTAATCCCTTTGAATTTACTTCTGATGTCTCACACCTGCAATATTTATTCAAATGTAATATTTATCCTTGTTAATAGTCACATATAATATGGTAAGTATGTACAGTAGTGCTATTAGGAATTTGATTAGCTATTAATCCAAAAGGAGTGCTGTTCTTTGTAATAAATAATTAAAAGTGAGGCAAGTTCAAAAATACTTTATCCCTTTCAATATACTAAAACTTTCCAATCATTCTGCCTAGTGATAAGGTAACATTATTTCTATACTATCTTTTTTTTTCTGTAAAGAAAAAGATGGATTGGTTACAGATGTCATTATCATTAGAATATGCATCTGTGATAAGCAATACTGAAGTAAAGAGTAAGGAGGTGAGAGAAGAGAAAAAGAAAGATATTTTACATTTTATCATTCCCAATTATTTTTTAAATTTGATTTCTCTCAGCCCAACCATCATTCTTTCACAATCTATGGGAGTAACAAAGTATAGTACTTTTATTACATTTTGAAGTACAGAAGAGACTCTGCAAAGATGTGCCTAAGTAAATCACATGGCTAAGAGGCTTTAGGCTTAATCAGTTATTTTTTTTTTTTCATTAACACAAAGAAAAAATATACAAAAATTGAAATGGCTGAAATTGTATATATTCTCCACATTGTAAGTATAAAAAGAGAAAAAGAATAGATTATTTGACATTTCATTTTACCTAAACTAAGCTATTTTCTCAGGTAACCAGAAAATGAAAGGACATTTTTTAAGTTGCCCATATTAAGCATGATCATTCCAAAGACCTACTCATTATTTTTAGGTAAATTAAAGAGGACACCAGCAATGAAGAGGATAATAACATCAAACTCAGACCCCAAATTCAACATCTATGAACAATTTGCTTTCTTCCATGGGTTGGGTATTTACATGTTCTTACTTCAGAAAATGGGAAGACAAGAGGCTTACCCTTAAAAATAGAACCATTGTAAAATATCTTTAAAATTTATTATTTGAGTTTGCCTAGAAATCATGCTCAAAAAAGAAAGGAAAATGTAGTTTGTTTGGTTTTTTTTTCTCCCATTTTCAACTTACCCCAGAGTCTTGATTTGGCTTAATCCCTCTACAAACTAGAACTCTTTATAATATAATATTAATTCTCTACACCAAAGTTTTGTCAAGAATTATTCTTAAACCCCTTTCCCCACAATGCATTATCCAATTATTTCTTCCTTCCCATGGCCATCAGAAGCATGGCATTGCTCCTAAGATGCCTTTAGGTTTCTCTGAAATTCCCATAGCATATTTCACCAAAGCTTCATTGAGTTATATCTGAAAAAAGATGTCATCTACCCCAACTAAATGGAGCTTATTCTTGGCCACCTCCAGAGGGAACAGGACCTCCAAGGAGGGGATTGGCTTGCTAGACAGTCAGTTTACCCACATTGCCAAATTTTGGTAATAAAATAGTAGGGTAAAAGTCATGGTTAACCTCAGAACCTGGAAATCTGAATAAACCACCTGACCAGAAAGTCAGCCTTACCTGCCAAGTCCCTCAACTCCCTATGGGGATGGCTAAGAATAAGATACATTCAGATGTGTATCCTGAGGTACACAGATATGAAATAATTCTAACAAGGTCACATCAGTGGCAGAGTCAGGGGTCTTCTGACTTTAAGTGAACATCAAAAAAACTAATCATAAAAATGTCTAATTATAAAAATGCTGTTTGCTGACCCCATGTCTAAAGTAATTAGCTGGAACTCACAAGGAGACTTACTTATTACAGGCTACTGGTGAAGACTACAAATGTCACAAGATATATATAAGGGCAGTCAGGATACCTTTTATGATTTACTTATAAACAGAACATACCAAAGAGGCTGTGGTGAGGTACTCAACTCTACAGATAAAACAAATATTGAGACTACTAGTAGAATATTGTATTCCATTTTTTTAGAGGAAGAAGAAATGTGATAGAGTGGAAAGGAAGCATGGACTTCAAGTTAGAAGGCCTAGAATCTAATTCTCATTCAACCATTTAATAGCTGTATGTCCATGGGCAAGTCACTTAAATGTTCTAATCCTGTTTCTTCGTCTGCACTTAGATACTTCAAGAACTAGTGATTGCCTTGGTCTAGGTACACATCTCACTGATGCATATTGTATTTTCTTCATGCTTTACTGGATTATCCAATCAGGGACTCTGGCCAAAAGCCTATCTTCTAGCAATAATCCTTTCCAAACTTGACTTAGTCTGGTCTTCATATTACAGAGATACAGTCTATTACCTATGCTTAAAGTGTTTTACAGTTTGGCAAAATCTGTCAAAGTTCATGCTCAGCTAGAATGATTTGTAAAATAAAAGGTCACCTCCACATGCAATGAAGTATCAGAGGAATCACTTTAGTGCTGCTTTCACATCTGAAGAATGGGAATAATAATTCTCCTCTACCAACTACCCAGTGATGTGGTGAATATTGCATGATCAATCCGATTAAAGTGCTTGGTAATAAAAAATGGTACATTTTAAAATTTTTATTATCATTATTTTATCTCTTATTTCCCTGATCCTCCAGATTAAAAAAAAAATTAAATTATCAAACATTCATTTTTCCCCCCTTTTGACTCCTCTCCCCTCTGGGAAAAAAGGAGAAATATAAAGCTCTTGTAACATATAAGCATAATGAAGCAAAACAAATTCTCACTTAAGCTAAATTAAAATGTAGATCATTTTTTGTACATCACTTCTCTGTAATTGAGTGGGTAGCATTCTTCACTGTAGGTTCCCTGGAATCATGATTGAGCACTGTGCTGAACTATATTCATAACTCTTTCAGGATTGTTCATTTTTACAATGTGATATTATAGCATAGCTTGTTTTCCCAGTTCTACTTACTCTACTCTGACTCAGTTCATATAATCTTCCCAAGTTTCACTGAAAATGTCCTTTTCATCATTTCCTACAGCCTGATAGCATTCCATTACATTTATATACCCTAGTTTGCTCACCCATTTGAAGGGTACTACTTCCCATAGTTTCTAGTTCTTTGCCATCATAAAAAGAAATGCTATAATTTTTTGGGGTATATTTAGGACTTTTTCTTCTCTCTTTGTTCTCTTAGCAGTATAGACCTAGTAGTGGCATTGCTGGATCAAAAGGCATGTACGTTCAATTGAGTAATTTTCTGGGCATAAAATTCAAGGTTGCTTTCTAGCATGATCAGAGTGGGGAACTTATGGCCTCGAGGTCACATGTGGCCTTCTAGGTCCTTGAGTGCTGTCTTTTGACTAATTCCAAGTTTTACAGAACAAATCCATTGACTTAAGGGGTTTGCTTTAATTGATATTTCTTTAATTATCAGTGGTTCTTTCTTTCCTCAGCCTAGATCCAGACCCACCACCATTTTCTGATCATGTTCAAGCTACCATGCTCCTCCCATACTCCAGCTTCCACTTCCGAACAGGAACTCTAGCTCTCATGATAGAACTCTGGGCTCTGATTGAGAAATATTTATTATATCTAGCTAGGACCCAGACCTACCATACTTCTTCCCTTACCACCTTCATTGCATGATACAGGTATTCTTCTCCTACTTCATCCTCCCCTCCCTTCCATTTTGTTTTCCAAAGAACAGTAATTAAATCAACACTATTATTCCTGAAAAGAACACATCCATTAATTTCCTGTACCATCCTTGTGAGTTTCCTGCCTAAAACACTCTTCTCTTGCCACTATTCCTCTATATGTAAGCTCCATGTGGACAAGACCTGCTGTGCTCACTTGTATTTGTATCCTGAAGGCATAGCACATAGTAAGTGCTTAATAAATGCTATTCATCCATTCATTCACTCACTCATTCTTCATGTGTCCTCTTTTTCAGTCTAGATGGGGATAAAACATTTTAGGGATAAGTACAATGTTTGGTTAATTTATGTAAATTGTCACCTGCTCATCCCCTGAGAAATTTTAACCACTACATCTTGAAATTATAACTTTAGAAACTTCAAGTACAAACTGATATTAATGAAGAATAACAAAAAAAAAATGAAAGACTTAGTTTCTACCTTGATGAAGCTAAACTTGATATTACTCAATTTGGTTAATTCAGCCAAGCAGATGGTTATTTTACTGAAAAATTGTCAAATTGCTTTTTGGGGGGGATAAGCAAAACCAACAATAAGATGTCCCTTACAGTGGTAAAGCCATATTTTTGTACACCATTGTTAAGACAGACAATAGGTCAGATGATGTGTCCATTGCAGTCAACTTAAAAGGCAGTTAAGATAAGTAAATGTCTGCAAGTATGGGGATAAGCAAGATGGCCTCAGTCATGAAAGAACTTTGTTCAAATATTTGCTAATGAATTTCCACTGTATGGGAATCACAACACTCTTTGTTTCATCACTATTAAACTAAGTGCTGTTTAGCTATCATCACTAGAATGATTATTTAATTTATTTTTAGAATGTGTATCATCTTTAAAGTTAGACTCTTCTTAAACCAGGACAAGGTAGCAGGATTGTGTAGGTTAGATGATCGATGAGGTCTTAAATACATAAAATTTCAAAATTCAAAGTGATTGTCATCATAAACATGCTAACATGCCAAAGGAAACTCCATTCCTTCTGTGGGTTAAAGGCCGTAGTTAAGTTCCAGCTTAGTATCAAAGCTGGCTTAGGTGCAGTGCCAGGCTGTTATTTTGGGGGTCAGGAATCTGGTACCACTTTCTTTAAACAGTGGTACAATTAAGTGACCATATGATATTCTGTGGCAACTACTAACAACACAAAGTGTTACTGTTGCTAAATTAGCTAAAGAGCTGATAGGTTTGGAAATACAAGTGATGAGTTCATTTAAAATAAATTAATTCCAACATTTTCAGTGGAAAGATGTCTTAGATCTTAGTACATTCTTTGTCAAAGAACAAGGTAATCAAAATTTAAAGTTTTTACTACAATAACCTTGGATCCCCTAGAGAATATTCAGTGAAATACGAGAGAGGTTTTAATACCTGGAAGCACAGCTGCATTATGGTCAGGTCAATTTAGGAACACTATTGAGACTCTAGGCCATAATGACTCCATATGGAGCTGGAAAGGAGCTAAGGTAATAAACTTTCGCAGTGTGATTTCTTTGCTCTGTGCAGTATGAGCATAATTTGGCAGCTACTCATCTTTCTTGCACTGGAGGTTTTCCTTGAAGAGTTCGGCTTTTTTCCCTCCCTGTTCATCTCTGCATACAAATTCAAGGGAAAACATTGACTAAGCTCAACAAAAGTCTTTTTTTTTTGGGTTTGTTTTATTTGTGTCCATGTTTATATGTGCATATAAGAAAATTTGAATTTTTCAATAACAATTCTCTACTTCTTGACTCTCCCTCCCCACAAAGATGCTTCTCTTCATTTTAAAATGGAAAAGAAAAAGAGAAAGTAGAATTAGCTTCCCCAGTAATAAGATGACTCTAAATGAAGTATTTGAGGACAGAGACATAAGAAATTGTGGACAGCTGCGGACAGCAGATTTGGGACACTGGTATCAGTGTATGTAACAAATCTTTATTAATAAGTACATTAAATCCCATATTTTTCATTTATAACTGCTGCATAATTTCCTGTTAACACTTCATGTAAATTCCAGATAAGGTAATAATTTTTTTTTCAGAATTCTATTTCTGTTTCATTATATGTTCTATACTCTGCCCCACAGGTCAGTTGCATGATTGAAGTTTTATGCCTCATTAAAATTCCACTAGTTAAAACATGGAGACAGAATTTTGGTAATTCCTTTCTCCATAACTATAATTAACCATTCCAAGGCATACTTGTGCTCCATGTAGTACAGGTTTAAATAGCATGTGTATATACACATATAAGTACATATATGTACATGTATAAAGGAGTATCTCCACAGAGAAAGACATACATATATAAATGTGTATATGTATATAAAATGGTGAAAAGGTCAAGGAGGTCTCAATGTCCTAAACAGAAGGCTCTTATCTTTCACTTGCTCCAGTGACTGAAAATCCCTGCCCCACCACCTCCCAGTTCAGTATTTCTAGCTAGCAGCTGCTATCAGAAACCTAAATAACAAAAATATGCAAACTTGCACACTAATTCCCTTTGGAGATAGATCTTGGCTGCAGCCCTGTCATAAATCAGAGAATTTCGATATGAAATGAGGCAAGCAGCTCTAATCATTTCTGCATTTCAAATTGGATCACTGGCTCAATCACTGGGCTTTTTTAAACTGCTTGCCTAAGAGCAAATGTGAGGCGGGAGATAATTCTGAAGAAATCTCTTCTTTTGTGGCCGTAGAACTCTTTTAACTGTTTCAAGACTGAAGGCCACATTCTAGTGATAATAACACATATCTGCTGTGAGAGATATGGATCCTTCAAGACATCTTCCTTCTCTTTCAACTCATAGAATTCCATCAATATCTGCATATATTATATATATTAATATATGTGTGTGCATTTTGGTATTTGTGTGCATAAAAAGGAGAGGGAATGAGAAACATCTGACATATATCCATAGCATATTTATCCCTAGAATTTCCTTTTCCTTTCTTTCTTTTTTTTTTATTCAAGGAGGGATTCAATTAAACCTAAAGGATAGTTAACGTATTTATTTTTTCACTGAGAAAATTCATTTCAGATCAAATGAGACTGGACTTCCAATAACGAATCATCAGTTTCAGGAACATGTACAACCTAAGCTGCATTACAGTTGTCATATAAAAAAATTTAAAAAAAAACAGACATAATACTGGTAAATAAAAGCTTCTGTATCCAAAAGCAAAACCCCTAAGGTCTTCTTTATCTTCCCAGATGACATTTGAAATTGCTCCTCATTATGTCATTGATTTTTCTACTGTTGTATTTTTTTAAAAATAAAATTTTCAAAACAAGGTATCTAGAAACAAATTAGCCTTTAAGGCAATTATAATTGGCACAGAATCTTCTTTACCCCCTTGATAAGTTTTTGCTCTAAGTATTCTTTCTTAACCACATGATACTAAAGATTTGTTGCAGTTCCAACATCTTCAATGTAGGGCTTTGAAATTGAATTTAAACTCTTTTATCAGTAGGTTTTTGTAATCTCACGTAAGCCTAATAGCAATCACATGGCATTTTAACAATAAGCTCCCTGCATTTTGAGTACTAATTTAAAATATTTAATAAAATTTTTGTTTTAAACACATTTTTTAAAAAAGCTACTCCCCTTACTCCTCCCTCCCATACACACATACTATGTTCAACTTTGAATACTTACTATTGTCTGTCCCTTCTGGAAATTTGAGAATACATGATATACTGTTTCCTGGTGTTCTATTTGTTGTTTGGTAAAACTTAATGAAGTATTTAATGTAGCTTTTCAGCTACTAATACAGGTGAATTGTATCAGAATTGTATACTGATATAGGTGAATATCACCTATTATTTTAATATTAACTTATTATGCCAGCCTAATGAATAATGCAATGATTACTGGGAATTTTTATTGACAACTTTGGAAAATTCACTGCAATATAACTATAGAAATATGGTTCATTGTCAGTGGGTTCTTGGAGTGATAAAGTTGACTGAGTTTCTGAGCCTTTCATATCACAGAAATAAAATGGTTTTTTTGAAAGAAGAATTTTTCGTATGTATCTATATCTGCATATATGATATAAATATATATACATATTTCGTGTATGTCTATATGCATACATATGTGTGTATATGTGTATTATATATATGTATACATATATACATATATATATGTATATATGTACTTTTAAGTGTTCCCACCTTGATTTACATGGAAATACATTTGTAATCATTATACTAAAAAAAGCAGTTTATTGCTAATAGCATTATCATAGTATTTCATTTTCATCAGTCAAAACCAAAATTTATTACTATTCATTAAATTTCTTTCACTGTTAGAATTAAGAGGTCAGTAGTTCATGGTATAGTTAGCCCCCCTTCAAGCTTAAGGAAAGTTGTCTTAACATTTCCCACTAATGTGATGACTAGAGGGTGGTCTCTTTGGATTAATGAATCCAACTTGCAAGTATACGTTCTTGTAATTCTTTTATGGCAGTAAATAACACTTTCTGACTATTTAAAGGCCTAAATAAAGGGAGATAATGTATGTTGCCATTTTTTAATATGTGTTTTACTTTAAAAAAATCACAGTTAATAGGGTGAATTTCTTGTAGACTTGTCCAAGAAGTTTGTAATTTCAATTTTTTTTTTTGTTAACATTCACGGTATATTTAAAAAAATAAAACTTCAGAAAAATTATCTCCACAGAGAGCCATAGCACCAGAATTAACAAACTACCACATAACTTTATCATTACTTTCTTTCTAGACCTAACATTCAACTACAAACTGTGCAGTTTCATTGTTGAGTAAAAAATCAGGAAACAGAAGTTATTTTAAGAATACAGGGGGTTGCTGTTCCCCTCACTAACTTATCAACTCACCACTGATAAATACTTATAATAACCTTGCATTATCCCACTAATCCCTCCTATTTTTATTTTGCTGGAAAGGGCATTAGTGTACTAATGCCAGTCTTTAACACAATAGAGTAGCCCTCTCTTGAGTCTAACATTTTTTATTATGAAAAGTACGGCAGGTGTCTCTTGTAAAGGGACTGAAGAGGTGTTTGTAGGAAGGCAACTGTATCTTCTTTCCTGCTATGATTTTCTATGCTCCTTTCTTATGCTGCTGCATGAAATTTCTGAAGCAGCTTCTCCAAACCCATATGATCTGCCCCTATTTTCAGGATGTTATTCTCTTAAAGTTTGCATACCATCCCTTCCCCCTATTTCTTTCAGATTAAATCTTCATTGAAAAATCTACCTTTGGCTTATACCTATCGAACGAAAATGCTTCACTATGACCTAAAAATCACAATACAATACCTAAAGAGTAGAAAATACATAATGATTTTCTCAGATCTGTTTCAAGCAGTTGCACTTAATAAATACAGAAATAGTAGCATAGATGCAGACATGTCAGATTCCAGTTATAACATGAGTGTGCATTTTTTTTTCCATTGCTGCTGGCTTTTCTGTCTATGATCTATCCTTAACAATCACCTTCTTGCCATTTTTCCCTCTTAATGGGAGTACTTTTAGGCTGCAAAAGAGGGGATGGATAGCATTTTGGGTGTTTTTATGGGAGGTGTGGTGTTAGGTGTTCAAGAGTAGTTGGCAGAAAGCTGTTCTTCCCCCGGATAGTGTCAGTGGACAGTGAAACGGACTGCTGCTCATCAGAGACCCCAAAGCCCCAGCTACCAATACAAGGGAACCATAATGGAGACAAGGCAGCAGGGGAGAGGAAGATGTACATTGGCAGAAAGGTGTCAGAGCTATAGAGCTGAAGGTAGGGAGAGGCAGAATGAACGAAGGGGAGCAACACAAGGATTGAAAGGGAAGGAAAAGGCACAAACAATATACAACTGTAGAGGAGGGAAGGAGAAAAATGGATAGAGATAGAAGATTATGAATAACAGAGTAGAAAGAGTCAGGGGAAAAGATTCTCCATTTAGGCAAAAGAAGAGAAGAAACAGTTTAGGTGTGAGGAAAAGGAACAGTGAAGGAGTATAGGTGAAATAAAATGCATAGAGGACAAAGTGGGGTCAACAAAAAATAGAAAACAAAAGCCTATGCCTTACTATGATGGTAACTACTATATTATCACATGCAGACATATGAGAAATACATTTCTTATTTTAATTTCCAGATAACATTTATATTTATTATTATTTTAAATTCCTCTTTTCCTCTTGGTGAGGAGTACCTCAAAAGTTTGAAAGAGGTCATCTTACTGATGATGTAAGCCACATTGGACATCTAAGCTAGGGAATAACAAGGAAGCTGCATAGATTGTTTTGTGCTGCAGCTTAAGAAAATTAGTTTAAATTTGGATTAAAGTCATGACTCCCACATCACTTCAACAGACTTTAGTTTTCCCATCTGTACAATGAAAGGACTAGACAAGGTCCAGACCAATCTAAGGTCCTTCTAGTTATAAAACATAATAAGCTTCTTGAGAGCTGTATGCCCATCTTCTCTCTCTCTCTGTCTCTCTCTCTGTCTCTCTGTCTCTCTCTCTCTCTCTCTCTCTCTCTGTCTGGTTTGATCTTAATTTATGCAGTTCTTACATAATTGCTAAATGTAGAAGAAACCTTAGAATACTTAAATCTACAGGATACTCCTAGAATAGCCTTCATTGAGGCTTTTCTTACTCCTAAGTCTTTCCCTTCATAGCTTACTCTTGGATCCAATCAATAAGTTAGTTAGTCAACAAATATTTATTAGGCACTTACTATGTGTCAGGCACTGTGCTACGTGCTGGAGATGCAAAGAAAGGCACACACACACACACACACACACACACACACACACACACACATACACCCCAATTGTAATGGATTTTAATCTACCCGGGGTTTAACTCACCAATTGTGCTAGTGATCTTGTGCAGCTAAATACGTGACGAAGCAGGAATTTTTCATACAGACATATTTGACCATATTCTTAGCAGTTCAAGGAGGAGGAAGTATAAAATCCATAAATCACTAGTTGGCACCTAAACTTGTCCCCAACTGGCCTGACATACATCCTTACTCTAGGAATTTAGTGAAATTCTATCTTAAATGGCATCCTACCCTAGAGTCAGCAGCGTGGTTAATCTTTGACGAAAGGGCATTCACATGTCAACAAAACAAATGCCTAATGGAAGGTCCTACTGCAGAAGAATAAAGTAGGCCATTCAAACTGTCAATAAAAAGGAAATTTAGAAAAGATTGAAGGTTTGATTCTAGCATCATCATTTCCACAGAAAGTGAAGCTTGCTCTCAAACATTAGGTGCTATATTGAGCCCAAAACAGATACCGAAGATTCTAAACTTAGATTTGTTTAAGTACTCTCTGTGTGTGTGTGTGTGTGTGTGCAGTTGTGAGTAGAGGGGGGGGATTAAATAATGGGGAGGGAAAAGATACACTTACTACATTGTGTTTTAAAGTGATGCTTAGCCAGGTAATGTGCTTTTGAAATAAATGGTGGAAAAACAAGAGTTACTGATTGAAAAGAAATGTTTTCATTCAACTTTCCCTCTGTACTACATTTCACACAGGAATCTTCTTGCTTTACAGTACAGTACAATTTAAGTATGTGTGTGTAAACATGGATTATACCACATCAGAAACTAAGTTAGCTATCTCAAGAGAATTTATATCTCTGCTTTGTGTAAGTAAGCAGATTAATTCCTAGATCAAGCATGACCTAATGCATTTTCAATTCAATTTTTCTTTTCTTCTTTTTTTTTTCCTGTGGCTTCGAAAGCAGTATTGTTTTCCTAATTCAACCAATATTTTACATGATTTCCTCTTGCCACTATCTCATTTCTCTCCTTCCACCAGTATTATGATTTTTAGCAAAGTTACTGGCTGTTCTCATCAGACACGGCCAAAGATAAGAACCAGATAGTTAAATCTACCAGGTCAATTACCCAGAAAGGCAAAGTACAAGTATTTCTCTTAAATGTCCCCTAAAATAATCTCAGGTTTCCCCAATCCAAATTACCAGGCTGGAGCTACATATCTTACCTTCTGAAATTTTGGAAAAGATCTATTATTATTTGTGCTTTGTAGAAATCTCTATATGGAAACATGAAAAGTGGTCTGTCAGCTATTTCCTTTTGATTTCAACTGTACCTGCTAGGACTTTTTAAGGTAAGGGTCTGTCAGCATTTCCTTTATACGTATATGACTATTTTCCAGATTTTAACCATCAAGAAAAAAAAAGTTTTTAGTAAGCATCCTTATGCTCATGGCACTTTAACCATTTACATGTTGAATTCAACATTTAACAAAAGTCACAGTTCTAAGTTTCAAATAAAATGTTCCTTTCTTCTTCCTTCCCATAATTCCTCCTTTCCTCTCTTCAATTTTTCCTTTCCTCTGTCTTTACTGTTCCTCTTCTGGCCTTCCTCTCTTTCTTCCTTTCTTTTGTCTTTCTCTTTTTTTCTTTTTCTTCCTTCCTTCCTTCTCTTCCTTTTCTGTCTTTCTTTCCTTTTTTATTTCCATTTTGTAACTCTGAGTTCATGAGGCCAATAACCCTAGACTCCCATCAACATTATTCTCCTATTGTCAGTACAGTAAAATGGTATAATTAAGCTTCACTAGATAAAAGGAGATGTAGGGAAGGAGTGCAAGAGAACAGAAGAAGAGATACAAGGCCGAGACGAAAAATAGGTTAATGTGCCATAACTTTATTGATAGTTTGTTTCTGGCTCTGTAAAATGCTCTTCAAACCTAAAGAAAGAAAATGCAAACTTCCACTTCACATAGTTCTTTAAACATCCATAAAAGACTTCCTTCCACAACTGCTAGGGCTTTGACCAAGTTGGAAACTGCTTGAGGTCAAAGATTCTTTCTTCCTTTAATTAAAAAAATACCCATAATACCTAATGCTGAATATTCAGGGTAAGACAGGGAAAACAAATGTTTTCAACAAAATAGCTCCACAATTAAATTAGGATTTAATGATTCAAAAGGTATTATAAAGGAATGTCCTTTGCAGGCCTTATGGTGATATATAAATATGGGTGATAATTATCATCTCACATATCATAATAGATATAAAGGACTATAGAAACCTAAAAGCTCTAATTATTGTTTTATTATATAGATCAGATGTCTTTAATTATATTATAGAGTTTAAAATTAAAATTTTTAACCATAACTTTCTTTGAGTCCACAAAAGCCTTCCCTTCACTACTGCTAGCCCTCTGATCATATTGGAAACTCACTGAGGGCAGACTCTTCTTTTTTACTTCTCTCTACCAATCAATTCCCTCATAATGATTCCATTGCTTTATAAGTCTCCTTAAATCTGGGTGGATGGAGGGATGAAAATGAGAAATATGTATGTGTGTATATATATATATATATATATATATAATATATATATATACACACACACACACACACACACACACACACACACACACACACACACACACACAGAGATAGGGCTTTTAATGCTACCTATATTCTAATCTTCCAGGAAGAATACATAGGCAACTAGGTAGTACAGTAGATAACTACTGGGTCAAGAATCGGGAAGAACTAATGTTAAATTAATCTTTAGATATTGGCTAGAGGGACCTTGGGCAAGCCACTTAATATGAATTTGCTTCACATACCTTATCTGTAAAATGGGTACATACCTCCCAGGATTATTGTAAGAATAAAATGAAATAATTTTTGGAAAACAGCAAACTTACAAGCCTCAAGGTGTTATTAAAAATGCTAGCTATACCAGTTAAATAAAAGCATTCATAGAGTACTTTAAAGTAATATTCTATCCAGTGCATCACCTAGAGATTAGAAGCAGCCACTAAGCTGTGGATTGACCTGATTTTAGATAAATCCTTTGAGAAAAAGAACATAGATAATAATAGATAAATGTAGATTATATACAATAGATCATTAAGTAAGTGCTTACTATGTGGCAAGAATTGTGGTAAACAATGGATAAGCCGTAACCTCAAGAAGTTTACATTTTCATGGAGAATAAACAACACATTAAAGGTTGTTGGAAAGGACATATTCACAGTGGCATGGTGTCATGGCCTCAGAGATGCATGGATGTCTGTCCCCTTCTGACAGCAGGCAACAGTTCACCTTTAAGAGCAAGGGAATCCAGTGCTATTCAAGGTTTCTTGGTGCAAGGAAGATGAGGGTGGTACAGATGGCATGGTGTGTTTATCCCTGGGAAGTGGTATAGTATAGAAAGCCTGAGCCATGGCAAGATAAGGCAGTTCATCTCTCAGAGCCAAAAGAACCAAAGGGCAGAATCCAAGTTTCCAAGAAAAGATTAAGCAGTAGATGCTGCAACTGTGGGTGATGATGATAGATAGTTACTAATTTTCTCCTTTTAAAACTTGATCAATAATATAACATCTGCCACAACTGTTACAGTACTCCCAACTCTCAAACCATTGCACTTTCGTGGCCTGGGGGAAGTTAAAAGCCAAAGACACATAGAAAGTATAAGGATTTCTCTGCCTATATAGACCAGCAAGCAAGCACATATTTTCTTCTTCTAAATGAAATAGAAGCTAAATATATATATATATATATATATATATATATATATATATATATATATATATATATATATATATATATATATATATATAGTAGCAGAAGTCCCTTTAACTGTTAGAACAAGTGGAGAGGAAGTGATAAATACAGTGGTGATCCCTTAGAAGGAATTCTGTGCTCTGAATTATAAAGATATTGCCCTTAACTTTTTTGGTTAAAAGAATCAGCAAAGTATTGCCCAGTCCAAGCTCAAGGTCACACGTTTTTTCTTTCCTCACTTAAGGATGAACACTTATTTTGCCATGCCTTTCCTTCCCGAAAAGACTGCTTATAACCTAGGTCGTAATTGAGAAGAGTGACAAAGCAAGCACCTCTTAACAATATCAACTTCTTATCTCTTAGATTTCTAAGGACAGAAATAAAAAGTCACAGATAACATTTACAGCACAAGGATGATGGCTAGGCAACTTGTTACTGTCCACTGGATTTGCATGTGACTGTGCCCCACACATAGCACTATGTTTGCAAGACAACTGTCAAGGAATCACTATTTTCCAAGATATTGTCCAGGCTACTTTTTCTGGTACTTTATCGAAGGGTTTTATCAGACTGCTGCACGATAAGAGTTGCTACTTCTTGCCAAGTTGGACTTTTTGTGAAATTGCTTAATTTTGTCTTGTTAATCCATCAAATGCAAGTGTTAGGAGACATCTCAAACTAGAAGAAGAAACAACTTCTAACACAGTGAAGGGATGAGGGTGGGATCAGTTGGGAAAGATAGACTGTGGTTTGGTTTACTTAACTATATAAAGATAGTAATTTGAAGGCAAATATGTTATCAACAACAGACAGCAAGCAAGTATTTATTAAGAACCTGTTGTATGTCATGAACTGTATTCAGGGCTGGGAATATAAAAGCAAAAAAGAAAAGAGAAAAAGTGTCTGCTCCCAAGGGATTCACAGTTTAATGGGATAGACAATATGCAAGCAACTATTTGCAAACAGGATACATACAGAATAGATTGTGGATAATCTCAGAGGAAAGGCTCAGAGGAAAGATTAAGGACAATGGAGCCTCTTATAGGAGCTATAGCTTTCGCTGAGACTTGAAGGAAGCCAGAGAAGCTAGGAGGCAGAGATGAAGAGCTAGACAATACTAGGCATGGGGGAACAGACAGTGAAAATGTCTGGAAGCAAGAGATGGAGTGTCATGTGCACAAAACAGTAGAGAGGTCAATATCAAAGGCTTATGTTGGCGGGGTCATGGGGGAAGGAGTGTTATAAAGTGTAAGACTGAAAAGGTCAGTTTACAAAGGATTTTAAAAGCTAAACAGTATTTTATATTTGATCTTGGAGGCAATAGGGAGCCACTGGAGTTTACTGAATGGAGTGTGGGGGTTGACATGGTCATACATACTCTTTAAGAAGATCAGTTTGACACATGAGTGAATATGGACTGGAGTAGGAAGAGATTGGGGCATAGAGGCCAAACAAGAAGCCATAACAATGGTCCTGATGTGAGATAATAAGGGACTGCACCAGGATACTGGCAGTATCAGATGAGACCACAGTTTGGATGTGAATGGATGAGAGGGGTGAAGAATGACACCTAGGTTGCTATCCTGGGTGACAGAGGATCATGGCACCTTGACAGTATTAGGAGGTTAAGAAAAGGGGAAGGCTGGTAGTGGGGGTGGCAGACAGAATAAAATGAGTTCAGTTTCAGACATGTGGGCTTTAAGATGTCCAAAAGGCAATTGGACATGTGAGACTAGGAGTCAGACAAGAGGTCAGAGAGACAAATAGGTCTGAGAATCATCTGTATAGAAATGGTACTTGAATCAATGTGAGATAGTGAAATCATCATGTAAAATAATATAAAGGAAGAAGAGAAAAGGGCTCATGACAGAGCTTTGGGGAAAACACACATTAGGAAGCATGACCTGGATGAAAATTCAGCAAGGTAGATTGAAAGGAGAGAAAAACAACATGGCCATATGCCCTTTTCTCCTTCCCCTCCCAAAGGAAAGAAAAACATCAAAGGAAAAATAATAACTCCAAATTTCCAAAATCACAAAATCAACCTTAAAACCTTGATCAATAATTTAACATCTGCCACAACTGTTACAGTACTCCCAACTCTCAAACCATTGCATTTTCATGGCCTGGGGGAAGTTAAAAGCCAAAGATACATAGAAAGTATAAGGATTTCTCTACATATATACGTTAAAAATTTTTCAAAAAAAATTGAGAGTAGCATGACAACATGTATGAAATCTAAGAGAATTTTTTTCAGAATCCTTTAGTGGTGTGATCCAGGGAAAGTCACTTAACCCTGTTTGCCTCAGTTTCTCCTGTATAAAATGAGCTGGGAAAGGAAACGGCAAACTACTCTAGTATCTTTGCCAAGGAAACCCCAAATGGGGTCACAAAGAGTGGGACACACCTGAAACAATTAAGCATGTTTCAAAAGAGATACTAGAGGGATCAACCTGCTGAAGAAGACAGGATGGAACTGGATCACTTGTACATATAGAAGGGGTCTGTTTGGCAAGAATAAGAACCATTTCTTCCTGTGAGACAGCAGCGAAGGAGAAAATGGTAGAAGGCATTTCTGAGTGATGTGAGATGAGGAGGGGAGAAGAAGGAACTCGGCAAATTTTTCATCAAAATATGAGGCAAAGTTCTCAGCTGAAAGGGTGGGGATTTTGGGAAGCCATGGTAGATTTGGAGACAGATAAAAAGCTTTGGAAAAGTTGCAGTGGTGAGTGGGATAATGAGTCAACTATCAAAGGGGTAAAAGGTTTGCCTTGCTGCAGAGAAGACAATGGCAAAAAAATAAATTCAGCACATTCATTGAATTAATCTACTAGCTTTCCCTATGGCATAGCTAGAGTCAAATTCCTCAACAGACATTTATTACTTTTTCAAAAGTACTTTATGATCCACAGTTCATCACAGCAATCTTTAGAAAAATAGTTACTAGGATGAGAAAAACAACATGGCCATATGCCCTTTTCTCCTCCCCCTCCCAAAGGAAAGAAAAGCACCAAAGGAAAAATAATAACTCCAAATTTCCAAAATCACAAAATCAACCTTAAAAGTATTAAAATCTCACTCATTATATTCTTTGAGCATAATTAATGAGAATATTTTAGTATTTATTCATTCATTCATTCATAATAGGAGGCAGCTGGCCACAATAGACAGAAAAGCAGCCTTGGAATCAAAAAGACCTGGGATCAAGTTCTGCTGCTGCCAACATTCTTTTACATACTGGTTATATAACTCTGGGCAAGTTGCTCTAAGTCACCTGCCCAGGTAACCCTCTAAGACTATAAGTTACACTTGACTTCCTTGCCAATGTTTATCTGAAGGAAGGGTTTTCTGAAAAGATAAAATCAGAGATCCGAATACCTCTCAGAAATAATAAAATAAAAGTCTCAAATTTTTGTTGTTGCTAACATAACTTTTGTCTGCATATTGAATCACTTCTTTCAATAGCTCCTTATGGTTCAAAAATAATTAAAGGTTAAAAAATTTTCAAAAAAATTGAGAGTAACATGACAACATGTATGAAATGTAAGAGAATTTTTTTCAGAATTCTTTAGATAAAGAAGAGATCCCTTCTCATGAAGAGTATATCTTGCACTATGAAGAACCATCGACAATCTTTCACCTAGAAAACACACATGAAAATTCAAGATAGTGAATATGCCTTTTTTGGAGAAATTTCAAAGGAAAATTATTACTCTGCAAGAGGGATATATCATAATTCATTTATTATGAGGGACAGAGAGTGAGAGGTGAGTTGAATATGTTTGTGTAAGTACAGAAAACTGAATCTTTAACCCTATTTTAGAGAAATTCTTCTCTGATATATTTCAATACTATTTCTCTCTGCCAACACTTCCGCCCATATGTTCATTCTCTAACCCCCCCGGGAAGCCTCCTTTCGTCAGAAGTGTGCTAATCTCCCTATGTTTTGCTGCCATTGGCACCTCCAGACCTCTTTCTGTTGCTGCCTTCCTAGTGTTCAAGAAAAACCTTTTAGGACTCTCAACAATACAAAAAGGAAAAATCCCTTTACTGAGCTGGCAAATGAAAGAGCTTAGTCTCCTGGAAATCCAGTGGCACAGGCATTTGTGATCATAAAATGTGTGATCCAAAGGAAAATATCATTCATTTTTTCAGAAACATTTTGTAAATGCTTTGCATGCATTTTGTATAAATGATTTTTAAGGAATAAAAAAGAGGCAGATTCTCCTTTCTCTGATGTAATATTTACAGCAAAAACAATAGTCTAGGTGCTAACATACAATATTTGATGTAGTTCCTCAACAATGGATTTAGAAGCTATTACCAGAGAGATGTACATACAAATATGTGCACACAGTTCATAAATTTTATAATTTGCCTTGTGTGAATAGTTTGGCTACCCAGTTAAACTGGAAAGAATACTGGATTTGGAGCCAGAGAGTATGGGTTCAAATCCCAGCTCTTACTACCTGTTTCACCTTGGACAGTCATTTGGAGTCTCTGAGCCTCATAGTCCTTATCTGTAAAGGATATAGAGGAAGAGAGGTGGTATAGCTGATAAAGCCCTGGACCTAAAATCAGGAAGACCTTAATCTGAATCTGGTCTGAGATAGTTAATAGTTAAGTAACCCTAAGCAAGTCACCTAAACTTTGTCTACCTCAGTTTTCTTACCTATAAAATAGAGATAACAATTGGGTACCTACCTCCAGGGATTGTTAAAGCACAGTATAAATGTTAGCTAGTATTATAAAAATACTTCTTTTCTCTTCCTAACACTTTGTCATTTCCCCATTGGGAAAAGAAAAAGAAAAACAAAAGCCTAGTAACAAATATGCAAAGCCAAGCAAACCAAATTACTATAATGGCCATGAATACAAATATGTGTCTCATTCTTCATCTTCATTCTGTTACTTCTGTGTCAGGAGGTAGGTTACATGCTTCACCACTGGTCCTGGTATTGTATTGGGTCATTGCATAGATCAATTTTTACATCTTTTAAAATTATCTGACTTTACAATGTTGTTAATTAATATATTGTTCTCTTGGTTTTGCTCACTTTACTCTGCATCAGTTCATACAAGTCTTCTCCAGTGTTTCTAAAACCTTCACATTCATCATTTCTTCTGGCACAACAGTATCCCATTACATTTATATACCATAGTTTGTTCTGGTATTTTTCAAATTATGGGTACCTTCTTAGTTTCCAATTATTTGACACTAGATTAAAAACTTATATAAATATTTCTTTGCATACATACATTTTGTGTGTGTGTGTATATATATATATGTATATGTATGTGTGTGTATATATATAATATATATATATAATTATATATATATATATAACACGTATGTGTCTTCTTTGGTTTCTTAGGGTGCATAGCTGTGGTATCACTAGGTCAAAGGGTACATGTATAATTGAATAACTTTTTGATCATAGTCCAGACCATTCCAATTCTAAATCTATGATATATATCCATGATTCACTAAAAATGGTGGAAGAAGGTCAACACCAAAAGCTGAGCTCTGATATTCACTATGAAAGAAATATCTGTCCTTATTTTTAGGAAGATGAGAGTAAATATAATTTTTAAAAAACTTTACACCCTCTAATAGTTAATAAAACTAGGTCATATTGCTACAGAAATGAAACAGTGCATTTGATAATAAAAACAACTCAGATTCTTATGTATGTGCACCTGTAGAGAATGTGGAACTCCTATCTTAATCAGACAAAACTAACAATAAAAGTCAGAAAGCAAATCATAGCATAGTCTAGAGAGAAAGAGTTATCTGGTGTTAGTGTCAGGGTAACAGGAATTGTGTCCTGACTTTGATCCTCTCTAATACTTCATAGGCTAATCTTTCTAAATCTCAATTGATTAAAATATACAATGGGACCAAAATACATAGGGTTATCATGGGGAAATCACTTGATGACCTTAAACATGAATTATTGTACATGTTCAGCTGGATAATGGAAAATTACAGAATCACAACATTAGAGAATCGGAAGGCAGCTTATCAAGAATCTAGTCTATTACACTCATGAAAGAAAACACTAGTATAAAATACCTAGTGGTTCTGCTTAATGACCTTCTCTGATGGGGAACCTCTCAAAAAAGCCATTCTACCTTTGCCAAGCAGCTAGCTAGGTGACAGTGAATAGATCCTTGGGCCTAGAATCAAGAAGACCTGAGTTCAAATCTAACCTCAGACATTTACTAAATCCTGGGCAAATTATTTAACCTCTCTTTGCCTCAGTTCCCTCCCTTGTAAAATGAGGATAATAACAGCATCTACCCTTGCAGGGCTGTCATGAAAATCACATAAGATAATATTCATAAAGCACTTAGCACAGTGTCTGGTACATAGTATATAGATGCATATATACACAACACACATATGCACGTATGTATGTTTATATATATACTTATTCTTTCTCTCTCTTTGACCATTCTAATTATCAGCAAGTTTTTTTCCTGTCAAGCTTAAATCTGTTTCTTTGCAGCTTTCATTGACTGTTCCTGATTCTGCCCTTTGATGCCAAACAGAACTAGTCTAATCCCTCTTTCCCATAACAACTTTTCAAATACTTGAAGACAGTTATCACGTTCCTCCAAAGTCTCTTCTCAAGGCTAAACATTCTCATCTCATTCAACCAAAAGAATGCTGCATCTTGTCAATAGTCTTTTGGATCCTGACTCTGTCATTTACTATACTGTCTTTCTTCCAGCTTCATTTCATCTGCACTCCTTTTGATCTCCTTTGGTATCTCCACCATGGCCCCAGGAACTTCATCATTGGGAAAACTAATTATTCCACAAGAACTTTTCAGCTTTAATAATAACACCTCATTAGTTCTCTCTACTCTTCTGATTGAAGAATGGAGCCATGAACTCCCCAATTTCTATTTGGGGGGGCACAGGACAGACATCTAATTTCCCCCAGCTATACTCATTCTGAACTTCTGTTCCTTCTCCACCATGTTCTCAGGCCAGGTACTTTCATCACCTTTCTTCTTTCTGCCTCTTAAATCCCTACATCCTCCTTTTTCAGCTTTCTTTTTTATATTGGCTTTCCTCCATTACACTCCAAACTCCTTGAGGGCAAAGATTGTCTTTCCTTTTATTATTTGTAACTTCAGAGCTTAGCACAGTACCTGCCAGACAGTAGGCAAATAATAACTATTTGTTGGCTATTAACTTGCAAATTAGATGAGCATATCATTTGACTTTGTCAAAGTCAGGAATAAAAATGTTCTACAACAATAAGACAGCTCTGGAATACTCCACTAGAATCTTTCTGCCACACTACTATTGAATCCAACCATCCTACCAATCACGAATCTATTTGGTTGAACTAGATCTAAATCACATCTCTCCACCTTCTCTACATGAATAGTATGACAGGTATATTTTATAAAAAGTTTGTTAACACATAAATAAACTCTGTCCGTAGAATTCCCCATATCTATTAGTTTAGTAATCTTATCAAAAAAGGAAATTAAGTTAGTCTGGCATGACCTGCTCTTAATGAAGCAATGTTAGCTCTTTATAATCTCTACTTCCCTATCTCGATGTTTGTTATTTATTTTATTGTGATCTATTCTAGAATTTTCCCGGGAGTTGACATCAAGCTTGTTGGCCTTGAGTTTTCAGACTGTGTTCTCTTCCCTTTTTTGAAAATCTGGGCAATATTTGCTCTTTTCCAATCTTGTGGTACCTCTTCTGTTTTCCATGGTCTTCTAAGTATCACTGATGATAGCTCAGTGATTATATCTACCAGATCATTCAGGACCCAAGGATATAGGTCATCTGGGCCAAGTCATGAATTGATAAAAGGTAGGTAGGGGCTTTCTTGCCTGCTTACTTCTCTTGGGTATTAACCCCTTGTTCTAAGATTTCCATTGTAAAGTTCATTCTGATTTTGGGGGAAAACAGGCTAAATCCATCAGACTACTTATCCTTCCCCTGAACCTTTGGAAATCTGCTTCCTCAAAATCTAAATCAATCTGTGCACAGATTTCCTTTATTTTGTCACAAACTCTGTGAGGTGGTGATTACTTTCCCTCAGAGTTAAAATCAATCCCACCCCCATCAAATAGGGTCTTCCCTGTAGATAAGAATTATATCCTGAATAGAATTTTCCCTGGATCATTTCTCTATATTTGAAAGATGGCATCATCGCTAATGCCATTTGAGAAGATATTAGCATCTCTGCTTTAGGTAGAGGGAGAAGTCCACATATATTTGAATGACTGAAGTTTGCTATTGCTAGACTTAGGATCTTATTCCTAAAATCCTCATCTATTTCCTCTTTCTGTCCCGCTGGTCTGCAGTTATATTACAAGGAAAATATAATTTTTCCCATCCATTGCACCTCATCCAAATACTCTCTATCCTAATCTCTACCACTGGTTCCTGGATTACATGAATATAAAAAAAATGCTATCTCCTGGCCCTACTCTTCCCTCCCATCCTGAACTTTCACTTACCCCATTTCCTTTGAAAAAAGATTATGCCTACGATATCTTAGTTTTCACCCACTGTGGCCAACTGATAATGATGAGGCCAAATTTGCTTCCTTAAGCTAGGACCTCTAGATTTTCTTCTTTATTATTGCCTGACCTTTGGGTATTTGTATATTAGTATTTGAGGCCTTAGGTTTTACTTTTAGCTATTCTCTTAGATTTTGCCTCTTATCAAAGGTTCATCAATGTCTATTCTTCTGCCTTCCTTATACCTAATCTCTAGCATATGTATGTTATGGGATGTACATAGATCATCCTTTCTTTTTTGTGTAAATCCCTTTTGCTTAGATTTACACAGTACCTATCAAACATCTCCTTACTAGCCTTCATTAGGTATATTCCTTCTCTGGCCAGAAATGTCTCATACCTATCTGAGTCATAGTCCAAAAGTTCAAATCTGATTCTCAGACACCAACTTCTTAGTCAACTGTTCACTTCCCAAATTAATTTTTTTCTGTCATATCCCTTACCTTTGAGAAGCAATAGCAAGTAAAACACAAATAGTACCCTTGTACAATACACTATGGAAGCTAGGTGGCACAATGGATAGAATGCTGGGTCTGAGGGCAGGGAGACCTGAGTTCAAATCATGTCTCAGATACTTCCTAGCTATGTGACACTGGGCAAGTCGCTTCATCTTTGTCTACCTCAGTTTCCTTATCTATGATATGAGAATAATAATAACTCCTACCTTTCAGGTTTGTTGTGAAGATCAAATGAGATGCTATTTGTAAAGGGCTTAAAAGGCTTAAAACAGTGCATGGCACATCTTAAACTCTTAACACATATTTAATCCTCTTCCCATATACCTCATAAAACACTTTCTTGAGGAAGCTGAATCTTACAGAATTGACAGCTTTTTCACTCCAAGTTCATTTTTGCCCCAAGTTCATTCCCCCCGCCCTGAATCCAATGTTTTTACACTCTGCTACCACTTTTAAAATTCAAGCTCATATTGTACACAAAGACTTCTTTTATTTGCCATATTTCTAATTTGCTCCAGCCTTTTTTGCACACATTTCACTGAATAATCTTCATGGAAAATAATAATAGTTGATATTTATATAGTGTTTTAGTTCTCCAAATAAACCTATGGGGTAGGTGCTGCTATGATTCCCATTTTATAGATGAAGAAGTTGAGGATTAGAGACATGAAGTGATTCACCCTGGGACACAAAGCCCATAATGTCAAGGACAAGACATGAATCCAAGTCTTCCTTGCTTTCAAGGCCAGCATTTTATCCTCTACACTCTCTCAGAACCTTTGCTTGTCAAAATACTATGTCTAATTGCTCCATATTCTTACTATTGATCCTAAACATCAAATAACCATTCAGACTTCCTTCTTGCAATAGAATGCCCACCCAGCATCCAGCATATCTTGGTTCACCGAATGGCAAAGTGCTAGTTTCTCCCCAAAATCCAATCTGTTCTTCTGACCAGGAAACCCTCCAACATATGACAAGATGAAGCTGTACAATCTCATCCAACACATGATCTCACTTCGACCCTCACACTAAGTTTGCTATTAAGCAAAAGCAGGCACATTTTCAAATATTGATTCCAACTAATGTCTGATCCTAACAGGCATGATGTTATCAAGGCCCCACTATAATAGAAGGAATGTCAGAGTTAAATAGAATAGGTTTGGATAAGATCACAATCTTCTCCACAACGATGTGATGGTATCACAGAGTGAGGATGGTATTAGAAGTAATTATCATTAATAGATACTAGCAATGCAATGAGCAGGCCTGACTAAAGCCTAAACAAATTTGACTGTGATAAAATAAGGTTGGTGTAAATTATAGTTTCAGGCACCAAGGTTTCTTCAAGTCATTTTTCAAAGGTTAAAATTATCTCTTTTATGGACAGGGAAGGATGGCTTGGTTATTTTAGGATATTGGGCATGGGTGGGGGGGAAATTCCCTTTATTCTTGATTCAGGTACATTTATTCAGCTTTTTGCCCCTCATCTCTATCCTGGTTGTTTTTATTCATTGATGCAATTAGAGTATTTAAAAGGAGGTGTGTTTGAGCCACTGAAAGAGGTTAAATGCATTTGCTGTTTGCAGTCTACCAGACATCTGTCTGATAAATTGGTATCTATCACAAGAAAGAGAAAAGTTTGTTTATATTGCTTAAATCTCTTGACCAGCTTTAATATGTTCTTTAATACACTGGGCAAAAGCTCTAAATGTGTGGGAAAGGTACCAAATTGTCCTTTTCCAACCTTTTATGATCTTTGCCCTTCTCAGATTTGTTCAAGCTTTCACCCCTAGGCATGGCCAACACATAAAAGCTCACAAGTGCCCCATGTCAGGGAAGTGCAGAGCCCTATACAGTATACAAAAATATCAAAATGCTTTGTCTTAACTCTTTGAAAGCATCCTTAATGGTAATAAGAATAAGATGCCTGGAGATTGGGGCTTCCTAAAAGGTCTATTATATGCTTTTCTTAATGGTAATTTTTATGTACTCTTCTATTAAACCCATAAAGATACACACAAAATCATAGACTTCCAGAATTTTAGGCCTGCAAAAAGTACCTTGCATATCATTGAATTCCACTCCTTTATTTTTTACAGAAAATTATATATTTTCAATAGTATTTCCTCATATTTTTCCACTGAAAATAACATTCCTTCCCTATCATAGGAGACTTCTTATATAAAATAGCAGTTTAAAACTGTAAAGAATATAATTAATTAAGACATGTGTACTATTTTTCCCCTTGGAAAACATAAACAAAAATGTGTACTTATTGAATATCATTAGTAGTATTATTATCATCTCCATGGCTATTTTTTTCTTATATATACCCTAAACTTTACTGGAGAGAGAGAAAAAAAAGTCAATAAATGATATCTTAGCCAGTGTTAGCTTTCTAAAATGTGTGATTAATTACAGGGTGCTGAAATCTCTTTGATAATCACTGAGGATGAATGCATCACTGCAATCAGCAGACATAGAGAACCCAAAACACAACCAGTTGTTAACACGGTAAAGCAAAACAGAGCATTCTACACCTCATATCTCTTCTAAAAATAATGCAGTCATTGACCTTAACATTATCAAACTGGTCCCATCATCAAGGTCAAATACAGGAACAAATAAATACTGTGTGTACTTATGTTGGTTGGATATGTGCATATTCTAAGTATTTACTCCACCTTTACACAGTCAGTGCATTTCTTCTACATAAAATACTAACAATACAGAACCATTCTTTTTTAAATTGTTTTATTATTTTTTTATCAAGGCATTTAACTTTAACAAATTTTGGAAAGAATACCAGAAAAAGGTAAATGCTAAGGAAAAGAAGAAATAAATATACAAAAGAAGCAACCTCCTCTTCCTCCCCCCCTTTTTTTTTTTTTTGTTCCCTTCCAATGCCACGTTTCCATCATGAACACTCCTTTTCTCTACCATGTCCCTAAAGGGTCAAGAAAAAAAAATCTGAGAGGGCAGTCACAAGGTAATAGCTGTTATCAATATATATCCTAGGAGACTATTTAGGAGACATTTTAGTTGGTCCCTTTACCAAAGCAGAGAAGAGGTAGGGCAGGCAATCAGAGGGTCCTTAGACCCCAATTATGTACTCTGGGCATGACTGATGAGGAATGGGTACTGAGGTTCTTTTTAAACAGAAGGACCATTTTACACCTGAGTAAGCCACAAGATGTGGAGATAAGAATAGCACAAGGTGTGGTCCTCATGTTCCAGTCTCTTAACACTTACAAGAGTATTAGCCACTGACTGGAATCAGGGAATGGGAGGAATGTTAAGAGGACAAACTTAAACTGAAATCTCTTAGCAACTGTTAGAGGTCAAAATGCATTATGCCAATTGTATTTCCACTTTCCACTCAGCAACCATGGGTTAAACTAAAGAAACAAACTGTTCCTGGATAAAATGTATTAGTGTATGAAGAACTACTTGCTACTTAGATGTGCCCACCTTAGTATCACTTTATATATCAAGGGGATTTATTAGAAAAGACAAGTACCATGGCATGAGTATACAGGCACATTCAGCCTCATCACAAAATCACAAATATGCCGGTGTCCAGCATACACCCATGATGTACTCTCTCTCTCTCTCTCTCTCTCTCTCTCTCTCTCTCTCTCTCTCTCTCTCTCTCTCTCTCTCTCCCTCCCTCCCTCCCTCCCTTTCTCATCCCTTCCTCCCTCCTTCTCCTAATCAGGGCAGTGGTACCTGATACTGGATGATTGACTAAAGAAATCAAGATTGAAGTTATTCCCTGAGGCACACAGTACCACCAGATCAAAGAGTGCACATTTGGCATCCTGAAAATACAATCCCACTGCTCTTACCTCTTAGCTCCCTGACACAGAAACCAAAGACAATGATGCTTATAAAGCAGGAATACAGCCTCAAAAGAGGTAGGAAAGACTAAGGGGAAAAAGTTAGGGATCTGGGTAGAGTCAATTAAATAAAGCCTCTAAAAGAAAGCTTAGGGCAAGATTCATATCCTATTTTTTCCATTGTTTTTAATCTCAATAAAGCAGTGATACCAAATGAAGAATAATCATATTGGATATTAAATGTTGAATTCTCTCTATGGATGTTTCCTTAGAACAATGGAAAGATTTTCTATACAGATGTAGTATAACGCTCCAAATATCATAAATACAGGATGATTTATTCACATCATTTTGTTAAAAAAGGAGGGCTAAAATTTTTTAAAAATCTGTATCATCTTTAATTATATTATGATTTATAAACAGATAATACTGTTTTCCTCTAGTTAGTTTGGATGTCATTGTATTTCAGAGTGTGTTAATGGGAAAAAAAAAATTGAAAAAGACACTGAACATTTCATAAATAAGAGGACACAGAATAATAACAAACTCCATCTTGATTTAATATCTGATGCTTAATGGTATAAAGAGCAGTATAAATATCAGTGGAATCCTATAAAAAGTTAATTAATGCCTACAGGAGTTACAAAGCTTACTCCCCTTTTTTTAATCAGCCTGACAGTATATTCAGTTGTTTATAAGATCTATAGCATATTCTCCTCTTTTCAATATTGTAAAGGAGAGCTATGTTCCAATTCAAGCAGCTGAATTGGACATATGAAGTTCAGTTTGTTGAACTGAGTAGACACTGATTGTCTCCAGCTTAGAAGGTCACATTTCTATTCCCCAAAACACTGACTTCCAGACTATGGTTCATTATCCTCTCCATTTTTCAGGATTATAGGCTCACAGAGTCTCAGTATAAGATGGAATGAATAATCTTTTCACAATGAGAAAATAGTGCTTCCTGAGCACACAGTTAAGTAGTTTTTTTTTAATCTATGAAATGGGAACAATAATATTGGAGAGTCTAACAGGGATGGCTGAAAATATTCTGGCAATGCTAAGCAGAACCTCTACTATTGTTAGGTTCTTAGTGTATCACAGAATCATCAGATCCTAGCGTTGACAGGGACCTCAAAGGACATCTACTCCAATCTATCAATTGAGGAGAAGTGGGGAAAGAATAAGAGGAACACAATATGGTTTTTTATAAAGGTTTTCTTTTTTCTTTCTCTCTCCTTCCCTCTGCTTTCTTTAAGAGAAAGTGGATCCTGAACTCAGGCATACCCTGTGGAATATTATTGGAAAGATTCAACAAAAGAAAATAGTTGGCAACCTTTCCTTTTGGGGTCATCACAGCTGACACCTGATGACTTAGTTCTCTTTTCAAATCTTTGAGTAGATAAGGAGCTATAAAGAGAAGGACAGATAGACGGACTTGCTCATATAGCTTGACAAATGAAGTGTAACTGTCTTCTGCAATTCAAGTGGTATGTAAGATTTACAGCAAATCTCTGTACAGTCACATAATAATAACACCACTGACAGCACCACTATGTTTTTCTAGCTTAGAAATGGAAGTAGAAAATTAATGCAGTTACACAAGGCTGAAGTTAAAATATTTGAGTTACTAAAATCTGAGGACTTCTTTAATTTTAAATATTCAAGGAAAATGGTGAGAACTGAACAATTACAAGATACAAACATTACATTATTTCATTAAAATTTAAAATTCTCAACTATTCATGCTCAAGGAAGACTTGAATACTGGTACGGATAAATGAAACAATAATTTAATGGCATATTTTCAGATAGATCACAGGCATTTTTCTTTTTTCTCTTACTTTTTCCTTTTTTTTAAAAAAACAAATTCACCACTAATTGTGCAGTTTGATAGTCATGCCTTTTTTAGTATTTTGCATATTTTTAATCAACCTTTATCAAGCAGCTACTATTTGCCAGACACTGTATTAAGAGCTAGGCACTTTTTCGAAAGTCTTCACTTAAAAATATTAAAACTAAGTTTAATTTTCTAAATTACTTATTGTAGTACTGCAAACATTCTTACATATTATTTCATCTTTCTAGTAGGCAAAAGGATAAATTAACATTTACGGGTTTGCCAACACTTACAAATAATGAAATTTTCAGAATGTAATGATGCCAGAATAATCATCAGAAATTTTCGTAAACAAATAATAGAATATTTAAAAGGTGCAATCCTATTATAAAGTGAATTATCACATCGCAATTTATCATTTTCTATATTTCTTATATTGATTCTACTTAAAACACAGCAAATCTATACAGAGGTGAGCTGTGCCATCAAGAACAAGTCAAAACATGCAAAGCTATAAGGGTGAAACTAACAAAAGTGTTGATAGACCTACTATTTCCATATTTGTTACTGCTTACCAAATTTGTAGCCTTTTTATTATGGCACACATCTTAGATTGTGTGCCAATACCTTATAATGGAATAGTTGATGATGCATTTCCAAATCACATGCACAAATGAAATATAACGATGAATATGCATTAATGTTAGCTAATGGTGAAAACTCAGGAGGCAATATTTAGAATCATGGGATCTTAAACTCAGAGAATGGTAGATTTTGAAGACACCTGAGTGACCATAAAGCACATAATTTAGCAGAAAAAGAATTGATGAATTTTTTTTTTCATGCATTTGAAGGGCAGTCCTTTGGAATAGTATTTGACTTTTTTTTTTTTTCTGCTTGGCCTTAAACAATAGATTACAAGCTGAAAAGTAGAATACTTAGCCTTGATAGTAGGAGAATATCCCTAGCAATTAGAGCTGTCCAAAAACAGCAGAATGGATTTCTTCAGGATAACACAGGCTCAAAGATTTAGACATGGAAAGGGGTTTCAGAAGCCATCTAATTGAACTCCCCCATTTTAGAGTGGATGAAACAGACATCTGGTAAGGACATGACTGACAAGAACAATGAATGATGTAGGTAGGATTTGAATCTAGGTCCCCTAATTCCAGAGTCAAACAGCGTTCTTATCACTGTCTCATACTGTCTGAGACAGGTAGAGGATAAAGCAAAGGCAGGCAGATTATTCATTAGATGGGAATGACCAGATGGCTTCAGAATCTCTTCTAATTCCAGAATTCTTTGATTGTATTAAACACTATAATGATGTATTTAGCCAAACAGGGACAGTCAATTAAATATAACAGGTTTATGTAATATTTATGAGAATGATAAAGCTAAAAGTCACATGTGTACATGTATATATGCATGTCTATGTGCACATATATGTGTATATATGTGTGTGTGTATATGTGTATACACATACACATACATTGTACAGATCATTGTACTGCTAGGACATGTATTTTATGGAAGTCATGATTGTGAATCTGCATTGACTCACCCACATTCTTTTATGAACTTTCTTTAGGGACCAGTGAGATATACCTTTGAGTTCACCGGCCAAAGGGTGGAACCTGTGACCAGGGACCACACACACACACACACGCAAGTCACACATATCCTTATAGTCTTACAGTTGTGTCATTAATAAGGTATCACATCAGGAAATAAAGCTAGATAGTTGCTTTAAAAACTACCAAAGTGCCATACAATGACAGTCTGTTGGAAAAGTAGTGAGTGCCTTGAAATGACATCCGTAAATATGTCATTTTCACTATAGTGTATCTCTTTGTGATTAAATACAGACATTGTAGTCACATAGTGTTAAAGGTCTGAGTTAAACCCACCAAAACAAGGAGATTAGGAGTTGTGGAGGGAGTAGCCCTCTATCAGCAAGGCCTCAGAAAGGGGGGCACATTTGGCTGCTACTCAACCCAGAGTACCTAAGCATTGTACTATCCATGGTATGTAAGGTCATCACCTACAATTCATCCTCCTGACAACTGCTTTGTTTTTTAACTCTTTCTGTCTGTGTACATTTTCATCTTATCCCAGGAACAATGCAACAAATGAGGAAACACTGACTCCATGCATTTTTTTTTAGTGCTATGCTGAGAATTGCTTAAAAGGATATTTCCAAGAAATAAGAGGCGAAAGATGAAAGAAAATAAATTCCAAATTTATCTTACCCTAGCTCATTAGTTTCTTGCTTGCACACTGTTGTGGTATATTGTTGAGCTGATGCTACTACATGCTGCTACAGAAGTGTCTGCCTATAAGTTGTAAGTAAAACAATGCCCAGTTTTAAGCAAGTTTTGGTTTGTACAGTTGACCAGAGACCTTTTGGATGCAAGATTTTATGAATTATTGTTGAATTTTTAAAATAATCCAAAGCAAAATAGCACATGTATTCCATTAAAAAAGAAAAAAAGAAAATCCCAGTGGATAACAAAGGTATTTAGGATCCAGAATGACTGAGCCAAATTACATGTGAACACAAAGGCCTGCCAACATAGAATCCATATAGTGAAAAAAAGAGGTTTGAGTTACACACACACACACACACAAACACGCACACACACACAGAATGTATGACACACATACAGATAAGATATAAACAACCTTCTTAGTGGGCTTCCAATGAAAATGGCAAGGACCTCAGTCCTCTGAAGATTAAAAATACTCCAAGAGTTGGTTGCTATTGTTTTTCTTTTAAACCTGGATTGACCAGCTCTAGATAACTGATGGAATAACTTAGACGGCATCTTGAACCTTGGCTTTTCTGACAACAATTGCATTTCACAATCAAAATGTTTCATTAGGAAATCTTCAAGGAGAAGCCTAAGGTCTGGCACTGAACCCCCAGGATTCCATTAGAGGGATGCATGAGACAGTATTCCATAGCTCCTCTACTCCCAAACTGCACTCTACTTCCACAGATTCCCTCCACAACCATTTTGAATCCTCTTTTCCTTATCAGACTGATACAGACCTGCATCATCCTCTCCTCCTTCTGACAGGGGCTACAACAATGGGGGGTGATGATACAACTGTTCATTGTTTCATTTCACAAAACCCTGCCACAGGGCGCAGATTAACACTAAAAAAATAGATGGCTGCAACCAAAGAAAAACATTTTTCAGAATGTCTCCACTTGATTAATGAAGTAATGGTACAAACCACTGTTTGACTTTCTTCACAAGCTATTCATTCTTTGCCATTCTGTCTTTGGAGTATCAGCAGAGATTTGGAATCTTTTGGAAATATTCACTCCCTTTTAAGGGTTGTCATGCCCACAAAGTTTTAAAGAATATGACAGGGCTAAAAAAAAAGTGGCTGTTTTATTTTTTTTTCTGAAAATATTCAGATAAAGAAGAAACTTTCTTTTTACAAATTCTGAGCTTCTTTAACTAAGGCAAATGTTATCTTGTCTTCCTTTAGAAACTGTATTTGACATAGACTTGGGTCCAGATCTTATCTCAAATACACAGGCAGGCATCACCACGTATCTTTAAAAATGGACTAATATGCTTACACGTGCATGTGCTGCAGTGGATTTAAGAAGATAGGTGCTAATGCACACATGTGAGATTAGAATCAGACTGAGGGACTTAGACTCATCCTCATCCATAGTTTAACTCTTGCACTATTGCTCATAACAAATGTTGTAACATGTCAAGAGTAAGAGATGCCCCTGGGAAAGGAGATGCTTTGTTGTCTTACTCAAAGTCTAAGCATATTTTATTTTTTTCTCTTTTATTCTCCAGACTTTTTTTCTACTCTTTTTCATCATTCATAAATATGTTGAAGCTTGCGTTATTCACTTCACGTGGAGCTGAGTTCCAAAATGTCATTAACAATCAAAGAATTGAGTCAACATTTTAAAATTCAATCTAACTCAAAAGCGAATTGGATAGGCGGAATCAGTTTTCAAGTTGTCCAAAATCTCTGAACACAAGCCTTAAACGTGCTCTCTGATGAATGACAATAAAAATATAGCATACACTACAGGCAATGTGGTTGAGGGAATATGAGACTGCACAAAATGTTTTTGACTATTTAACTTTCCCTTATATACTTAAGTTAGATAATTCCCTGCCTCCCCTCTCCGTACTCCTTTACTGAAACAATTACCTATTTGGACCATGACTTCAGTGGGAACACAGTGTTCTATTTAAAATATGTTAGAAATTTACATCACATTTCTTCAATCTTAAATGGCTTTATGCACAGATATCTGTATTTTCATATGCATTATATGAATGTTTATATGTGTAATATATAACAAATATAATAACTGACATGTATTATACTATATGTGTTCACATACAGTATCGGAAAGATGTAGGCAGCATCATGTAGAAAATAAAGAGTTGGACTTGCAGTAAGACAGACTTGGATTCGAGTTTGGTCTCTTACAAAGCCTATTTATGGGATATGATTCTATTTCAGTGATTTAGGAAACTTACTGAGATGTAGGATTATAGATAAGTGATAAATTTGCAAGCATGAGGTTCCCTAAATGGATGAAACCACTAGTCCAAACAAAATATGCAGTTAAAGAAAAGCACCTTATGATAAACAATGAAAATAGTATCTAAGTTAAATTTGTGGGAATAAAAATAGGCAGGAGTGTTGCAACATTTTACAAATAATTTGTGTTTCACTTTGTACTGAGAAATTATGCTACCACAGATAAAAGAAAATTTACCAATAATGTTATATAATTTTGAATTTTAATGCTTACATATATTATTTTCCTAGAATTCCCATTATAGTTTCCAAAAATTAAACAAAACTTGCCTGTTACACATATATGCTAACATCAAAATATGTTGGACCCTGAACAAGACAAAATAGCTTCCCTTATTGAAAGAAAACCCTACATCCGTAAATCTATTGACTCTTTTGCTGTGTTGCCCAATTTGGATGGGTTGCAAAATGCACAAGACTAAAACTGAAGACCTATTCCAGACTCCACTACACACTATTTTAGGTTAGCCAAGTCATTTAAGTTCCATGCATAAAATTAGGGGATGGAAGTAAGTTACTTCTAAAGTCCTTTCTAGAATTAAAATTCTATCATTCTAATATACATTATAGTTGCCTATCATTAGAGGAGCTAAAGAAGAGACTGAATAGATGCATAAGGAAAGTCACTACACTGGATAAGAAAGCAGACTAAATCAGCCTTAAGGCTTACATGTTAAAACCTGAAAACTAAACCCCTCCCCCCCCACCCCAATTCTAACTGTGTGTTCAATTGCAAAAGGTCTTTTAATTAATTTGGAGCATTGAAGAATGCAGAAACCACATTGATGCATTTGTAGAGTTCTTGTCATATCTGCATATAAAATGGCTGTGAAATGTGTTTGTGACTGTCACCTACCTAATGGCAATGAGATATTTCGAATTTTTATTTTAGCCACATAATGTTCCTTATGATTCCTGCTGTCTCCTGTTTAAAAATTTAATCAGTGTGTTCTTTTATATCAGGATAGATTTTGATGGACCATATGAATAATTTTAGAAAGATTGGGAACAATAAAAGTGACCTTACTTAAAACTCCATTTAAAGAGGGTGCGGTGCCTTAAGGCATCCAAGTCTCAATCCTCACCAGGCTGCACTCTGACTTTATTTCCCGTGCTCCAATGGGTATCTTTGTTTTCTTCCTCCACCCCTTGATTTTCAGTTTCCTTTTATGTGTTACTTGCCCTCCTTCAGTAGAATAAAAGCTCTTTGAGGATAGGTACCGGTTTTTTTTTTCCTACTTGTATTTGTATTTCTGGAACCTTAGCACAGTGCTTGGCACATAGCACTTAATAAATGCTTGTTGACTAATTGACTGATTTGACTTGGTTTTAGCAGTGTCTGCAACAATAAAAATGAAGTAGTACCTGATTGTCTGCCTGAAAAGAGGAAAAATTTAGGTTTGGTCCAGATGCCGATGATTTAAAATTTTTGTTCCATGTTTGGCTTGAATCAGAGAAAAGTTTGCCAAGATTGCAATGTGTCATCTGTGAACATGTGTTGTCGATCTTTTATCAAATAAAGGCATAAAACCAGCAAAGATTTCCTGACATTTGAAGACAAAACACTCGGAAATGGAAAACAAACCAAATGATTTTTCCAGCGCAAATCTCTTGAAACAAAATGCTGAAGGAATTCTTTTTCAAAATATTTATTATATGGAAAAATCTTTATATTTAATTACTCTTTGCACTGCTAGAAGCATAATTCAATCTTGACAATAAAAAATAAAAAAATAAAAATCACATTCAGATAGAATTATCTTAAGTCAAATATATGCACTTTTTTTTTATTACCATCCATAATGAAATGCCATTAGGCTCTTTTGCTGTATTTATTAAATTTCTAGGTGAGAAGATAAAGAGATTTCTCTACAAATACTATATTCTTTTATTATTTAAATATATTACTACTATAATCCACCTTGCTACATATATATATTAGAGGTCAAAAAGAGAGTAGAAGGGCAAATTATTTAGAGAAACTATATTCTACACTGATGACACTTATAAAAATTTATTTACATTTGGTCCTGCTCTATGTCTTGTGGTCCTATCCTTAAATCCAAGGACAGAAAATTAATGAATAAGTATAAAAATCACAGTGATTATCTTCATTTTCTATATTCTAATTATTCTACAAACAAGATAATATTCATACATCTATATTTGTGATTTATTAATATGCATTTTGTTTGATGCCAATGACAGAATGAAAACAGAATTCAATAAAATTTCTTTACTCTTTAATAAATATGTTTTATTATATTTTCCCTATAGTATAAAAATCTTCAGATTATAAGTCAGAGGACCTGGGTTTGAATCATATCTCTACTATTTAGTAGATACTTAATAGGGTAACAATTTCTATATATCTAGTCATTTATAAAATAAAGGTGCCATATCATACAACATTTAATGGACCTTTAAACTCTACAAATCCTATAACCCTCTCACTGAAGAGGTGTAGGACCATAGGGAGGAATGCTGCGTGGGTTGTCAGGCATGGTTACTTCATCATTTATAGATTTTTCTTAATTGTTTTCTTTGTTACATGGAAAGGATTAAATGTATGCTGAGAAACACACAATGGGGAAGGGCAATGTATATTGGAAAAACACCAGTAGAAAACAGAAAACTCATTTCTTTAAAAAAAAAAGACAATTCTATTTTAAAACAATGTTTAGATCTTCATTAATGAAATATCACTGACATCGTCTTCATACTGATTATTAGTCTGCCTTGATCCTTTCATAAGTTTATCAAAAAGATTACTAGGAAATTTTGTCTATCATCCAGAATTTCCTTACATTCATTACCCTACTTTCCTGTGTTTGACTCCAATCATAAGAAAAACTCAATGAGGCTGATGAATGTACTTTCGTATTCAGATAGAATTGTCAAGTAAAATATATATGCTTTTTTTATTACCATCTATAATGAAATACCATTAGGCTCTTTTGCTGTATTTATAAAATTTCTAGATGAGAAGATGCAGATATTTCTATATATATACTATATTCTTTTATTATTTAAATATATTACTACTATAATCCACCTTTCTATATATATTAGAGGTTAAAAAGAGAGTAGAAAGGCAAATTATTTAGAGAAACTATATTCTACACTGATGGCACTTATTTCTACATCTCATTTTCTTGGCTTTGAGTAGCCCCTTTGTTCAACTTTCTTAGTGCCTGACTGAAATAAGTACAAATGATAGTGTAAAAAAAGTTTGAGCAAATAGATTTTTTTTTGAAGTGTTGCAGATATTTCTTACCTATGGCTATTGCCAGGTTCCCATAAATCACTTCAGCCCAGAAGTTCCTTTGGTTTATTTATTTATTTATTTATTTATTTTGCATAGTATCTATATTACCTCTCTCATTCTTCTCAAAAGAGGAAACATTACTTTGAAATCCCTAGACTGGTCTATATCAATAGAAACTGTTCTACTGTTATTGCAGTATACTTATATAAATATACATCAGATGGTTCATTATTCAGTAGCTTAAGAGTTTTTTTTTTTTTTTACCAGATTGGTCATACTGGGAACAGTATAAAATAATGGAATTAAAGTAGGAAAAAAAAAGACAGAAGCTTTGTTTTGTAATTTCCCAGAAATCTACATCTATAATACAACTATTACGAAAATAATCAAACATATACATCTTTTGATTTGAGGTTGATATACGTAGTCTGGTTACTTGGCTTTAAGTGCAAAAATAATGGACTCATTATAAATGGTATAGAAGGGTTACTGACAATAAGATTCTCAAAGGTTACTGGCCCTCTATCATTGAATCAATGTTTCCTGTCACATGGCACACTTTGGTTGGATATTTTTAAAGAATAGGTAAATGCTAAAGCAACTCTTATATAATGAAATGAAATAGGAGAAACCTCAAAGGCAGGAGAAAGACTAAGCAAACACAAAAAAAGCCCAACTTCCATTAACATAGCATAAGGGGTTAGACTATAGGCAAAGAAGAAAATCAGAACTCCTGAGATGGAAGAGATCTCAGAGACCATAAATTTCAAAACATACTTAGAAAATAGTCTGGCATGAGTAGATCTTGATGAAGCTATGCTGGTTCTTTTTGATCCTACTTCCTCTAAAAATTCCTTAACCAATCCTTTAATAAGATGTGCCAGCATTTTACCAGGAATTGAAATTAAGCACAGTGCCCCATAATTTGCAGACTCTCCTCTCCTCTCTCTTAACATGTTGACCTTCTCTCAGTGTCTTCTTAAAGTTGGTGCCAATGGATCAGCAATCTCATCTGCCATATTTTCTGACAAATTAGTTATTAGTAAAGACATATGTCATGCATGGGCTTGTATATATTATTCTTCCCCTTAGTGTGAACATTATCAATGTGTAAATGACAATATGCTTTCAAGAAGGGTGTGTTATAATATCACAACAGTAATGAGATATTGGGTGGTTTGCTTACAAGCAGAGGCTTTGGGGTGGTCAAAGACAAGGAGGTAAGGCCATAAATAGTAACCAGCCCCACAAAAAGAAGCTCTACCTCCATTGCAAAAGATAGTTTTTATGTGGCTGCTGTGAGGGAAGGGTTTCTAGTCACACACTGACTTCTCAGATCTTTCCATTTCTTTATATTTTCTTTTATTTGTCTTCTCTTTTTATTTTTAGGCAATTTGGGTTAAGTGACTTGCCCGGCGACACACAGCTAGTAAGTGTCAAGTGTTTGGTCTGAGGCCAGATTTGAACTCAGGTCCTCCTGATTCAGGGCCAGTGCTCTATCCACTGCGCCACCTAGCTGCCCCAGATCTTTCCATTTCTTAGCACAACGCCCCGCACATAGCAATTGCTTAATGAAAGAATGTTGATTAACTTAATTAGTTGGTTCAGCTACCACTCACATATATGAATAGCAGTATAAACACTAAGTGACCTGCTAACCCGAGTCTAACAGCAGTGGAGTCTAATGAGGAGCCAGTACAGCCACCAAAATGGCTTGTCCTTTTCAGCAGTAGATTGGTCCATGCAGCTGAGACACCCCATTCTAGGAGGAATAAGCCCAAGTGAGCCCCAATCCATAATGCAGTGACTCACAAAAATTTTTGTGAAGGATCTTTTTGAAAGAGAAAGAATATCGAGTTCCAGAGTTGTGAGTAGATTTTGCCTCGTGTGTCCTCCTCACACATGCCTCACTGTCATTATGCTTTGAGTCCTTTCCCGTTACTTCCTACTCTGTACCTTTGGGTTTATCTGTGGGAAAATATGATGCTTGTGTGGGGGGAAATGATTCATAATTACAGTTCTTGCTGTGCCATTTAAATAAATGCCTTTGCTAAAATCAGCTGAATCTATTGGCTGATTATTAAGTATAACTGCATTGTTGGGGGCTCATGAGCTAATATTTGAGAACAGCCTGGGGCAATTTGAATTACCTCTATACCTATGTAGGCTGATGTAGGATCCAACTGTGGGACTTTTGGTCAAGAAGGGCATAAAATTAGTTCTTAGGTAGAGCTTATTGGACCCCAGCAAACCTCCTTTCCAATTGCATGTTTACTTTCTTGCCAGCAATTTTCATTTGTTTTTAGAATGGTTTCTAATTGAAGATTTTAGAGTAAGATTTTAGCAAAAAGACTTTGAACCCTCAGGCTCTGAGTGATTTATTGTACCAGATGTAGAATAATGCCCAAGATATAGGGTATGTCTGGAAAGGTCTCTGATATAAGAAGAAAAGCATTTAAATCAGACAAGGAAATCAAAACTAAACAGTAAATTAAACTCTCCATGTCCACCTAGGCTTTTCTTAACATAAGTAAGTTGTTGTTGTTGTTCAGATATTTTAGTTGTGTCTGACTCTTTGTGATCCCATTTGGGGTTTTCTTGGCAAAAATACTGCAATAGTTCACCATTTCCTTCTCCAGCTCATTTTACAGGTGAAGAAATTGAGGCAAACAGGGTTAAGGGACTTGACCAGGCTTACACAGCTAATAAGTAAGTGTCTGAGGCCAGATATGAACTCAGGAAGTTGAGTCTTCCTGATTCTAGGCCTAGCTCTCTATGCACTGCACCACCTTTATTAGAACTTAAACGTAAAAAAGAGTAGCAACATCAAAAACAGTTCATTTTGAGATAATAGTGAGTGAAAGGAAGTGAAGAAATGGCCTACTTCGAAATTTTACCTCTGTGTTCCTAGATTTAAAAATCATGCAAAAAACAGAAGAAATAATAGTTTCAGCAATCATTAGAGTATGTGAGAAGGGGTGATGTTGGGCAGGTGAGAGATTGATTTCAAAGCATGGTACAATGGGTGCTTTTGAGATAGGTAGTAATTAATTATCAGGAAAAGTATATTTCCATATGCCTAAGATAGTTCTTCATATTCTGTTTCATGCTACTTATAATGAATGCCATAGTGTCTGTAGAACTGACAAAATCAGTGACCAGTGACAATTAGACACATTTAAAAACTTGATCTCTAATGTTCACTTATAGTCTCTAATTAGAGTCTACCATTACCTTTTCTCTTAATGGCCCCTATGATATCATCCCTTAAATAAATGAATAAATGGAGTGAATGAATGAATGAATATTACATGTCAGGTTGGTCTGTCTGCCATTTTCCACAGCTGTGCTACAACATTTGGAGTTCCACTTCAATGTGTCCTTTAAGCATTTCTTCTGTCCACTCTGCTTCTGGCAGCTCCTGACATAGGAACTAATGTACAAGAAAAGTCAGGATCTTGCCCTCCCCATGGGAGGCATCTACAATCTCCATCAATAATGAAATTCAGCAGCTTTCCCCAAGAGGAAAAGGGTACAATTAACTGGGTTATAAGTCACAGTACTGCTAGGACCTAAGGGCTTCAGTGAATGAAACTGGTCTAAGCCCAATTAGAGGAGTCAGTGCATTTGTCTCCTCTTGGAACAACTCTGCTCTTACGGATCCCATCAATTCAGTATAAATCTGACTGATCTTATCCATGAAGTTAATAGAAAATTGCTCACAGTGGGCGATTGCCACCTCAGTTTCCAAACAGAGACAGATGGAATTTCCCAGATGGTTTGTCACTGGAAAGAGCTGTGCTGGATGAAACTTCACAGAATACATGGTAGAGAAGAATACCTCCCTGGCCTTCAACCATATCATAGTGAAGGCCCTAAAAACTCTTTTTGATGAAATCTAAATTATAATTACTATAACAAAGTCTCAGCAGCTCCTCCCTAATTGCTTCATGGGTCAGTTTTTGTACTCATTAATCAGCATGAGTATAGTGCCCACTGTACTGGTTAGGCCCTACTGCAATTTACAGCTCCCATTCTTGGAAAATATACAAGCTAATGAAAGAGACAGAACAAAATCAAACATATAAACACTTATTAATCAAGTAGGGCAAACTAGTGAGTATGCTGAGAGGTTAATTTAGAAAATCTACTTGGAGATCAGTCTTAAAATAAACATGAAGCAATGTAATTTGGTGGGAAGCAGTTTCAAATGTAAATAAAACTGGAAAGTGATTAAGGTCAGGGAAATATATATATATATATATATATATATATATATATATATTTCACTGAGACTTAAACTTATATATATATATATATATATATACATCTATATGTGTATATACTCTGTGTGTATATAAGAGAGAGAGAGAGAGAAAGAGAGATGAAATGACTTGTGAACAGAAAATAAGTTTACTTAACTGCGGTACAGAATATGAACCATGATGCTGTGGGAAAAAGCAAAATGGCAAAATCCCTTTAAGGCTAAATATCACATGCTTTATTGCTTTGGAAAGCAAATAGGAGTTACTCCAGGGCTAACAGAAGGCCTGCTATGATCAAAATGATGTTTAAAGAAAATGATTCTTTTAGGTATGTGTATTCTAGACTGCAGATGGGGAGAAATAGAGAACCTGGCAAATAGACTGTTGGAATACTCTAAACATGTAGTTTTTAGGACCTTAGTAAGAGATGTGACTGTGAGAACAGAAAATTCAATGCTGGGAACAAGTAAAGTGGGAAATCATAAATGGCTCCTGGGTTGGTACTAAGGAAGACAATAAAAGGAGTTTGGGAAGTGAGTTGTGCCCTGTGACAGTCAAACAGGGAGAAAAGAAAAAAATAAGCAACAACAAACCTGTGAACATTGAGAACTCTAGCAGTAGCCAGATAAAAAGATCACATTACAGACTTCAGTTTAGGTGTCATTTGCATATAACTCATCATTGAATCCAGTCAATCAGCCTGTCAGTCCAAAAGCATTTACTAAGTACTTATTAAGTGCCAAGGCACTATGCTAAGCACTAGACATTTAAAGACGTTGCCCTGGTGCTCAAGAAGCTCACATTTGAGTGAGTGAAATAACATACAAAACATAGCAAGAAGATATATGCTATTATTGTTGTTGTTTAAGAGAGTTATTGATTTTTTTAAACAACACTATTCTTTGAGTAATGTTAAATAGGTATTAGACATGGTTTAATAGTCTCTGAAGAATCAAAATTGAAGGTCAGCCAAAGGGCAATAGAAAGATTTGTGGTGGATATAAGTAGGTTGGAACACATTACTAACCATGAATTGGAGAATAAAATTAATTTAAAGAATGGCATCAAAGAGATGTATGATTGAAAATGGTGGCCAATCCTGTGTCATCAACGGATTACTGATGACCAGCCCATCTGGTCCACTGCTCACACCATATCCAGAGAACTAAAGGAAGGCTCCAACCTCTTTTGGTCCCCTCCCTCTTCTATCCCCAACCCAAACCATTGAGGATTCATGGAGAAATGTTGACAATAATTGCATAGCATTGGAGGACATGGATGGGTTGTGATCAGCAGCTGAAAGTGGTACCTACTATGTGGAAATCATAAATCTTCCTATTTACAAAAGAAGCAAGAGTTATTTGAAGTGAAAGAAGATATACATATATAAATATATGAAAAGAATTATATGACTGTCATTAAAATAATCATCCTTTTTCAGTGGAAAAAAATCAGATGTTTGATATTATAGACCCTAAACATTTGGCTGATTGAATTTTTACCTAGTTATATTGGCATTTTACGGACATAGCTAGAACCACCTTACTGAATATTTGAGTCAATAGCAAAGTAGAGTGAGTATCTAATTTACTGTTTTCATGAAACAAAAAACAGGGTCATAGATGGAAAAACAAAGACTATCTTGGGAGATTTTTTGCACTGGAAGACATGTTAGAAGCCATCAAGTCGAACACTCATATTACAGATGAAACACAGAGAATTTGAGTGACTTGCTCAGGATCAAATGGTTGGTTAAAAGCAGGATCTGAACTCGAGTTTTTCAGAATACAAATTCAGTGTTCCATCCGTAATTCCATGCTGTCTTTAAACATGGGTAAGGAAAGTGATATCAATGTATTTCTTTCACCATAGTTTGAAATACATCATTTATGATAACGTATAAAAATGACTGAAAAGATCTATAATTGTACACTAAATAACTAGGAATTCCTCATTTATGTCCAACTTAGTGAAACATAACCAGATTAAAGAAATTGGCCAAATCAACTTAAACTAATTTATTATTTAAAGATGATCATAACAGATGTCTGCTGCTCAAATTACAAGTAGCAAAACTCCCAAATTATTTTTCTTGTTGTTTGCTTTTTATTGAGCACCTGGCAAGTTGCAGCATAAAAGGTCTTATGCATTGATGAAAAATGCTATCCATATCCACAGAAAGAACCATGGAGTTTGAATGCATATCGAAACATACTATTTGCCATTTTTTTCTTCTGTTTTGTTTTGTTTCCTCTTCCTTGTGGTTCCTCCTATTGGTTTTAATTCTTCCTTACAACATGACTAATGTGAAAATATGTTTAATAGGAATGTATATGTAAAGCCTATATCAGATTGTGCACTATCTTGGGGAAGGAGGGGTAGGGAGGTAGAGAAAAATTTTAAACTCAAATGCTTATGGAAATAATTGTTAATAAATCAAAATAAATTAGTAAAAAAAAAATTAAAAAGGCCCTGGGCATACAGCACTGTCTCTGCATTCCATGAGTTCTCAGACAAGAATTTCATGACACAAATATCGCATATACAATGTGAATACCAAAAAACTTCAAAAATATAAACTTAATACTGTTTTAGAAGAGTTTTCAACTTTTCCCTAGTCTTCGTTGCTAAAGTTTAATCTTTTTAAAAAATTTTATACTTCATAAGTCAATAAAGTACCATGTCTATTGACAGGGCATATGCCAGAAATATTTTAACAAACACCAAAAGTCAAGTGTAAAGAATAGGTGATGCTAGATACAGGCCTCATGCAGACTGACAGGTGTGTGAAAGAAAAACAGGCCACCAGCCTCAATCCTACTGGCATGGATGACTGGAAATCTTTGAGGCCTCTTGTTTTTCTGTATTTTATCCCGACAGCATCTGTGCTATTTTCTTTCCCCCATGATCTCCCTGAATCTTTGTGCAGTTCCAAGAGACTACTTTATCTTCAAGCTACCTCTCCAAACTGTGAGGTCCATGATAATAATATTAATAATAATAGCCACAATAATGAAGATAATAATAATAAAAATAATAACAATAGCTTACATGATGAACAACCTGATTTGCTATGTTCTTAGTGATGACTCTGAACTTGGAGGTACAGCAAACTATTAGATCAAGATTTATACTAATAAAGGAGAAGCCAAGTGGCATGATGGATAGAGTGCTGGGCCTGGAGTCAGGAAGACTCATCGTCCTAGGTTCAAATCTGGCCTTAGACACTGACTAGCTGCATGAGGCTGGGGAGGTTTGTTTCCCTCAGTTTCCTCATCTGTAAAATGAGCTGGAGAAGGAAATGGCAAACCAATCCAGTATCTTGGCCAAGAAAATCCCAAATGAGGTCACGAAGAGTTGGACACAACTGAAAATGGCTGAACAACAACAACAACAATAAAAAACCCAGCAACTATGGGCCAGTTTTTCCAAGATTAACTTCCTGTCCAACTCATCATTTCAGTCTGCACCAGGTCAAAATGTGAAAAGCCAATACTGCTGTGTTTTTAACCAAGGTACCATTATCAGTGCTCAAGTTGAGCAGAAGATAGAACCAAGAATAATTCTGGAATTGTCTATATTCTCTTTGACTGGTCTGGGGCAAAACAAACAAACAAAAAAGGTTGGAACTGAAGGAGGTTGAGTATTGCTAATGCACCTCAAGATGGGAACATGAGAGACCTGTAGAAGATTTGACCTCTGGCATGGTGACTCAATTACTGTGTTGAATTAATTAGTCTGCTGAATCTTTTTTTTTTTTGTTCATTTGTTTTGGGAGGCAATGGGGGTTAAGTGACTTGCCCAGGGTCACACAGCCAGCTAATAAGTGTCTGAGGCCGGATTGGAATTCATGTCCTCCTGACTCCAGAGCTGGTGCTCTATTCACTGAGCCACTGGCCCTTCTGCTGAATCTTTTGAGCCCAAACTGGGAGTGTGAACTGAGTAACATTGCTTCAGTTCACATTAAGACAATTTAAAAGAGTGTTGCAATTTCAGATTTGATTCAAGGCTGAGTAAGGAGGGGTTAGAAGGTGATGCTTTTGTAATAAGGGAAATAAATCTCCTGGGGTTGAGATATATGATAAATCTTCATTCCTAGTTCAAGTCAGACAACTGTAATAAAACAGTAAAAGTTCTTCAACTGTTTAAATGTACTTTAACTAATCGTGACAGATATTTATATTTTGTTGAAGATAAAATAAATTATCTTCTATTAGCATCTTATTCTGATACTTCAATGTCATTTGGAGGTGGTCCTTGGGTCTTGATAGCTATGACAGCAGAGAATGAGGTATAGCAAAGAAGTATTTGACCCAGTGTATAGACTGCTCCAACTTAGAGTTGGGAAGTTTTTGTTGTTGAATCTTTGTGAACCCATTTGGGGCTTTCTTGGCAAAGATACTGGAGGGATTTACTATTTCCTTCTCCAGCTCACTTTACAGATGAGTAAACCAAGGCAAACAGGATTAAGTGACTTGCCCAGGGTCACAGAGCTAGTAAGTGTCTGAGGCCAAACTTGAGGATATGAGTCTTCCTGATTCCATCCTTTGGACTCTATCCATTTTGCCTTTTAGATGCCCTGGAGTTTAGAAGATCAGAGCTCAAATCCTGCCTCAGATGATTACTAGTTGTGTGACCCTGGCCAAGTTGTTTAACCTCAGTCTTGCTCAAATTTCATGATTGGTAAAATAGGAATAATGATAGCACTCCCCTCTCAAGGTTGTTGTTAGAAGAGGATGAGATAATATTTACAAAGTGTTTTGTAAACCTTAAAAGCTTACATAGATGCTAGCTATTATGATTACGGAATAGAAATATTTCATGTGGGAAAATAATTATGGGTCAAGCATATTTGTCTGAAAACCAGCCAGGATTCTTATGTTTGGAAAATATTATAACCAGAAATCTAGCCATTAAATGATGATTTTTTGTTGTGGTGGTGTATAGAGGGGTATCACAGCAAGAGCTGCAACTAATGTATGTTATGGGGCAGCTAGGTGGCTGTCCTTAGAATCAGAATAAATCAGAATAGACATGTGTGAAACTGGGCAAACTGCATCAGGCTCCACTTCCTCATCTGTGAAATGGGAATAACAACATCTCAACCTCATCGTGAAGGTGTGGTGAAGATCAGCTAAAGTAACATGTAAAGCACTTTGTAAACATTAAAGTGCTGTATAAACGCAAGCTGTTATTATTGTGATGTCAGAATTACAAAATCTCAGAATTAGAAAGGACCTCAGATAACTAATTTAATTATCTATTTTGGCTGCTTCATTATGCTGTCATCTATTTTGCGCTTAAATTCCATTAAAGTCCCCAGAAAGTTCCATATAAATGATAATATAGCCTTATCATCTCCATCTTTTTTAACTTAAGTATATTTTTGGTACCTCAGCATTAGACTTTACCATTTATTAATATTAAATTTCAGCTTATTTAATTAATTCAATACACTAGCCCAGTAGTCCTTAAACATTTTGGTCTCAAGACCCCTTCAAATCTTTAAAATTAGTGTTAATTCAGTAGAATTTTTGTTTATGTGGACTATATTTATTGATATTTACTGTATTCAAATTTAAGCTGATAATTTTTTTAAAAATTAATAAAATTTTAATTAAATATTTTAAAAAAGTTTTTTAAAATAATTTTAAAACAATACACCCACTACATATTAATATAAATAGCCTATTATTATTTTATGTATAAAGCATATTTTCTGAAGCAAAAAATTCCTGATTAATGGGGATTTTTTTCTATATTTTTCAAATCTCTTTAAGGTCTGGAGTAATATAAGGTAGCCGGATTCTCTTATCTGCTTCTTCATTCGATCTGTTGTAATATCTTATTTTTGTTGAAGGACATCAAGAAAACCTGGCCCCACACAGACATATAGTTGGAAAAAGGAGTCTTTAATAGGGACATAATATTTTAGTATTATTATGAAAATAGTTTTGAACTTGCAAATTCCCTGAAAATCTGTTAGGCACCTCCCAGAGTCTTCAGACCACAATTTGAGAGTGTCATTCTTGTTTGTCAAGATCTTTTTGAATCTTGATGCTACCATCCATTGTGTTAGCCATCCCTCCTAGCTTTGTGTCATCTCTCAATCTGAAAATGATGTTCTCTCTCTCTCCTCTTTTCTTCTCTCCTCCCCTCTCCTCCCCTCTTCTCTCTCTCTCTCTCTCTCTCTCTCTCTCTCTCATCTCATCTCATCTTATCTCATCTCATCTCATCTCCACCATAAAAATGCATGACTACTCTAGATCTAGCTATTCTACCAGACTGAAATCTACCTCATTCTAACTGTACTATCTAGTCCACATTTCTTTATCTTGTCTTAAAAAATGAGATGAAAGACTTTTTCTTTATGTCCTTTAACCCTCCATTTTCAGTATTTACTTAACTGTGCAAATATTTCCATTGAGTAGAATAGAAACTGCTTCCTGGTTGGGATTTTTGTTTTTTTATTTTGGCTTTGTATACTCAGCATACAAAGTGACTTACATATAGTTAGTAAGTGATTAATAAGTGCATCCTGTGAATAAAAGGTTCTAGAATTTTGCCTGAGACCTATGTATGCATCACTGAACTATGTATTTCAGTAACTGTTCTCCTACTCTTTTTTGAAAAAAAATTGAAATACCAAATAAAATTTTAATAATTATCCTTCTTTTTAAATAATGGTACCATACTTGTTACTGATCAATTTAAATAATATGAAATTATAACAAAAATCAAGAAGGAAATATCATTTTCAACAGAAAATTGAAAGTAAGAATTTTAATAAAACATTTAATTTTTAAACAGAGATAAAATTAACATTTACTTACATATTACATAGAAACGAGTGTGGATTAAATACTTAACCTTTAGAATAATAAAATATGTAAATACCTCACAGGGTTAAAAAATATATATTATATTGACCAATTGACTTTCCAATACCTCAGGCTGTCTCTGTTTAATTACAAAAAAATACTGTAATAAAATTCCCCCAAAAAATATTACAGACAAATGAAATTTTTCCTTCAAAAACTAAATTTCATGCCAATGTCAAGATTTTCAGAAACTCAAATGAACAGGGATGTGATATGCTGAACTGTTTTCTAGATTGTTTTAGGAATTCTTGAAAAAGGAAATTTTAGATTTGATGAAAGAAAATTCTAGGGCAGTTGAAAAAAAGGGTATGTGCCCAAAAAAGAGTCAAAGAGAATGAGGATGAAACTTGTTACCCGTCTCTCATCAGAGATGAGGTGATGAAGCTAAAATGCAGGAGACACACATTTTCAGATATGGATAACATGGGAATTTGTCTTTCTGGCTATGCAGCTATGTATTGATGCTTTACTTTTTACTGCAATTTTTTTTTTGTTTTATTTTATTTCTGAATTTGGTCAATTGGGAGAATAGTTTAGTAAGAGGAACACAGCATAATTATTTTTTTTCCTTAATTGAAATGAAAAATAAAGAAAAAAGAAGAAAATGGGTATGTGTCAAAATTTAAAGTAAAAAACAAATCCTGAAAACAATATAAAGGAATTTTGAAGTAATCATTTGGAAAACAGAGAACTTTTCTTCATTGAACAGCTAAGAATTGGGAAGATTCCATATGACAATTTAAATAAAACCAAGAAAAGTCATTCTGATTTTTCTCCAATTTCTTCAGACTCAACATTTTAACTTCAAAAAGTTATAGTCCAGAAACAATTTCATTCCACCAAATCTTGCAATTTTTCCAGCATTCCCATTTATATGTGTATACACTTTAAATAAGTATGGCAAAGTACTACTACTCACATTCCTCATCACAGTATGAAAGTGATGCTGGTATCCTAATGCGCATAAGAGGCAAACACAAGCTCTGGCCATCTCTACGCTGATGGGAAGGGCTCAAATATGGATCTAGCAATGAAATGCATGTCTGAATTCTGAAAATCAAAATTTTGTAATAACTTTTGTAATAAAAAGTTCATTAGCTATGTTTATTGTCTACAAGGCCACAAGTTTTTTAAAGTTATTGGGATTTCTAATCATGGATCCTTGAAATTTCAAAGCAATAGTAATAACTTCTCTTTAATCTGGCATATTGGGATTTGCAAAGTACATAACATAAGTATCTTTTTCAGACTAAAACTTATTAAAATATGTATAAAATTATTCCTAAGTGGGCATTTTTCCAACTTACATAGTATCAATGGTATCCTTAAGATTTAAAAACTAAATAAAAATAGATAAACTAATAGAGATAAAAATGGCTACTGCTAGCAAAGGACTTCATTGTGGCAACTGCAATATGTCATGAAAATTTCAATACATCTACTTACAGCATAAAAATATATAAATTAATCAGAAAATTGCATTTTAAATATAGAGTATCATCAATTTGATATACTATAATGGAAAAGGTCCATAATCTCTTATGTCAATAATATACAGATGAAAGGTATTTAATAGTAGATACTACTTCAGTAGACAGTAACAGCTATGAAGAATGATTGATTCAATATAATATAGATTGTGCTAGTATCCTACTAGAGGAAAACACACACACAAACTAGATTTAGACTTATAATTTGACTTAAACTTTGAAGTTTGCACAATCTCTTCTTCCTTACAAGGAATACAGGAGGTCTTCATTAGCTAGAATAATAAAAGTCAAAATGCTTTCCTTTGGGTGTACACAAAGAGAGCCAAGTACTGCCCAAATGATAACTCTGGAGTCATCCTACTTGAAGGATTTCCTATTATAAAATTTTTGCTTGGGGACCATAAAAATGAAGTGATGATTCTTCAACTGATCAATTTGGTTTATAAAACTATCTGGTTTGGGGATTACTGTTATTATTATTAGTAGTATTTGCATCATGGACCCTTTTGGCAGTATAGTGAAATCTATGAATCTCTTCTCAAAACAATATTTTAAATAGGATAAAATATATAAGATTCCAAAGGAAAAGAAACATTTTGAAGTATACTTATCCATATGCATGTGTGTGTATGTGCGCACACACATACCTGTCTGTATGTGCTCATGGGTGTATTTATTCACAGAACTCAGGTTTAGAACTTTGCATCTAGATTAATTCCTAAGCGTTCTTGAAATTCTGAAATTCTTGAGGTAGCTTGGATTAGTGGATAAGACACTAGACTTCAAGTCAGGAAAACTTGGACTCAAATCTAGGTATTCACTAACTGTCTGACCTTGGGCAAGTTGCTTAAATTCTTTATGCCTTAGTTTCTTCATCTGTAAAATGAAACTTCTGGCCTACATGGCCTCTAAGATTCCTTCCTACTCTAACCCTATGATCCTCTGATCCTCATTGAATAGAAATTCAAAGCTAAGATTGTTTCAGATAGTCACTTAGCACCACTCTGCCCTGCAGATCTCATGCAGAATTTACAGTCTTGATGATGGGCACGATTTGGAAAACATTTTTGCTTGAAGCAATCAGCTACAGGTTACCTACAAAGCTATAGGAGCATCAGAGTTCCAGACATATCCGTTGTGATAGGCTAAGAAAGGCTGTACTTGCCTATGACTAGATCAAGAGTTATGGTTGAAACAACTATGGGACCTGTATATCCTTGTATATTTGTAAAGAGGTGTTCATCGGAATAAGGATAGCACTACTCAATCTCTATCCATAGGGGAAAGAGTCTCCTTTGACTTAATAGCCCCCCAATACCTTTAGAGCTTAAGTGTGTGTTTTTTAAGGGAGAAGTTTTAGTGGATTTTATTAATTTATTAATTATTTGTTCATTTGGTTTACTCTTGATGTTTATGTTTTAGTTCAATTATCTTAAATATTTAAGTATTTTTACTTATTTCAACCCTGAATTTCCTACAGTTACTTCTTTCCACCTTGTAATAAACATACATCACACAATCTTGCTGATACTGCTGTGATTGCTGTTGCTGTTGGTTTGCATTTTTGCCTGTGTATATCCTTACTCCTCCTTAATTTCCCATGCTATCATTCTTGTCAGATGGTGCCTGAAACATGGTGGTGACACAAAACATTATTTTTTTTAAAGAAGAAAATATAAGTATGAATCTCTTCTGAAGGCCAACTCTGATGTCCTGTCACAAAGTAGAGGTGATCCTATATTACAAAAGGCTATTCCAGTGGCCCATGACCTCTGTCAGGTCCTACCAATGTGGAAGGACTTTAAGCCCAATAACAGACTGCTGTTGTAGGAACTGCTTGTCTAAGCTGATCCACAGTGTGGTGTGATGTGATGTGATGTGTGTCTCTGCGTCTGGCCACATCAAATCTTTTAAAAAATCTGCTAAATCATGTTGGGGGGAAGGGAGAGAGGTTTACAGTCTACCAACAAAATCACTTTCTTGAAGTACTGAAGTACAACAACTTAATTCAGGAGTAAAATCAATAATAACTCTTTTTTCCTAAATCTTTAGGACAGGGATTCTTAACTTCTGTGTGCGTGTGTGTGTGTGTGTGTGTGTGTGTGTGTGTGTGTGTGTGTGTATGATGAGTTTCACTGTCAGTATGGTAGAGCTTATGGACTTCTTCCCATAATAATCTGTTTACATGCAAAAAATAAAATGCGTATGATGAAAAGGTGGGCAATTATTTTGAAATGCAATTATGAAAATATTAAAATAAGCAAGTTAACAGACATTCCCTACTGAAGGAGAAGGAAGCAATATCTGTGGTGTGAGCTATTTTGATCCTAACTCTTATACAAGAGAACAAGTTAGGGACAAAAATTAGAATTCTAATTGGCCCTGGTTTTACAGGTTCAAACAATATTACCAGAGTAGAACAAAGTTGTTTACTTATTTCTCATTCTGCGTGTAAACCTGAATTGTATGACAATTAATTTGTGTCATCTTAAAAATAAAGGCAATTGTATATGTTATTAAATGTGAACAGTATTAGCCTGGCTAAGGAGATAAAGCAAGAACCTTATAAATTACCTCACTAAACAGCCATTTAGCATGATTAACCTGTTCCCTTCTAAACTCTGCGTAGATTACTGTCAGAGACGAGCCACTTGGAAAAAATCCAAGCAGCTCTGTCCATGAAAAGCAACAACAAACTGGTTTTAAGTGATTTCATTGGGAGGCAACCAAAGATAATTCCTGAGGGACAACAAAAGTATTCAGATTCAACTGTCTCTCAGCATTCACATACCAAGGTGTTATTATTCAGATCCATCTTCCCAGCAAAAGGCCCCCATGTTGTTCCAACCGGAAGTTGCTGCCGACTCTGAATCTTGCGCTCCCCATCCTTCTGGACCACCTCCAACTCTCCTGCAGACAAAGAAAACAAGCCATGTTTAGAGTACTTTCACTTGTGCCTTGACAACAGCCACCTCTGTCTTTGTGTTTGTTTTACATGCACAATGTTCTGAGGACCCACATAATGAGAATTAATTATGCTTGTCTGAAAAACAACTGATCTTGTCATCCTGAGGAAAGAAAGGAAAAAAAAAACTAAACCTTTTTCCTTATAATTATATTCAAATTTAGCTTATGGAGCCCAATTTCTTTCTCACATCTTTTCAAACATATTATACTCTGAAAGCATTTCTATTTAGCGAGCTTTTGAGAATCAGAGGGAATAACCCTTCCTCAAATGGCTTTGTTCCAGGTCTAGGGAATGGAAGAAGAAGTAGGAAAACATACTAGGGTTAAAACCCTTAATATACTTGACTGTCAAGGTTACTTTAATGGGGCACTCAATGTGAGTTTATTTACTTCACAATAAGGGATAGGGAAACTTTGGCAAATGACAGTCCCTCATAGCTATTCAAAGAAATTGGATAGAAAATTGGTAGATGTTTTAGAAATCCCTCTATTGTTTCCATAGTGTACTATTTCTTTATGTAGATAAGAATAAGTATCTATACTCATCATACACAGAGATGTATTCATTCAACTAAATAATTTTTATAATATATATATTTTAAATAGTCCCCTTTTTTTAGGATATGCCCAGCAATGGAAATAATAGAAATGAAACCAGAATGATTTGGGCAAAAGCTGACCCTCTAACCTCACACCTCCCCTGCCACTCTGTTTTAATCAAACCATAGCAATCCTTTACCTTCTCATCATTTCCCACTATCAACCACAACTAACTGATGAAAGAATGATAAAAAGGGAATTTCTCAGCTTGATTTACAATCCCTCAGAACTGACAGAAACAGAAACAGAAAACGTCCCAAACTGTGGCTTTAAAGTCTCTCGCTCCAGTTGTCTAATTTATGTCAACAGTGACACAACCACTTTATCTGGCAGTTTTCTAATTTCAAAATGTAACTTTCACAAAACATTCATTATGTTTTCTTGTTAAGTGATATTTCTATTCTACATGCTTGGTGCTGCAGCCACTATACTAAAATGGTGGGCATGGGCACTCACTAAGTTTACTCTTAAATGCCCATTGCCAAAAGCTAGCATGAGGATATGACTGGTAGTGCAGATGTTAGTTATAACATCTCTCTTCAGCCAATAGCCATACTTTGATGAAAACATTTCATTCTGAGTTGCTGCTGCTGCTGCTACTGTTTTAGCAGCACAACCTAGTTAAATTTGGGACTTTTCTGCTCATGTTTAAGTGGTAGTAATACCATAGTCCCTATCCTTAATACAATAGCCAATGAAATATCACTGAATTGATAGTATTTAAAACATTCCTCAGCTGCTTTGATATCCATTAACTATTAAGACTGAATTTGCTAAAATAAAAAAAGTCCACAGAGAAAATTCATTCACATAAGTAGTATATTTGGGCAGTGAAAACATCTTAAAGTAGTAATTCAACAAATGACACCAACATTGCTTAAATGCAAATCCACAAACCTGCTATTCAGTTTGCTTTGTTTTATTTTTATGCCCATCTTCTGGCACAAAGTGGAAGACTTGTTCACATGGTAATCCTCAAGTTTTCCCCTACCTCCTGGCTCCTAACCTTGGTAAATGATAGCAATTTAGCAATAGCTCAGGATTGTAGAACATGAACACACTAACGGAATCAGCAGTTCCTCTGTCTGGGGTAAATTCATCTGGGTGTGGGAGGGTAGCAGAGCACAGTCTGCTCCGGGTGCACTTCTGCCAGGTGAGGGTAAAGTCTATTCCCTAGAGAGTCCAATCAGCACTCTTATAGCATTGTCAATACCCAGCCCCTGGGAGGAGGTTGGAGTGAAGGTTTCGTGGCAGAGAACCAGGTAAATATAGTCTATAAGAGGACCACCACTCAAAGGAATGTTGTTGTGGGGGTGGTACCCTGGAGCAAAGCCCTGATCACTCTGTTCTGTTCATTATTTTGCTAAAAATCAGTGATATAAAAGCAAGGGACATTTAAACCCCAGATTTAGGAAAAATAATAATTGACATTTACATAAAAACAATACTTCTTATTACCATATTTAAATCTTAATTACTAAATGTCAAAGAGAGATAGATCAGTTGTTTCTAGCATATAGTTTATCTCCAACACTTCAATTACTCGTAAAACAAGATTTTTCTGCCTTTTAGAAATGGGCAAAAAAATCCTAACATATTTGATTGAATTGTTTATTCTCGAAGTATTTTCAAATTTGAGAAATATTTCTTGTCAAAGAGAAATCATCCATAAGGGTAGACATACATACAGTTATCAGGCAGGTGTGTTCTTTATAACTTAGAACCTTCCCAGCTTTCTAGTATTTTCATATTACTCTTACCCACACACTCTATGTAGAGAACCCTATCGACCTACTTGCTGTTCACACAGAGCTTCATCTCCTGACCTTTTGTGTCTTTGAACTACAGTCCTCTCATGCTTGGAAGTATCTCCCTCCATAGGTTTCCATCTATGAATCTCTGGCTTCCTTGAAGATTCAGTCCAAATGCCTTCTTCTGCATAAGGCCTTTCCCACTGTCCCCAAGTTCTAGTAACCAGCCCTCTAGGGTTGTTTTCCATTTTCCATCCTGAGTCCCTTGCTGTTGTTATTGTTCTACCCTCCAAACTGGACCACCAGAGAACATGCCTGGTTGGAACTAAGCCTCTTGGCTCTGCAGTCTTTTGACTAGCATTTCATCTCCATGTTAACCATTTCATCTTTAACCCTATTGCCATAGATATCTTCCCATCTTCCACTTATTTCTCATTGTGACACAGTACTCAATGGCCATAAATCCTCACTACGGTGGCCTTGAAAGGGCTGGTTGATGGATGGCTGGATTATTCCATTCACTACCTTTGTAACTTCATAGGCCTTAACTCTTTTTGGCCTCCACTCTCTTTAAATGTATCATCAACCCCCATTAGAATGTAAGTTCCTTCAGGGCATGGGTTATCTTGCTTTTGTACTTGCATACCCAGCTCTTCAGACAGTAATTTTTTCAGTCATGTCTGACTCTTCATGACCCCCTTTTGAGATTTTTTTGGCAAAGATACTGGAATGGTTGGCCATTTCCTTCTCCTGCTCATTTTACAGATGAGGAAACTGAGGTAAACAGGGTTAAATGACTTGCGCAGGGTCACACACACAAAGGACAGTAATTAGCACATGATAAGTATTTAATTAATGCTTTTCCTTCATTCATCTATTTTATATATGTCATATATTTACACGTTTTGATAAACATGTTGTTTCTGTCATTAGAATAAAAACTCCTAGAGGCCAGTTTTTTTATTTTTCTTTTTTTCCTCAATGCTTAACCCAGAACCTGGCACATACTAAGGGTTTACTAAATGTTTCTTGACTGAATCTCAAAGAAATAATGAGAATAAGGAAGACAGCCAGACAAAGCATTATCAGACCCCAATTATATTATAAAGCAGTAGCCATCAGAACTATTTTGTAATAGTTGAAAATCAGACAAGCAGAACAGTGTAGCAGACTAGATAAGGAAAAACCAGAAACAATCAAAACCAGCACTGTGATGTTTGATAAACCCAAGAACATAAATTCCTGGGGGAAGGAGCCCCTTTTTGACAAGAACTACTGGGAAAATTGGAAAGAAGTTTTACAAGAATTTTTTAACCTAATTATTTTATTCCACTTACCAAAATAATATAAAAATAGATACCCAGCTGGATGGGTTCATCCAAGTAAAATAATAAATGTTTGAAGGACAATGGAAAAACAGACACACAGATGTACTATTTGGTGGACCTGAGAATAAATTAAACCAAAGTGAACTGTAATTTGGAATTATACTCAAAGTTGCTAAACAATACACGTCCTACAGGGCGGCCAGGTGACTAAGTGGATAGAGTTCTGGGCCTGGAGTCAGGAAGACTCACCTCTCTGAGTTTAAATTTGCCCTCAGACACTAGCTGTGTGACATTGGGCAAGTCACTTAACCCTGTTTACCTCTGTTTCCTCCTCTGTAAAATGAGCTGGAGAAGGAAATGGCAAAGCCACACCAGTATTTTTGCCAAGAAAACTCCAAATAGGGTCATGAAGAGTTGAAAATGACTGAAAATGACCAATAACAACATATCCTTTAACCCAGCTATATCACTTCTAGACATATTTAGTATAAAAGGGGAAAAATGAGATCAGAGAAAAAGGCAGAATAATGCCTGTATGTAAATATATATATATCATCTCTTTTTGTGGTTGCAAAGTTTTTTTTAAAAAACCACCAGAAACTAAAAGGATGTCCAATAACTGAGGAATGACTGAATAAATTGAAGTATATGATATATGATGAAATATTATGATGCTGTAAGAAATGAAGGAATAGCTGATTTCGAAGTGACATAGAAAGAATCATAATAAGCAAAGTGGAGTGAAATAGGTAGAATCAGAAGAAAAAATATTCCATAACAGCAATATTATACAAATGAACAATTGTGAAGATTTGTATAGACTGATGAAGAATGAAATAAACAGAAACAGAAAAACAATTTATAGGATAACAACCCTGTAAAGACAACTTTGAAACTCATAAGAACCATGATCAATATGATAAGCATCCACTGTTTCAGAAAATAATCACGAAACATACTTTATACTTTCTAACAGAAGGTGATGGATCTAGGGTACAGAATGAGTAATGCATATATATGTATGCATGCATGCATGTATGTATGTATGTATGTATGCCATGTATGTATGTTTTACAGAGCCAATAAAGGAATTTGTTTTGTTTGACTATACATTTGTTATTAGGAATTTGTTTTTCTTTTCTCCCAACTATTCCACAAAATGGGGGTGAGTATCAAAGGGAGAAAAATATATTTCTGGGGTTTTTTTTTAATACTTTCAATTGTACACAGTAACAGCCACATTGTATGATGACTGACTTTGATAGACTTGGATCTTCACAGCTATGCAAGAATCTAAGACAACTCCAAAAGACTCATGATGGAAATTGCTATCCACATCCTGACAAAGAACTATGGAGTCTGAATGCAGATGGAAGCATACTATTCACTCTTACTTTCCTTTGTTGTTTTGTTTTATTGCTTCATTCTCATGGTTCTACCCATTAATTCTAATTGTTCTTTACATCATGACTAATGGGAAAATATGATTAACATAAATGTATAAGTAGAGCCTATATCAGATTGCACACCATCTTGGGTGGGGGAGAAGTGGGAGAGGGAGAAAATTTAAAACTCAAAATCATATGGAAGTGAATGCTGAAAACTAAATAAACTATCAAAAAATACTTTCAAAACAGAGGTAGGAGAACTACAGATGTGGAATGTTGCATGCACTTTCGTGTGAGTTCACTGAATTATTAGTTTAGCACAATCACTTTATTTTGTTACAAGACAGTTCTTTTGGAGTGGGGTGATCTGGAAATGTTTGCAATGTAAAAATAATGCACCAATAAAACTTTACAAAAATTAATGGTTGTATGCCCTGAATATAAAAAGTCATAAAATTTAGAAAATAATGACAAGAGGCATCTTTTACAACTGACAAGACAGTGAATTCTTAACCAAACACAGGACTGAAGAGATCATAAAAGAAATAGACAATTCAATTTCTTAAAATTTCAAACCTCGTGCATGAATAAAATCAATGAAGAGAAAATAAGAAAATACTATAAATCAGGGAAAATATTAGGATGAAATATAAAGAAATAAGTCTGATATTAAAGATTATATAGAGGGTTGAGTCAATTATGCAACACCAAAAGAAATTCCATGATTGGTCAAAAGCTATGAGCAATTTTTAAAATAAATTCAAATGAAAATGAAAATATAAGCCAAAAACAGAAGCAGTTAGAGAAATGCAGATTAAGACAACTGAGATTTTACCACACACTATCCATATTGTCAAAGATAAAAAAAATAATTAAAAAGGAAAGCAATATATCAATTTGAAGACAGAAACACTAATGCACTGTTGGTGGATCTGAAAACTGACCAACTCATTTTGGATATCAATTTGGAATTATTTCTGCATAATAAATGAATTAATTATAAAGGAAAATAATTAAACTGTTTTTAATCTTTGATTCAGTGTTGTTGTTGTGTGACTATTGAACATGGGCTCCAATGTCATCTAATGCAGAAATAAAATTATAATATATAGCAAAATATTCTTAGTGAAATGCTTTGTGATAAAAAAAATTCTTGAAACAAAATGGGTAGCCATCATTTGGGAAACTGTTACAAGATATGATATAGGGATATAATGGAATATTATTATGCAGTAGGAAATGATGAATCTGAGGGATCCAGAGAAACATGGTAAAATCTGTTTAATTGCTGCAGAGTGAAGTAAGCAAAATCATATATGTGTATTGTGTTCATATGTGTGTATGATGTGTGCATACATATATTGATTTAATGGCAGCAACAACATAATAAATAGTTCCCCAAACTGTTATAAATTGAAAGTACTAGAGAAGAGATAATGAAACACACATTCCTCTTGAGGGTAAAGAGATGTGAGACCATTTAGAATTGTTGTGTACATTGTCTTTGAGAAGTTTATGTTAATTTTTCTTCTTTGTCCCATTATTGGCTTCAATAGAGCAAGAAGGGTCCCCAGAAATACCTGATAGATATAAAATACATTAATAGAATATATGTTTAAAACCTCATATGCCTACAAGAATATTTATAATAATATTTTAAGGTTTAAAAGAATATTAATATATACATATTTGTTAAGTCCTACCATATGATAGGTGCTATAGTTGTGTGGGGCTGGGCATTAATTTTTGCATGTATATATGTATATCCTTCACCAAACTCTTTGTCTATTGCCTCATGTGGCACAGAGGCTACCTTGTGTTCTTTAAAGTTATGAGAGGAGTGTATAAGCTCTCCTAGGTCCTACCAGGCTAGAAAAGCTATAAATAAAACTGAGCTGATGGATAGACTGTATGTCATCTGAAAATTAGCCTAACTGGATTTGGAAAATTTCATCACCAACTTGTATTTCATGCCAAAATAACTTTAGAAAATAGACATATTTACTAAGTCATAGAGAGTTTGCAATCTGCATCAGGGATTATTCATACCAGCACAGTCACAGATACTTGAAATATAATTAAACATGTTAATATATGTACCTCCATTAAAGCTGTAGTCCAACAACTTATCAAACATGGAGGTGATTTTGGGTTCTTAAAGATTATGCCAAAGATGTCTCCAAGATAAAAAAAAGCTTTGGAAATGAACTTTTCATTTTTTCTCTTTGTATCACCAGAGTTTAGCACCATATTGGACACATAGTAGGTGTTGATTGGCTAATTCTTCAAGGACTAACCTAGTCCACTGATTTACCACCAGACTACCCTCATTTTAGACTTCTTTGACTTCTCCACCATCCTACCACTGTTTTTCAGCTTTCTTTTACATGTTGTCTTCCTCCATTAGATTGAAAGCTCCTTGAGGGCAGAGACTGTCTTTCTTTTTCATATTTGAATCCTTGGCACTTAGCAAAGTGTCTGGCCTATAGTAGGTGTTTAATAAATGTTTATTATTTGTTGAATTGGTTGACTTCAGGGAAATTCATCACTAGGTTGTCCATGGGCAATGTTTGCATGCGCATGTATATGTGTGTGTGTGTGTGTGTGTGTATACATGTACATATAGAGTTACTGAAATAGATATGTACGTATGAAAACATATACATATCTATTTCAGTTTCAGCAACTTTGGAAGACCAACTAAACTGTAGGAGAATTTAGCATCTATATAAGTAAAAGTAGTTCTCTTAATGACTGAATTATAGAACCTAAAAATACACGTATATGAACTTAAGAAAGCTCATCATTATAAAATTGCCAGTCTTTCTAGTGATGATTTGTTTGGTTCTGTTTTTTTCTTTCTATAGCAGCTAGGGCACAAAGAGGAGAAATCTATGTTGTTAGAAGCAGCATCCACTGAAAGCTATCATAAACATTTTGTACTACTGGATTTAAACTCAACAGAATCTTTATAATCATATTTTAAGCTTTTTTTAAAAAATTTGGACTAAAGCAGTGATTTGATTGATGTAAGGTCCCTCACAAGTAGGAAATTCCTTCTGCTAGTGCTGATGGCCACCCTATCTACAACATATAATCCTAAAGAGTTGCCTAAGGCACAGAAAGGATAAGGGTCATAGATCCAATTTGTATCAGAGGCAGGACTTAAAACAATGTCCTCTTGACTCCAAGGCTAGCTCTCTATCTTAAGCTATAGATATCGTAATCCTAGAATTTTTGTTTTCATCTGATTGGAATGTCAAAAAAGTGCTTACTCAAATATATACACTAATTCATCTTCCACAAAAACTATGAAAATGGATATTACTAAACCACAGACATGACATCTTATTTTCCCTCGTGTAAAAATCATCAAGGACTCCCAACTGTCACTACAATAAAATAAAAGTCCTCAGACTGGTATTGATAGTCCTCTTCAACATGGATTCCACTTCTATTTCCAGCCTTATTCATATTACTTCCTTTTTTGAACTCTTCATTGCCTATATAAATTGGTCTTCTAGGTTTCTGCAGATTTAAAATTCCATCTCTCACCTCTCTTCTTTTGTTCAAAAAGCATCCTAAATCTGGAATGCATTCCCTCCTCATCTCTGCCACATTGAATTGCTGGCTTCCATCAAAATACATGGCTCAGACATCATCTCCTACATTACAACTCTTTAGAGCCATGAAATTTGTGTTCTCTGTCTCTTATAATTACCCAGCAATACTTTCTATTCTTTTTTTTATACTTAGTTGTATGTGCATTATGCTCCTCTCCCTGCCCCCCCCACCATAAAACAAAATGCTTGAGGACAGAGAAAAGTTAGTTTTTAGCTTTGTATACCTAGTACTTAAAATAGTGGCTGTACATGTTACAGTTAATAGTCTAGTACCTAGTAGGCTTAATAAATGTTTATTGAATTGAATATACCTTTTTCAGTAGTTCCTCTACAAATTATAATCTAGAGTAATGGTGACTTTCAATACTACAGGTCCTTACTGGCTGTGAACAGCTTTAAAAAAATGACAGCTAGAGTATGCTTTTCTGCATAAAGATGAAGCCTAAAGTATTTGCCTGCTTTTTGCACACTGAAAAAACAGCTGTGTCTATGGACATGTCACATTTAACTGATACCAGAGGAATCATGAGAATCTTTGAAAACCCTTTTAAAAATAATTCAGGCTCCCTTTCTGCCACTGACATTTTTCATTTGAAAAGGGTTCAGGCTCAGTCACACAGTGACTCCTTATCTGTACCTGTGGATTTACAAGCAGTCCTGTCTTTTAATGGATTAAGAACTACAAACTTAGGGCAGATCACAAGGCGATACCCAAATACCTTCCAAAGTTTTGAGGCATCTTTGTGCATTTTAATTTTAAATTGGCAAAAAAAGAAGCACTTTCTGAGCTCTTTAAAGAGTACTTCACAGGAAAGCTGGTCACTGTCCAAAAATGCTACATCAATCTTTTCTTTTCTAGTTGAATATGACTGTGTAATTCCTAGTCTTGCTTGGTTTCTTTCAAAGAGCCACATTGAAGTTAGAAGAAATTCTTCCTATTAGTGAAGCAACTAAATTTATACATGTATGTGTGTATATATACATATATATATATAATATGTGTGTGTGTATGTATACACAAATACACACATATAATTATATATGTATATATATACATATATATGTATATGTATGTATGTATATGTATGTATGTATATATATATATATATATGTGTTTCAAATACTTTTCATTTTAGATGACTTCTAGGCATATAATAGTATTTTTACTATGTTTCCTGAGATGAGTGAAATCAAAGAAGAGATCAAATTCAATACACATGGAAGCTTAGCAATGTTAGTAGTGAAGTTGGGATAAAATTTGACATACATACAAGAGTGTCCTGATTTCCAATTCATTATGTTATCAGTTGAACTGTACTCTCTAGCTTACAGTGTTAATAATCGAGTATTAAATTGATGCATAGGCAAGAAATATGGGATATAGCAAATTAGTTCCCTCATATTTGAAGACTTTTAAAATGAAAAACAAAAAGCAAGGAACAGTGAAAAGTACACATAGCCTGGGAATGGAAACCCAGTTGTCTTCCTGGCCCTACCAATCATTTGCCATGTCGTCCTAGATGAATCTCAAACTCTTTGGGCTTTGACTTCTTCATGATCAATTAGAGGAGGGTTCTGTGCCTTCACAAATCATTCAATGAAGATTTGCCAAGGTACCTACTTTATAGGGACGGCTAGGTGGTGCAGGGGATGTAGTGATGAACTTGGAGTCAGGAAGATTCATCTTCCTGAGTTCATTCTGGCCTCAGACACGTAATAGCTATGGGGAGGTCACTTAACCCTGTTTGCCTCAGTTTCTTCATCTGTAAAATGAGCTGGAGAAGGAAATAGCAAACTACTTTAGCTTCTTTGCCAATAAAATACCAAATGGAGTCACAAAGAGAAAGACAAAACTGAAAAACACCTGAATAACAACTGTACCTACTTTGTGCTGTAGGGAATATATGATAAAACAGGACAAAGATAAAGATAAAAAAAGTAATTGTATCAAAATGTCTTTAAGGTACTTAAACTTGATAAGGTCTCCAGGATGTTTTGAAAACCGCTCTCTTAATTCTTTCACAGCTTCAGAGGTAGTCTCTTTGCAAACATTTTGTACTTACATGTATACAAGCTATGTCTAAGTGTAACTAGGTGGCTCAGTGAATAGAGAACTAGACCTTGAGCCAAGAAGACCTGAGTTCAAATATAATCTCAGACACTTACTGCCTCTGTAATCCTGGGCAAGTCACAACCTCTGTCTGTCTCAGTTTCCTTATTTGTAATATGGTGATGCTAAAGCACCTACTTCTCAGGATCATTGTGAAAATAAAATAATATTTACAAAGTGCATTGTGAATTTTATCCAAAAATGTTAAGTAAATGCTAGCTATTATTCTTGGTTTTCTTATTTTGTCTTCCTAGTAGAACATAGAGTCTCCTGCGACCTAGCCCCTGTTCTAGGAACATCTATGCATCTAGCAACATATACTATGCAACAGATTATAGTACCTGGCACATAGTAGCTGTTTAATAAATTTTTAAGAAAAGGCTGATAGGAGGGATAAAACAATCATACACATGAGTGAAGTATAAACTAGCTTAAGTTACATAAGGGAGGCACAAAATGCTATTAAAGTTATGAGGATGCATTCATCCCCTTGATATCGAGTCAAAATCTTTGATTCTTTGACCTATTTCATTTGTCCCTTAATTATCCCAATTTGTTCCTCTTCAAGTAGCCCTATTTTTCTTATTTGCATATATGTTACACAGATAATAACAGTTATGGTTACATTTATATAGAGTTTTAAGATTTCCAAAGTGTTTTGCAAGTATTTGTAGAATTTTAGTAGAGTAAGCTCTTGCACCCACTCTTCCCATTGGAGTCTCCTTCACAAGTAACATCAAAAATATACCACCCTAAAATGATGAATTCATCTGGTGGTTCACCTATTTAAAGCTCATTAAAGGCATGTCCATCTTTTGCTGCTCATTGTGGTTGTTCTCTTGAATTCTGTCAGAGAAAGGGGCTTATACTTCATAAAGGGATCACTGGGTATTACTAACATATTAAGACCTCATTAGTTTTGTTACCTACTCTTTGATTTCTTTGACTGCATGAACTAGAGGAGGAGGGGAAAACAATGTTGTCCCCTTCCTTACATAATCTTTGTTACAAGAGAAAGTAACTTTGGAGTCACCCTCACCTACTTACTCTCCATCACCCCCACCGAATTCATCAGTTGTCAAGTTCTGGAAGTTCTACCTTCACAAGATGTTTTATATCTATCCCTTCTCTTTACTGACACACCCATTATTCTAGTCCCTTCCCTCATCACATCTTGCCTCAATTGTTATGAAAGGCTCTCAATTTGTCTTCATGCCTCATGACTCTTCCATCTGCAATCCAAACATCACATTGATGTCCTACAGTGATATTACTAAAGCACAAGTCTAACTACCCAACTTCCGTGCTCAATGAACTCTATTTCTTCCCCATAATGTCTAGGGAAACAAACCAAAACCCCCAAACTCCTATGTTCGATATTTAAAGCCCTTTATAACATAGCACTACTCTACCTTTCCAGCCTTTTTACAAATCACTCCTCTGTACAAAAACACTAGGGTCCAGTACATTTTGTTTTGGTTTTTGCTAGATTTTGTATTTCTTCTTCTGTCTTCACTACTTTGCATGGACTAAATGTCTGGAATGCACAATCTCCTTACTTATCTCTTAAAAATTGTAGTTGTCTTTCAAAGACCTGCTCAAGTCCCACTTCCATATGAGGTCTTCCATTTTTAAAAATGCATTTAGTGACTTCTTTTGTTTTTATGTCATATACATTTTCCCTTACCACACAGCTATTTTACATAAAAAATTCTTCATTTAAGATGAAAAGAAAAAAAAACTCAGCAAAGCAAGTCAATACAGAAAAAAAATCTGAAATCGCATGCAATGTTCCATATTCCTGGATATCCACCACAATGAATGAATAGGAAGAGGTTTTTTACGTAAGTTTTCCTTAACCACCCATCTGATAGTTGCCTCCCCACTAGAACTACCTTACTTTCAGTTTGTGTATGTTTTGTATATACATATATGTTTTCATATTGTCTTACCATATGGAATAGAATTATAAGTTCCTTTATCATTAGGATTACTTTGTGTTTGTCTTCCTTGAGAAGGTGTCTTGGCTTTTCCCATACTGGAATCCTCTTCAGTTTGGTAAGATCCATTGACTTAGCCCTCAAAAACTCAAGTTCAACTCTACACTATGATAAAGCATCAAAGCATGAAGTCCCTGAGGGCCAGGATTATTTCATTTTTATTACGGCATACCCAGGGCCCAGAACATTGTGGTGCTTAACAAACAGTAGACAATACATTTTTATTGATTAACCAAAATGAAGGACATAATGCATGTAAACTGAAAATTACATCAGCAACTCTAAAAAGTAGCATGAGTTAAAAAAATGGAAGAAATGAATTTTTGATGCACTGAAGCACTTTTTTTCAATGCACAGAAGGGAAGGAAGATCATAAAGAAATGTAGACAAATTATAAATCTTTGGAAGTTATATGTTGAATTTATTACATACCTAAAGGAAAAGGAATGATATTTAAGATATATAGACAACCAACATAAATATATACAATCAAACCCCATGACCCAATAGATGAATGGTCAAAGGATATGAAGAAACAGTTTTCAAAATAAGAACTGCAAACTATTGTTAATAACCACATAAAAGAATGCTCCAAATGACAATAAGAAAAAATGAAAATCAAAACAATTTTGACATTTAATTTTATGGCAAATATGACAAAAAAATGGGAATAGGAAATGCTAGATGTGTTGTGCCTGCAAGACAGGAACATTAATGCATTGTTGGTGGCACTGTGAGTCACTAAATCTATTCTGCAAAGCAATTTGAAATCATACAAATACAATGTCTAAAATGTTTTATGCTTTGATCCAGTCATTTCATTGCTGGCATATAACCAAATAATGTAATTTTATAAAAAGAAAGGCTCCACATATACCAAAATATTTAGCACAGCAGTTTTTGTGGTAACAACATGATGGAAACAAAGTAAATGCTCATCGGTGGCTCAACAAATTGTGGTACATGAGTGCAATGTGCTATATGAGGAACATGATGAGAACAGAGAAGCATGGAAAGCTTCAGTGGAATGATCTAAAGTAAAGTAAGGAGAGCTTGGAAAACAGTTATCAACAATGAGTAAAACAACGCAAATGGAAAGAACAATAACCACAAATAAATCAAAATGAATATTGTAAAATTATACTGATCAAACTGGGGAAAATAGAAGATACTACCTCCAATCCTTTACAGAAGTGGGGGGCCCGTGAGTGTGGGGAATTGTGTGATAACATCAGACTCTGGTTTTGCTAACTTTCTTCTTTTGAAAAAAAAAATACCATAAGGGATTTCCCTCTGGAAATAGTTGGGGGAAAAAAAAAGGGAACTGTAGGTATCAATGTAAAATCAATTTTAAAATGAAGGAAAAGCCAATAGTATGTAGTAGAGATTACATTTTTATGTACAATCTATTTTCTATCCTACTTTGTATGTGGAAATGTTAATTTTATTTGGCATTTGATAAGTTCTGAATAAAAAATGAATTAAAGTAACTATATTAGGTTAGACAGAAAACAGAGATCCCATTACATATTTTGGCAGCTATTCTTCTTCAAAAAGAAATGTCATTTTCAGCACCCTGAGTAAGTTTACAGAAAATATTTGAGACACAGAAGAGTATGGATTAATCAATTTTGGTAAAAATAATATTGTTAGTATTGTGGCTTGTTATCATACTGATAAAGTTTACTTGTAAAGCCATTGGTTTCTCAAAGACTTATGATAACTGCAGTATATAAAGTCATCTCAAGATTCACCCTCTAAGATGCCATAGCTAACTTGGTGGGTGCCATGGAGTAAAAAGTAACTACCTGTTAAAACCAAAACTCACCTAGTTAATATCACAGCACCCAAACCCTTTACTGATAAAAGAACAACAAATTCTCTGCCATTATTACCTTTCAATAGCAGGTATATCCTACCCACGTGATAACTCCACAGAAAGCAATTCTTTTGTGAATTCTGTATGAATGGGAGGATCACAAAGTTAATCAAAGAAGATATAGATCACTCATAGGAATTTACCAGAAGCTAAGTTCTAAATGGGGGTTCTTAATGTTGGGTTTGTGAATTTGAAATTTTTAAAAATCTGGACAATGTAATTGTTTTTCGTTCTAATCCTATTATTTTTATTGCGCACATCCATCTCTCTCTCTCTCTCTCTCTCTCTCTCTCTCTCTCTCTCTCTCTCTCTCTCTCTCTCTCTCTCTTTCTCTCTTTCTATCCATGGGAGAAGGGATACATAAGCATCACCAGCTTTGACAAAGTTTTCTGTGACACAAAAAAGGTGAAAACATAAGCTCTAATTATTTTTTCCATATTTATGAAGTAAAATATGTTAAAATATTGCAAGTATTTATACCGTCCTTTGTCTGGGGTTCACGCTACATGACAGAAACTTGGACACACACAGATGAATTCATATGAGCAGGGATTAGGTGTATAGTAAATAAACTTCCTTTGAATTCATTTCAGTTTGGAATACATATGCCTAAATTTTAAAGTAGGCAGCAGGAATTAACGCCTAATGTTTATTGGAGTTTGCTGTATGGCAAAGATCTATAGAGTCAGGGTCTCTATTTATATTTTTTCATGGCCAGGAAACTTTATACATCATGGTATCAAACATGGACAGCCCCGAAGTCACGCTGAGTTCAAAAAGCACTCAAAGATTCTAGAAACCTTCAAGCCTTGTTCAAAGTCAGTCAAGGTGGCTAAAATATGGCACAGCTATTGCTAATTTATGGTTTAACCATCTGACAGCTGCCTCCCTGGATACATGATAGCTTTAAGTGAACATTTGACTCATTGGTGATTTTCTATACCACAAAAGTGGAGTCATGCCTCTGTGTGGGTCTCCACTTAGGCTAATCAACATATCTGAATAACACCCAAAGTACCTATTTTTATGCTATTGTAATTCCTCTTAAAGCATGTTCTGGCACATAAATGATAGTTATTGGTTAGCAGACTTAAAGTGCCTTATTGGGATACCTTTTCTAAGTCTCATACTCAATTCTCTAGTCTTACACACAACATACACTAAACTACAGTTTTGAACATAAACTTGAAATACGGCATTCTCTATTCAAGTACTCCAGTCAAACCCTGATAAATCAGGCTGGCCATGCAGTGATCTTATCCCTTCTGACTCTTTAATAAATCGAACCTTGTAAGTTTGCACTGTTGGAAGTTGTCAGTAAATGAAATTGTGACCTTATCCGGCGCGTGAACTTATCCTGCTGACAACTACATTTATTGCGTGGATAAGAAAGCAAAAAAAAAAAAATGGGACTTTTGATAATTGTGATCTTAGCCATATGTAACTCTAACGGATGGGATCTTTTTGATGTTCCATTAATGATTTGCCTATGATGAGTCTAGTCAAAGAAAAATGTTTCCCATAGGTAAGTGCTGGGAACACTGGCAGCCAGTATTAAAAGTGCATGAAGAGGCACTGGGTGACAGCCCTGAATCAGAAGCTATTAGCCTAACACAAAGAGCTCTGAATTAGCTTGTAATTGCACTGGAAAAGATAACATAATGGAGGTGGCAAAATAGAAACATTCTCTTTTCAGAGAACCCATTCAGCAGCTGAAAACTCTAAAACAAGACACTGCGATTCTCTGTAACCTATAGCATAGCAAGTCACTTCATTCCTCCATGAATGCACGCTATGCTGTTGCTGTTGTTAAGAAAAAGTAGTGTGGACAGCACTGGTCTGTGAGAAAATTTACACAAACTACTGAAAGCAAAATCAGTCTTTTGTGATATACTCCCAATCATAGGGATACTCTGCATGAATTTACACTGACAGGTGTTGTTTCACAAAATATTATTCATATATTATAACTAACCCTAATGATAAATTATGGGGATCCTGGAGTAATTATCAATCAGCCAATTGCTCATTTTTAAAACTTTGCTCCTACTTAACTAGCAGTCCTCTAAAATATTATGTTACTTAAAGTTGTGTTTTTATAGAACCAAAAAAACAACTCTAGGAAAGTTAGGACTTTTATATTTTTCAGGCTGACTGTGAGCATTAATCCTGAGTTCATCCTAGAGTATATATAATTTTCTATTTCAAAGCATTTTGGTGTCTATTAACTACCATTCCTCTGTCGTCAAGATAAAAAAGAATCGAGGTAGGTACATAGCATAAAATGTTTAAAGTATTTAATTAAAGCACATACTACATCTTAGGTCTTTTCTATGTTTCTATCTTTGTGAACTAAATAAATTTTTGAAATGATCTACCGGGTCCACTTCTGTTTTGTTTAAGAAAAGAATTATTGTTCAGTGTATCACAAGATACTGATCATTTTATTGCTACAAAAACTAATTTCTTTAACAGCAGTATGCACTAAGTGTTACTATATAGCAGCTAATCATAGAACACTATCATGTCAAAAGAATTAAAATTAGGAATAACCTGAAGGACAATGGAAAGACATGGTGGGAGTAAACAAGCTACAGTAATGTTGCCAACCAATGACGAGCAAGAAGTTATCTAAAGGAGAAAAAATGTATAACTGGGAGAAGGAGGAGGGGCAGTCAATTAATAAGAATGGAAGAAAAGAGCTAACTCAAGTGGTATGCTGATTCTCTTCTGGACAATAAAAGGACAAGAAGCAGGTCTCAAACATGCCAGATACTCTTCATTTCCCACCGGGCTCTACACTTTTTTGGGACTTCTTTGGATTTCTTCATAATGCCCTTAAAACTTCATCATTGGGAAATCTTATCCTACAAGATCCAATCAGCCTGAGTCTCCAATCACCAGTAGTCTCCACCCTTTTGATTGGAGAGTGAAACAATTAAGTCCAATTTAAACCCCATTTAAGCAGGGGGCCCAGGTCACTCATCTTTTTATTTCTGCCTTGCTCTTTACTAGATCTTTGGAATTCTTCAGCATCCCCTTCATTCCATTTTCAGTTTCCTTCTGTCCTTTTTCTTACTCAATTAGACTGTAAGCTCCTTGAGGTCAGGGACTGTCTTTCTTTTTCCTATGTATATCCCCAGTGCTTTGTAAGATGCCTTGCATAGTACTTACCCATAAATTTTTATTGACGGATTAACTCTTTAGATACTTATGGGAAGATATGAAAAGAATCATATAAGAAGAAAGGCCATAGAGAGTTTGCATCATCATGTGGATGGTGGGTACTCACATAAGTTAAAGATATCTGTCAAAGTATCTAAGGTTTAACATACCTTGACACAAAATCTGTTTCAAATTCAGACAACAAACAAATAAATCACCTAGAGTTTGACGAGTTCACCAGAATCTTGGGAAAGTCATTAGAAGCCCAAAATGAATTTATGGGAGGCTTTTTAGCTGCTGGAAAGAGGCAGGAATCAAAGCTCATTCTATTCAAGAAACCTGACACATTCAACTTCCTTGCTGCCAGAAACCTTTCCTGACCTTCTAGACAGCACTCCAAGTTACAGGGTGACCCAATACCACTTCCTGATCCAAATCTCGAAGAAAAGTGGGAGGGTATGTTTGGGGAGCTATGATTAGGGAGGAGTCATCATGGAAGTTAGCAAGCAGGCTGGGCTGGCAGCCAGGGGAAACAGCAAATCAGCCCACAAAACAGTAAATCAACCCACAGGAGAGGCGCAAACAGAGAAGGTTTGCTTGGTTTTGTTTTTTTGTTTTCCACAATAAAGCTGCTATTAGAGAAGAAAAGCTAGGATTATTTGGCTCAGTATAGAGCATGCACAAGTCTATTAGTTTTTGGTATTTATGCTCCTAAGTTGAGACACATATTTTTAACTTTTAACTTTCCAAAAGTGATGCTTCTCTTTAAAAGCCTCATTTTAGAACACTGTAAGCCACTAATGATTGACAATGGTGCATTTATGCATGATGCCACGTGTTTGTTTTAATATAAACTGTATTCATTCCACACTATTACCAATATTTACCTTAATGATGGCAATATTTTGAACAGAGTAAATTGGAAATAGGGAGGACAGAAGGAAAATTCTCTAAAATGTAAGAATGCCAAGTTAATTAGTAAAATCTGCATTTTTTCCTTTGAAGATGTAACTGAGTAATTTTTCCTTAGAAGATGAAATTGTTTGGGGAGGGGGTTGTAGCGGATCTTTAGATTATAATAGCACAGTAGGAACCAAATGATCAAACCATAGGGGTGGAAGAGTTTGCTGCAAAGGACATGGAAAAGATGGAGCTTTCAGACAGGAAATGAGGGGAGATAACACTAAGAAAACTGTGATGCTGTGAAATATTCCAGGAGAAAGAATTCCTACTGTACCATCACTTGTGAGGAACTTTCCAAAGACTGTTCTTGAGAAATCAATGTTTTATATATTTGAATACATCTTATCCGGAGCCCAATTAACATGATTCTCATTGTTGAATGAATGGTTACAGAGTAAAATGTGTGCATGTTTGTCTGTACATATGTGTGCAAGATAGGAAGGAGGATCGACTAGAAAGAGTAAAATGCCATACAGTATAAATAGGCAAAAATAGAAAACCCCAAATCTTAGAATCCAAGGACAAGTACATCATATACATATGTTTAGAAAGCTAAATTAAACTTAAGAAACATACCTAGCAGGTAAGTTGCTAACCTTTCCCTCTAAGGTTACCTTCTATCTAGTCTACCTGTATCTTATGTATAAGGGAAAAGGGAATAAAAATTTACATATGGGGCAGCTAGGTGGTGCAGTGGATACAGCACCAGCCCTGGAGTCAGGAGGACCTGAGTTCAAATCCAACCTCAGACATTTGACACTTACTAGCTGTGTGACCCTGGGCATGTCACATAACCCCATTGCCTAGCCAAAACCAAAACAACATTTATGTAAGACCTACTACAAGCACTTTTTAATAGATATTATTTCATTTTATTCTCACAGTAACTATGTGAGGTAGGTCCTGTTATTCTCCCCCATTTTGTAGTTAAGGAAACTGAGTCAAACAGAGGTTAGGTGACTTGCCCAGGGTCATACAGCTAGTAAGCTTAGATTTGAACTTTAGTTTTCCTAATTCTAGGCCCAGTGTTCTGGGGCCACCTAGCACCTAGCTATTTATGGATGGGATGTCTCCCCCTCAGTAGAATGCAAGCTTGTTAAAAAGCTGGAACTCTCTGCTTTTTTATATCCCCTGTGCTCTAAACAGTGCCTGGAACCTGTTGATTGATTAACTAATGAAGCATCATTGGATTATAATGTCCATATTAATGCTCTTAACAGAATTTTATAAAATATAAGATATAAGCATTTGACCCTACACAAAACCTGAAAGTTCAATTGCTTATGTTTTCATTAGCATGAGGATGTCTAAATTGGGAGCAAAACTGCTCCAAATCATTTTGTTATTCTCAAACACCATGTTAAAATTATAATTTTAAGGTATTGTCTATTCCCAGAAAATCCATCAATCCCAAAATTACGTGTCCTGGAAGGCAGATCTCAAGAGTAGTACCCTCTAAGAAACCTCTGAAAGTGCTTTGTGCTCGTAAAGGCTGGCACTGATATCTAGTGCTAAGGTTTGCCAAGTGCTTTACATTCTTTATCTCATCTGATCCTTTCTAATCTCCTTTGCTAGATCATCTTCCATGTCTGTCCCTTATGCACAGGTGCACTCCAGGGCTCAGTCAGAAGCTTATAGAGTTCACTACTATAAATTTACTGGTTTATTGCTTATTAATAAACTTACACTTTTTCAGCTAACTTATAAGCTATTCAGTGTCAGCAAAGATATCAATTCTATACAATTGTAGATTTAGAGCTGGAAAGTACATTGTAAGTCAGCAATTCAGAGGCCCCTGTTTTTGCAAATGACAGAAGTGAAGATCAAAAAGGGTGAGTGATTTGCCCAAAGCTGCATGATAGCAATTAACAGTCAGGATTTTAATTCTGGTCTTCTAAACTGTCTTCCACTATATCACACTGCTTTGTTTTTGTTTTGTAACCACAAAGTGTTCAATCCAATGCTTTGCTCCTTCAATGCATATTAATTGGCCAACTGGATGAAAGTTACACAAAGAAAGCCCAATCACAAAGCAGTTGCTGTTTTTTGGTGAGAAGAAGTGGGAAAACTGGAAACAAATTCAGTTTCCATTGATGAGTTGGGTCCCCAGAACTTGCTTACATATCTCTTTCAGGGTTCTAGGCATTAAAGAAATTGGGAAAGATTCTCTAATTTTTCCCTGGTACACTGCAGGAGAGTGTAATAAGCTGGAAAATGTGAGAAAAGGGAAACATGTCCTCTCATTGGAGACCAGGCTCCCACAGGACTGAGCCTAGTCACATGGATTGGGAGAGGGAGATTTGGAGCAAATTAGAGAGGTAAAGGGCAAAATGCCCCAGACTCTTAAGTCTAGTAGTTGATACCTTACATGTGGAGACCTCATCCAGAGTGTGAGAGATTAATTCTAATCAACCCTTGATCCTTTTGGAGCAGCTCCACATGTTTTGAGGGATCATCAAATAAATCATGAATTTGTTTTCTTTCTTTCTTTCTTTTTTAACTAAGTATACTGAATGATTTGAAACCCATATTTGCATCAGCCTCTGGGAGTGAAAGAGGGTGCCCTAGATTTGGCAAAGACATCTACAGAGATTTTGTCCAAACTTTTATCTGCCTGGTCCTTGGGCAGTGGAGAATCCATTGGAGCAATATATTGGCTGCCCTATGCTGGGGAACCCAGGAGAACTTGGCCTAAGGAGAATTTGATTTCTTACCTGAGAGTGGAGATGAATTCCAGTCAACTTTATCGGTATTCTCAGATATCAATTTGGGTGTATTTTACACATTTATCTGTATCTTCAACTTTAGAATAATCTCTGTAGTCCTGGGGAGTATTAAGCATTGTCCTTTCAAGTACTTTCCCCAGTGCTTTATGCCATGATGAGTTTCAGATAGTTGATCTAGAGCAGTTCATAATGGTCTCCTAAATTCCAAATAAAAGGCCTGGACCTCAAGCACAGTCATTATATAATCTTAATCTTGAGTCTTAAGGGAATGTCCAGGTCTACCATAACTGGTGGGCCTGGAGATTAATATCATTCCTCAATAAATGTAAAATTGTGTAACCTCAACAAAAATATATATTATAAGACATATGAAATCCTACTGCTTGCTTAGTCTTTTTAAAATGTCCTGTCCTAACCCAAGCTAATTGGGGAAAATAAAAAAAAAATGAAACTGGAATAAAACAACAAACAAAAATGAAAATGGAGAAAAAGAAATAGAAAAAGATGATCTTCCCTTCTCTGAGAAAGAAGCTTCGGTACCCAATAAGCTCCTAGAACCACTCAGTATTGAATTGGAATTGGCTTCTCAAATACCAGATGGGGCCCCACATCTCCCATATGTAACAATTAAAAGAGCAGCTCCTGAGTCCTAGGGACAGGAGCATTTTGCCCTTTACCTCTCTAATAAGGAACAGACATATTTCAACACCTCCTATCCCCATCGTGAACAAGGTTCAGTCCTATGGGAGCCTGGCCTCTCATGAAAGGGCATTGCTTCTTTTTTCTCACTATTCATCTCATTAAATCCCCACTATAGTACCCCAGGGAAAAGCTACTTGAAGCTTAGGTCTTGGCTCATATGACTATGAAGATACATATATAGCATCTTCCCAAAGGAGGGAGGTGAGGAGGGAATAGAACAATATCGATGTACAATAGAAATCATGTATAGGGCAGGTATGTATTTCCTACACACAAGAAATGATAAACACAAACAAAAGGATATTGTCAGAAGAACTTAAAACAGTATTCAGTAGCTTACCTTATAACTACTCTTACACTCTTTCAGATGGCTAAGACTTAAACCATATTAGAACAAAAAAACAGTTGGGGACATGCTGAATAGGCATTGTTTCATTCACCTTGAATCAGAATCATGCCCTCCTATCTACTTGCCATCCAGGCTAGGGCTTGGGCTCATTCTATTGTCAGTGGCCATCTTCCTCAATGCAGAAACTTCCCATACTTCTAGTTAGGACCTAGCATCCAGGAATACAGGCGATCTCAAACTCACAAGGTCTCCTCTAAGCAAATGCATATCCATCTCGAAGTCAATTATTTGGTCACATATTTCACAAAGAAATAAAAAAACAGAAAGGGTAGCTAGAGTGCCAGTCCTGGAGTTGGGAAGACTCATCTTCCTGAGTACAAATCTGGCCTCAGACACTTACTAGTTGTATGACCCTGGGCAAGTTACTTAACCTTACTTACCTCAGTTTTCTCATCTGTAAAATGAGCTGGAGAAGGAAATAACAAACCGCTCCAGTATCTTTACCAACAAAACCCCAAATGGGATCACAAAGAATCAAGCATGACTGATAAAGAACTGAACAACAACTTCATGGTGTATAGTAGCCAGGGTGGGAAATTCATTCCTAAAGAGAAGAGGCTTGATGCTCTGATGACTGTGAAGATAATCAATAGCAGGCTGTTATAAATATCTACTGAGTCATGGACCCTTCCTGTTTAGTGGCTAATAAAAGAACTGCTTCATCATTCCCATGGTACCCTTCAGCACTGAGTCTCATATGGGCAGAATCAACTGGAGACTCTGTCATCCCCAAAGTTCCCAAGCACTGAGTTGGCATATGTAATCAACCAGAAGTGAGGACAGCTTTGTCCTTGTCTTGTTAAATAGAGAATTAACTGGGAAACTAAGAGCTTAGGTCACTAACCCAGAGTCACTCTGCCAGTATGTGGCAGAGGGAAGACTTTAACCTAGGTCTTCTTGACTACAAGACTAGTTATACGTTCACTAAACAGATGGCTTAGAACTCAGTAAATGCTTAATAGATACATTTCAATTGATCAGATATCTACCATATTGAATCAATTGTTTTGATTCTTTTGTTATGGCTTCCAAATATCACGCACTTAGCTTACAGATTGGTAAACACCAATCTAGTTAACACAGCAGGCGCAGCATATTTGAAAGGAATTATTGTATAATCATCAATTGAAAAGGAATTGAATTTTTATTATTAGAAATTTTCACAACCCAATAAGAAGAAAGGTAAATAGCTGACTAAACCATAAATTTCATTATTTCTTTTTTTAAAAAAGTTGTCTTCTGGCTGTTAATAGTAACTGAATGTAGTAAAACAGAGAAACAGTAGGAACAAGGGATCTGGAGGTTTGGGAAGAAGGAAACTGCCAAAATGTGAAGTTTGCCTTCAAAATGCTGTCCAGAGTCAGCCTTGCCTTTGTTCATGGAGAACAAAATCACCTTCTCTTCAAGCAAAAGAGCAAAGTCTAATGTAATGGTCTGAACAAGATAACACAGTCTCTGAGAATGGCTAAATTACCTGCAGGATATAATATATGCACTGAAAACATGTGGCTCAAAAAATATTTCAAAAGGAAGCATTATAGGCCATCTCCTTTGATCTATAATTTGGGGAAAAGGTTTTCCATGAAATACACGCAAGATTGTAAGTAAGCAAAATAAGTAGTAATTTTGTTTATAAGTAAACAAAATTGTAGGTATTTTTCTTGATTTTTTTTCTCTGAAAGTTTCTATAGATAAGTACTTTTAAAATACACAGATTTTAAGCATTAGGCTTTTCTTTCAAACTTGGTTGTTTCATTTTCACAGTTCACACTAAATATTTACTTTTTTCTCATGTTTTTGACAAATTAAAATGTATAAAATATAATCATATTGTTGTCATACATATAACACATGTATATATACCTATGTATTATGCTTACATGTATATACATACTATTATATATATATAATATTATATATATATATATATATATATATATATATATATTAGCTAGGTTTTTCTAGTTGTTTACTAAAGGAAAATTGGAAAAAGTATTTGGACTATACAACTAGCACAACTCCCTAGCTTTTATCTGTTTTTCACATTTTTTCCTATGTGGAATAGTAAAAGTCTAGGCTTATATGGTCACTTCAAACTAGCAAAAATTATGGATGTGTCATAGACACTCAAACTTACAAAACAGATTCCCAATTACCCTGAACCATTGCACAGACCAGTGGGCTAAGTAACCACTGTATATCACTTAAATAACCTCTCTCTTTGTCTCTCTCTCTCTGTGTCTCTCTGTCTCTCTCTGTGTCTCTCTGTCTCTCCTTCTCTCTCTCTCTCTCTCTCTCTCTCTCTCTCTCTCTCTCTCTCTCTCTCTGTCCTCTCTCTCTCTCTCTCTCTCTCTCTCTCTCACACACACACACACACACACACACACACACACACATACACGCCAGAAATGCCAGTCTTGGCAAGAACAGGATGATGATATTACTGAAGAGAGTTCCCTTGATAGGATCATCACCCAGGTCCTGGACTCCAGGGTTTACTCCTTTCCTCAGAAGAGGAACAGTTGCCCCTGATAAATGTCTCTTTGTGTGAAGATTCACCTCTGATATATGCAAAGACATCTCAACCTTGCATCCATTTGTTTGCCTAGTTTTTTAGAACAACTCTAACACAACACAAGTTACACAGATTTTTGTAGGTACAAGTCTCTCTAGTTTCTAAAACTATGTACCATTTAAATAACCAAGCAGCCCATGAATTGGTTTAGACTTGTTCATTCTTTTCCTTATGAAGAGGGTATATACATATACATACATACATACATACATACATATATATATATATATATATATATATAATATATATATATAATTTAATACACTGGAACATTAACAATGTGATTTGAATATTTCTGCTATCGTGCCTGTCAAATTTTTCCAAGTACTAATCTGTAAAACACATCATATCTACAGAGGTTGAGCAAATTATGAAATACCTACTTAAGCTGAAAATTCCATTGAACTCAGGAGATCCTATAATCCTAAATGGCTGGGATTTTTCTGGAAAAAAAATAAATTATTGGCCCTATAGAATCCAAACTTATGGCAAAGGTCTCCCTTATGTAAACAAAAAGGAAATAGCCTTTTCTATAGTAATATGTATAAATATTATATATTCTACAGAGAGGCACACATTGTAAAGGGAATTAAAGGCTAGCCATAGAAGAAAGGTGTAGGTTCAAGAGTCACCTCTGACATATATTAGGTAACCTTTCAAATGCCCCAAGCAACTTGAAAAAAAAAAAAAGATAAAACCAGCTAACCCACAGCTGGAGGAAATCAAGTGAGAACTCTTTACCTTATTATTGCTGTTATTGTTGCTTACTCATTCAGTCATGTTTGACTCTACATGATCCCTTTGTCCAGGGTGTTTTCTTCACAAAGATGCTGGCATTCCCTTCTCTGATATGTCTCCATTTTACAGGTGACAAACTGAGACAAATAAGAGTTAAGGGACTTGCCCAGGGTCATGCAGCTACTAAGTGTCTGAGGCTGGATCTGAACTTAGATCTTCCTGGTTCCAGACCTGGTGCTCTGTGCACTGCACCACCTAGTTGTCACTTTTGTAGGGAAGTGACCACTTTTAAGTGCCCCAGGCAATTTAAAAAATAATGTCGAACCTGTTTACCCTTAGTTTGACGAAATCAAGTGAGAACTCTTTCCTTTAAAGATCACTTAATAAGCATGTAAAATAGATTGTACACAATCTACATTTGATCTGAACCTGTAATTCCATCTGCAAATCGAATTTCCAGTGTACAAATGCTTCTTCCTCCTTCAGTGCAGACAGCAAGTCCACTGTAACTTTTAGCATTAAGAGAGTTGCCTGGGATACTTTTCCGTAGCCACGCAGCTGATCTTTGGTCAGGGGCAGAACTTGAATCCAGGCCTCCCTGACTCTAATGTCAGCCACTGCATTGTGCTGTTGCTCTGGACAGTATAGAATATGTATTTATACATATTACCTTAAGAAAGTTTACTTTGCTGTATTTTGCAATTACCACTTTAAAAAACAAAACAAACAAAAACCCTCTTAGATTAGATATAACTATCCTGGAAACTATTACCTTGAGCCTGGCATGTTGCAGCAGTGAGATCATCTATGAGTGTATCTAAAATGTCTTCTCAGTTTACAGTGCTTAGAGATAGAAGGATCTATTTTCATCTCTCATTCTTGTGGCAGAGCAGATGAAGTTATTTGTTCCCTTACAGATAAGCACATTCACAATTGTCTGCTGCTTGACTCTTAAAATCTGGGGCCCAAAATATATTACCACTACCTTACTCATGCATTTAAGCACAAAAGATTAGCTGCTTTCTCTTTCTTTTTAATTTCTAGATATTACTCTGATTTTCATCGAAAGACTTTATGTCAAGAAAAATGTCGAAAACTCAAAGGAATTAAGTTCAAAGGATATTAATATGACTTTGTCATCTGATGTGTATTTGATACCTCTGAGTACAAGAGAAGAATGATCTATTCAAATTGGTACAATAAGGCAAAGTCCAGTAGCTTCAGGTGCAAAGCATTCAGGGCTGTCAAAAGAAAGTGGTAGGCCTATCACTTTTATGTGTACAAATCTATCTGTGACAACTCTCACTTGCCCAGAAAAAGTCTTTAAAGTAGAGATAGATGGAAGTGTAAATACAACCCATAATAAGGCATCAAATAAATCATTTATGGCTGTCCATTGGGGACGGTCACGCGTAAAAAAACAAGTAGACTGAACTGCTCCAAATCTCTTGATTTATGCACTTAACTTAAACAATCTACATGGGAAAACATTCTATGGATTCCATTCCTGTGCCTTAATATTCTAGATTTTAATAGCAGTTGTCTCTTATACAACAGATATCAGAAACTATCATTATAATTTTTAGGGTTTTTTTAAAAAATGTTTTATTTTTAATTTATGGAATAAAACAAGCCACGACATAGTATAACAAATGCACATGAAACTGCAACTCTTTTACATACAACTTGCTGTTCCTTTTAAATATGTAATAAAGTTATCATGTATTTTTTTTCTTTTTCTTTTGTAATTTTATTTTCATTGTAATTTTGAAGTTATGGAACATACTCCATTATGCATTGAGCTAGATTTATCTAAGATTTCCTAGATTCAGTGAGTACTGCTAAATATTTAACAAACCCTCCCCAAAATGTACATATGACACAGCTTTAAATTTAATCTGCATTATTAACATTTTCTCCATCACTTTCTTGAGTCCAGCCAATCAACGATCAACCAACATATATTTCAAGCCCCGTTTTGTAATGTTTGCCAATTTCCAATGAGTTGGACAATGCCCTTATGTTAGATCCTTTCCCTTTCCCTGCTCTTTCAAATTTAGGTAAAAACATATGGAGAGGTTTCAGGAGTTTCGTGGGTTTTTTTTTTCATATGACATATGAAACAGAGATATCAAGTTACAATACTTTTTATATTTGACAACTGTATATTGAATAGATGTGCAGATTCCAAGAAATGAACATTGATGGTATTTTAAAAATTAGTATTTGACAAAAATTTCATTGAATTCATAAATCATCAGAGAGTCAGGATTATGTACTTCTCTGGAATTCAAGAATTCTAAGGACTTAAGAAAGGCACTTTTGTTTCCTGCATTTTAGTTTCTGCTCATCTATGGATACTGTTTGATCTCAAGCAAGTGAATTAATTCACTTTGATTATGATTTGGAAAAAAATGGTTCAGATTTCCCTTGATGGGAGAAGTAAAGCTTAATGATAAAGAATTTTTATATGCAATACTTTAAAATTGTTTGATGACCATAACTAGTCTATCCAGATTCAACTGAGTAAATAAGAAATATCTTCCACTTCATGTAAAGAAACTACAACAAGAAATACACAATTTGATAAGTAACTGAAACAAAACCTGGAGCTTGAGTATCTTCATTTTAAATGGACAAATTTAAGCTTTAGTAGACAAGTTAGAATCTGTCTTTCATTTCACCCAAGAGATAGGCATAAGGGGTGTTTGCTGTGAAGGATAACATCAGAGGGCATGTTGCATTTCCATAAAAATAGAATTATTTGCCCCAATGACATCATCTTGAAATTAGAGCACCATGTGATATGTAAATAGCTATGTAAAACAGTATGTCAAAGAGAAGGTAAGGAATAACACTTTCACTTCGTGATTGGAAAGAATTACTGAAATGAGCAATAATTCTGATTTTCCACAAACAGAATCTCTCTTATGATGTCAGAGAGCCAATGTGGCCAGTGCCTAAGCTAGCTCTTCAGTGCAGGATGAACTGGGATCAAGTCTCACCTGTGACATATGTGGACCTGGGCTTAACTTTTTATACTCTCAGTGCCCTAGGGCAGCTCTCTAAGGATATGAGTTGCAGCAAATTTACTCACCTGCATTAGTTGCAGGGAGTTTCCTTACCTGGGCGTTCCCTCTAATAATGAAATCATAGATCTCAGTCCAGATCCAGTTTCTATCCTCTGACGATAAGTAAAAGAAAGAGTAAAGAGCAACACTGTACTGAAAGTCAGAAGGCTTACATCCCGCTCTAGGCTCTATCACTAGCAATGTCAGTCATCTTAGCCAAATCACATAATCTCTGTGGGTCTCAGTTTCCTGATTCAAAAATAAGGGACTCGTCAAAGGTGATCTCTATAGTCTCTTGCAACTTTGAACATTTAAAGACAATTTATACTAGGATAAATCAATCAATATTTATTAAGCACCTACTATGTGACAGGCATTATGCTATGCACCAGCAATACAAAATGAGGCAAAAGACAGTCTGTCCTCGATGAGCTTACAATCTAGTAATATAATCCCGTTACAAAGTATGAAAAACACTTGTCTTTAAATAGCATTCAAAGTGAAAAGAAGAGAAAGAGGGAATGATAATTAGAAACCATTATTCTTCCCACACCCCCAACTATTAAAAAGAGAAAGAGCCATTCAGGGAGAGGGCAAGAAGGAGGAGAGAAGCTAATGCCAAATAGAGAGTGCACTGTACACCTGAATACCTCAAAGATCTATGACTTTGTACCCCCATTACCATGATCAGCATACTATCTGGCTATGGTGAATTTCAATCTTGGTAGACCTTTGTGAGTGGCTGTGTACTCACCTCTGCCCCAAATTCACCATCTCATTGTCAGTCCAAGGAGTACAAACCTAAAGACAGTTGTTGGTTTTGATTCAAACATGACATCCCTTTGGCACCTCAAATTCAACAGAATTAATTATCTTTCCTCCCCAATCTCCTCCTCTGAACTCCCTATTATTGTTGGGATTTGCAATTTCTACATCATCAACTCCTCCCTCACCATACATACCCGACCGGTTGCCAAATGTTATCATGTCTTTCTGAATAATTTCTCTCACATTCTTCCCCTCTTCTCCACCTAAACCGCCATCCTAGTTCAGTCCTTCATTATCTCTAGCCTGGATTATTACACTTACATCCTATTTGGTTTCCCTGACTCCAGTCTCTCCTCACTTAAAGCCATCCTACACACAGTCACCAAAGTGACCTGTTTTCCTGGAGCACAATTCTAACCACAGGAGCATTCAGTTCTCTAAAGTTGAAACCAGGCAGGGCAGAAGATTGAATGTAAATTCCTTTGCCTGGAATTTAATATTCACAAAACTTACCCCTTCCTATCTTTCTGTCTTCTAATACATTACTCCTCTCTTACCACTCTATGGCCTACTCTTATTGGCCTCCTTGCTTTGCCTCCCACATGAGACTCCATCTTCCAGCTATGTGTCTTTACACTGGCTGTTCCCTGTGCCTGGAGTATTCTTCTCCCTCATTTCTTCCTCTTGGCATAATTAGTTTCCTTCAAATGTCAGTTCAAATACTTCTACAGGAAGACTTTTCTAAGTCCATGTACTCCCCCAGCTGCCAGCATCCTCCCTCCCCCAACTCTATTATATTCCTCTTGTACACATATGTTTGTATTATAATATAAGCACACATTTTCTTTTTTATTATCAAATAAACTCCAACAGGACAGATTTTTATTCAATTTTTTTTTCTGTATATCCTCAGCACCCAGCACAGCGCCTGGCACATAATAGGCTCACTATCCAAAAGACTGATTGATTCATATATAAAACCAGTACTCATTTCACTGAGGATGAACTTGGATATATGATCACTTCAAATTTTCAAGATAAAATTTCTGAGGAAAATATAGTGATTAAAATGATCGAGTGCGATAAGATGAACATAAATTAATCAATAATAAAAGTATAAATCACTGCAAAATTAGGAAGCTGGTGCATTTTTCTTTCTCTGCCATTAAATGGTTAATTCATAGCAATCAATCAGAGTAAGAAAATGAACCGAGAGTGGCCAGGTCATCAATGAGCTTCGCAGAACAAGAATAAAATCAAGTAGAGCTACCTTATGAATCTTCCTTGTGGACCCATAGACTTACATGCTTCCCCAAACCCTAACCCTGCTGGTTCTTTGTGCTCTGATGGATAAAGCAGCAATTTCTCTGTATCCATGAGAGGAACAAACTCTCAGCCCACGTACACACACACACACACACACACACACACACACACACACACACACACTATATACATACATAGACACATTATGTATAGCATTTGGCAAACCTTAAAATGTCATGTAAATGTGAAATATTACTATTAATATTTTGAAAATTATTTGAAAAGATTTTGAAAACAAACCTTAAAATGTCATGTAAATGTGAGATATTATGATTAATATTTTGAAAATTTGAAAATTTAAAATAATTTGAAAATCAGAAAATTCTTATTGCTTTCAGAAATACCATGTCATTTTGGCCCATTCCAAAATGCAGGTTCAGTAGACAAGAACTTCATCATGAACCATATGATCAACTAATCACAGAATCATTAGGACAGGTATAATAATAATAATAATAAAATTATGCCACAATTTTACATTATGCTAGAAGGGATTTAAATAAGAATTTTCTGTCTTATTTACATTTTGTGGACTAGTAACTGAAATCACATTTGTAGCAAAGTAGAAGTTGAATCAAAATGGACATCAAAAAAGGGTAATGTATATTATAATAATATATGAAATACTAGAAAATATTCTACTGACAGATTGCCAAGTATTATAGAACCTTATAAAGGCTCTACCTTTTCATCAAGCCTGGCTTAGGAAATAATCTGTGAGTAGCTCCCCCATTCAACAGGGTGGGAAAACCTCAGGATTGTACCTAGCACCCAGTTCAGAAGGAAGTCTGTATTTGGGTTCCATCTTCTTGTGTTAACACTCCAGGCATTTATACAGTGAACTTCACTCTTTCCATTGCTCTGCCTAGGGCTGTTAACTTATGTTTACAGTTTGGCAAGGTGCTATCCTTGCAACAACTCTACGAAGTCAGTAGAATAATGTATTATTTTCACCATCATTTTTCAATTTTATTTATTTTTAGTTTTCAACATTCACTTCCATAAGATTTTGAATTCCAAATTTTCTCCCTTTCCCTCCCTTTCCTCCTCCCCAAGACATCATGCAATCTGATATAGGCTCTATGAATACATTCTTATTAAAACCGTCGTTTTATTGATTAGGCAACTGACAGGCAAAAGGCTAATGGATGAACCCTAAGGGATCACATAGTTCAGAAAGTTCAGGATGCAAGCCCATGTCTGTGACATAAAACTATCTTACCATGGGAGCTTTCTACATTTTTCTCTTTAAGTACTTATGCACTTGAAGAATTCACAGGTGATAGAATCTTCCTAAGTAGTCACTTAGTTTACTAATCTTTCCTAACATTAAGTAAATTGTTTTATGCATTCAGGTGAACTCTCTCTCTCTCTCTCTCTCTCTCTCTCTCTCTCTCTCTCTCTCTCATACATACATACACACACACAAACACACACACACACACACACACACACACACACACATATATATAATGTTTGTTCATTTTTTAACTATGGAGGCAGATAGGTGAAGTGATGGATATAGCAGCAGACTTTGGAATCAAGGAAACCTGAGTGTGAATCCTGCAACATAATTATAATCTATGTGACCCAGCAAAATTCACTTTTCTCCCCCCTTTTTCAGGATGTTTTCTCATCTGTAAAATAGGGATAATAATATCACTTCCTTCAAAGGGCTGTTGTGAGGAACAAAAACTAATAATATATGTTCAGCATTTTGCAAATCTTAAAGCAATGTACTAACGTTAGCTATTATTATTGTTTTTGTTGTTACTGCTGTTCTAACTTCAGTGCATATATTTGCCTTTTATTAAATTATAATACTTTATATTGATGATACATCTTACTTCAAGTTCCATCATTTCAATTATTCTTAGTTCACAAAAGAATTGATTAATACGTCTTATTTATTTCTACCCACTCACATGTATTTAGGAATTTTTTTGTATCAAAAATTAGGAGCACCGGTTAATAATATGGGTAGGTGCAAAGTCTGTTTTCTAATTTATTTCTGTAGTGAAGTTTATTCTCTGAAACAAATAAGTAACTTTGCTCATTTTGTTTCTTTGGAAAATCAGAAAAAATGAAAAATCATATGTATGGCTATAAAATCCTTGCAATAAAAATTTCACTGGACAATTGAAATGGCTTTAATTGGAGAGAGTGTTTTGAATGGAAATGTAGAGTGTGATAATAAATCTTACAAAATCATTATGAAGTCATCACAGCACTATAATTTGAAAGCATTTAAAATTGCCTATTTAGACAGTGCTATAGATTTTATATTTTTATCCAATAGTCAAAACCTGCATGTAAATTCACTTCTCTCTCTACAGTGGCAGTTTCCTTAAAAAGTTGAGCCTGTAAGTAAAAACTGCCCGGATTTACTTGGATTTGCTTATTTGAAAATCTTTCTCACAACTTGTCTTTGTTGAGCAGGCTCACACAAAACAGATACAATCCCTTTTTGATTCATAATATTTCACTTACAACTGCAGATACAGTCTGGTTTATGTTTAATATTGAACAATCACTTCTGTAGAATGGAAATAATCACACAGCTTTTCTTGTTTGGCAAATGAGGACCAGATGCATAATTTCTAAGATAGGGTACAATGTTTTAACTTTGGAGATAGAGAAAAAAGTTAGAACACTCCGGGTCAGGCCTGGCACAATGTAACTATGAAAACTGCAAGCAGACTGTTTCACAGCCACGTAGGAGCATTGAGATGATAATGATGTATAATGTGAAAACTAAATTTCATATTCATAAATATTGCCTTGAGTTAAATAACTTCAGAAAAACTGAAGCTGAAGGAAAAATGCTTCCAGCTGCATTTTTCTGAATATGGGACTTTTGTTGCCAATTCTTTCCTTTCCCCCATATTTTCATATTTCATATTTGAAATCATTGGTGATTCTATACAAAAGAAAATACATATGAAATGAGACTACAGTTTGGGCTTTTGCAAAAATGCAATAGTCCACTTAAAAGCTGCCCTAATTAAAGCTATGTTAAATTATGTTCTTAAATGAGTTATTACATATCAGAACCTATTGGCCACACTGCAGTGACAAGGTTGACTTAATTTGTTTTCTGAAGTATAATGTTTATCAAACATTTGTTAAGGCTTCCATGACAATATTCTGAGTAGATCTCATTATAGCTAAGCAGTAAAATTAGTTATACGATATGGTGGACATTCATGCCTCTTGTATTTATATTTCTTAAGATCAATTTTAGGGATCCCTACATTATTAATGCTACTCATCCCTATGCACAATTACATGCACAATAGAACCAATTTGAGAAGTCTTCATAATAATGTAGATCTCAACTCATTTATGGCTGCCTTTTTTTAACCCTTGTCCATGTGCTGATGAAAGTTTGCCCTAAGGAGTGTTCCCAACATGATGGAGGGATGTCACATTTTTTACTTACATCATAAAGATACAAGTGGGGCACTCTGGCTTTCCACCTGTCATCTCCCATTCTTGATGCACGAAGAGCCCATCTTCTATTCTTATTATAAATGCCTCAGTGTTAACCTTTATTTGTGTTCTATTTTGGAGTTCCTCATGAATTATATGTTTTAGCCTATACTTACTCCTATAGTTAAAAAATTTCCAGTAGGGAATATATAAGTATCATGAAAGATTCTTATTATTTCCTTTTTTTAAAAATAATTTTAACAGTATATAGTCACAGCCAAGATGAAGATTCCATCCTGTGCTTCATGTATGTATGCATGTATTTATATGCATATATGTACAAGTATCTTATATAACCTGCGCTGTGAATATATACACATCATATGTGTTCTGTCTATATAAAATATACATAGAAAAAACACGTATGTTGCACACACACCCTGTATATAATGACAGATGTTATTGATGTTTACCTTGGACTAGATATCATGTGTCAGTGGTCTTCCTGGCTGCTCTGAAGATTTCTTTAATACTAGTTTATCTTTGGGAATTCCTTGCATAGATAATCCCCCAGTGAGCTCATATTCACTACTTTCATGCAACCTAACTCTTTCTGACCAAATTGGGACTTAAAAAAATATGTTAAAGGAAGAAATTCAAACTATAAAATATTACCATTAACTGATTCTAAAAAGCACCATTCATCCATTAACACAATAGCAGTTTGGATATCTTTGGCCCTATTCTGTCCAACGCTGACATCAATTAACTAATTCTAACCTCTGCTAAGAAGTTCCAAACTATAACAATAGCATAAGAAAATATTCCTAAGATTGATTTCCATTTACCAAATTACAATAATCAGAGGAAAAATGTATAGGCTGTTTTCATTCAATTTATATGATATTTGAAAGCATTCAAGAACATGAGGAGTCTCCTGGGCAAACTAAAAAGCAGAGTAGCATTTACAGAATAATAATAATGCAAGTCTGAGCCAAAGATCTATAAACGGGTACTGTCTACTCACCCCCATATCTGACCGACTCCTCTATATGGCTAATGTCCTTGTGTCAACCAAAACACAATACAAATGACATGATTGAAAAATAAAGTTGTTCTGTATCAACAAAGGATGGAGATAATAACCGCGGCCCTGTGACATAGGAGTCAAAAGATTTGAATTATAGTTCGGCTACTACAACTAATTCACTGAGTGACCCTAGGTAAGTAACTTCAATTTTATGGTCCTCAGTTTCCTCACATGTAAACTGAGGCAACTAGTTTGATGATTTATTTAGATCCCCTCAAGTTCTGTAAGCCTATGATATGGAACCCCAAGAAGACAAAAACAATACTTCCAGAAGGAGCATGGCTAACTTAACAGTAACCAACAAGAATCTCCACCCTTCTTTTGAGAGTTGATCTCATTATTAATAGCATCATGATTGAAAAAGCATAGGGTATCAATGATATCCACTCACTAAACCAAATGTTACTTGCCCTGAGAAAAACTACACATTTCAGCCTTCAAAATCACATACATAAACAAGGTTAAAGTAGCACCATCTTCCTTTTTTTTTTAAATATAATCATAACAATCTACATAGGAAAAAATTCAGGATACCTAAAACAAAATAGAGTTTCAGACCATCAAGTTCAAAATCCTCGCCCATTTTTCTCTTCTACATTTTTATATGCCTCCACAACACTAATCATGCTAAAAGTATTTGACCTTTGAGACACCTTGTTCTGTTTTCATAATTAAAAAAAACATACACACACTGAAGGCTAAAAACATTTCCTTTATTCAAAAATGTGTCTCTATAACAGTCTCAAGGGATTTATGATGTGCATTACATTATAGAGATTCTGTCATCAAATATCGTTTTATCTGTTATGTCAGTATCATTCGTTCTTTTCAGAAATCTGTTTTCTCATAGAAACAACACTAAAGAGCCCTTGACATGGCCATGTGACAGAAAAAGACCTACAACGTAAAATATGCAAAATGGAAGGGGAGAGAGAAAATATAATTGGCAAACTTTACAGATTGTAATTTATTTAAAAAAAAAGAATGGAAAGCTCTCTCCTTTTCAAAGCTGCTTAAAGAAAAGTTGGAAACCCTGATATGAATTAACCTGAATATCATCTCCATTCAGTATTAATAACATCATGATTCATGATGCCAATGTTGCTGATGTAAAGAAAAACCTCATCCCACCCTAGACAATGATGATGATAACAACTTTACAGCTTATAAAATTTAAAAAGACAGAGTTTCACATTTACTTTTTACAAATTTAGGGATTTTAACATCATTCCCTATCCTTCCCCAAAGCTATTAGCTTATTCAAAATTTATTCAAGACCATACTCATGTGGTTACCATACTTGCAGTTCAGTAAAGCCCAGATGAATCAAATGAACTTTGAGAATCAGAGGGTGATGCCACATCTTTAGACTTTTTGAGCAGAGCCCATATTCAGACAAACCAGATAGCCACATTTGTATTCACCAAAGACATACACTCCTGGGAGGACATATCATGTAGAAAAATATATGCACGAAGGGCATATCCTCCCAAGTCAAAGATTATATTTGATCATGAATCTATTTTTTTCTACACATGCAGCCATTCACTCAGCAACTAACCTCTCACACTGACTTAAGTAGGACAGCTACCTACTGAAACATACATATTGACTAATCTATGCAAACATCCATGTATGTTAAATGTGTAAAAAGATAAAATTTGAAAGTAAATGCTCAGTTCAGAAAACAAACATTTGCAAAGGGTCAAAAATAATGTCAGTGTGAGGCTACCTATTAATGTCAGAACACATGAACATAAATCTCAAGGATTCCAAATAGCAGGCTTATGAATGACTCTAATCAAACAACAGACAGACCTAAAATCTCCCTCCAGGGCTGGATGAGTCTGAAATAATCTGGTAGGCCATAGTAATCAGGTGGATATATTGACTATAATGAGCAGACAATCTCAGTCCTTCTAGGGCTGAGGCTGGGTCTATAATTTCTTTGACAGATGCTAAAGAGATGCTCAGAAAATCAAAGCAAGGAATCACAGTCCAGAGAATTCTCATGGCTGACTATGACAACAAGGAGTGTGTCTTTCTAGCAAACAGAACACTCCCTATTTACAATAAGAGGTTTTTTTTAGAACATTTTTTATTGCATGCAAAAATGGTAGCATAATATAGTCTTACTTGTGGTTTATATGTTGTTGTTGAGTTTTTTGTTTTCTAAGGTTTTTTTTTCTTTTTTGCTGGGAGGGGATTGTTCTCTGACAGTATTCTCCACTCACATCTCTGAGGTTTACATTTGCAGTTATATGAATATTCAGGGTTAAGAAAAACATTATAAACAATTACAATATACAAACCAAAATCAAATAGAGTCATATACCTAATGGATCTTCTTCAAGTAGCTTGCAAATCTATATTTTAATTCAATAAAATTTGATTTCATATCTGTTATGTACTGTGTTAGGCCTTGAATATATAGAACTACAAAACAGACCATGTCCTGAAGGAGATTACTTTCTAAAGCGAAAATATTGCTCTTATACAGACACACACAAAAGTCACTATCCCTTAAAGCACCTTAGGTAATCACCAAGTTGAAAAGAAAAACACTGAGAAATGAGTCCATTATAATGTAAACTCCTTGAAAGTAAGGAATTTTTCATTTTATTTGTGCATCACCAGTACCTGAGATAGAAAACTGCACACTTACTAAATAGGTATTGAATTTAATTGGATAACACTATGAGAGGGAAAAATAACATCTATCCAATAGGGTTGGGCATATGAATAAGGGATGGAGGCAGCATGTTCAATGAACCTTGAAAGAAGGAAGGATTATTTAAACACAGAGAGAGAAGTGAAAGATGTTCCAAGCACAAGGGATACTGTGAACTGAGGTACAGAGACTAAAAAGGGCAGAACAAGAATGAGGGGACCTGGAGGGCACATGAAATGAGTCAATTAGAATGTAATGGACTCCTGAGATAACCTGGAAAAGCAAGTTGGTGTCATACCATGCAAAATCTCCAATGCTAATATTAAAAGAATATTTGGTAGGTAATGGGAATACATGAAAAGTTTTGAGTAGAAGTGTAGCATGATCAGAATAGTGCAGTAGGAAGATTCTTTGGGAAGTAAGGTAAAGGAAGGATTAGAGAGGAAACTGAATTAGAGCAAGATGAACCCATAAAGAAATTAATATGATAAACTAGGTGAGAGGAAGAAGTTAAATATGTGTAAATTTATGTTTACATAGAGAGAGACAAACATACAAATATGCACATTTACAGAAACACACAAAAATGTTTCTTGGTTATACATATATGTGAATAAACATATATCTACATGGACACATATATATTGCATATGTCTATGTGGAAGACCTAAATTCAGAATACCACAAACACAAATAGTACTTGACCACAAAATTATCTCAGCTTGAGCTCTCCAGTAAATATTTGGATCATAATCTAAAAGGAGTATGTTAGCTTAAACTCATTACTCCATTTGGAATGAAACCAATCATAAGCCACTTAAAATGTATTTTCTATTTTTCCCCTTATATCACTTGCACATATCGGTATGCTTAAAGACCTTGTATTGACATTCTGTTAAAAAAAAATTCTAATAGTTACACAGCATTTTTGCAGGAAACTATGATATTAAATTGTTGCTTCCATTCAGCCAGACACTGAAAATGATATATTATTGATCCACAGACACAAATTCCTTGGCTACTGTTGACAAAGGCAGATAACCAAGAGATTTAAATTCTCGTGGTTACTTGCTAGTGCCCATGACCACCCTGTAGGCTGTGCTTTATGATCCATTGATCTGATGAGAACAGCATGAGCAGCTGGGGTAGCAACTGGGCTCATATGCTTTCCAAATTCTCTGGAAAACTGGTCTCTGAATAGGAAATCCCATATAGGCCAGCAAAGGATAGTGGGGAAGCCAGATATTTTCAGCAACTTCTTACTATTTTCTATTATTTACCTTTCCTATTTATTATTTCCTATTCTCCGTTCAGGCAAAAATCTATCTGGGCAACTTACAAACTTGAATTGGTAGCTTACAGACTTTGTAGCAGTGATCTAAATTAAGTGAGATAAACGAGATCATATTTGGTCAAATGCAATGATGTCTGTAAAGTTCTTAGTACCGTCCCTGATTTTTGTAGGTGCCATGCAAATGCTTATTCCTTTCTCTTTCCTCCTCTTAACCCCTGCCTTTCTAAGATAGTGAATACAATTCAATCAAACTATGTTGAAATAATCTTTGAGGACCAGAATTCACAAGTTTTTTAACTCCAAATTTAACTCTGAATTGCTTTCATGAATATTAACTACATTGATTTTTAAGGTTCCACACTGGATTTAAGTGAAAGAGTATCAAAACTTAACAAAAACTTCCTCAGAAGATACAGTTGCCAAATGTTAAGTTCTACACAGTCTTTACATTTTCCATAAGAAATTTCAAGAATTTATTAAAAGTTCACAAGAAGAAATCAGCATGATATGGAATACTAGCACAAGAACCTATCTGATATAACCTTCTAGTAGCTGCTCAGGGAAATTTATTCCAGTTGCTACACATAACCCTCCAATGTTCCTGGTGGTATTGCCTCCTCCTTAATTTCTTCCATATTTCTCCTGAGTTTACCGTGATAAGCAGGAATTACGTCCAACACTATTGGTATAGAACCATTCACCATTAAATTAAATGGGCAAAAGCATGTAACAGATTAAAAAGACACATCAGCACAAGTAATAGTACAAGACTTTAGCAGAATGAATGTCTTTTTCATTTCACCAAAGACAAACTTTGAATTTTATAACATAAGGGGGAAAAAACTACTGAACAGGTAGAGAATGCTAGTCATTAACTTAATGACAAAATATTTAATAACAGAATTGGTATATCCAGATGCCATGCTCACAGTTGCTTCAGTGACTGGAATTAATATTTGCCACTCTCTTGAAAATTTTACATTAACTTTCATTATATTAAAGAGAGATATAAACTATAAAACCATATCTAAAATTATTTCCTTTAGAACACTTAAGGATAATATCCATGAGCTTGAAGAGATAAACATAAAAGTAATTAATATTCTAATTTGATATTTTGCCTATATTTCACTTTTATATGAGTATTTGTGATAGAAGCAGTAGTTATTTTTAAAAATGATGATTCAGGTTTGGTTGTCTGAGAAGGGATAGAGTTTTGAAAAAAGCTTGGGTTCCAATTGTTTCTCCTAAGCTGCTATAAGTAATTAAGTATAAGAAACAAGGAAATTCTTTTGGACCCATTCTGCTTCTGCATTTCATTTAGGGCACCATGCTTCATTTTGAAGCCAATTGCAGAGATAACAGCAGGAGGAAATTCAGAAGAAGCAACTTGGCTCATTGTCCTTGGCTTAAACAGTGGCTGATCAATTCATTCTTTTTAAGAGTTAACACACTGTGATATTCTAGGGCTAGTTAGATAGGAATTTTCAACAGCAATTTTAAAATTGGAAGAGTCATTATGCCTTGCATCTCTAATTTAAAACAAGTTAGATTTACCAACCAAGGGATACAAAGTGAGACAATTTAAAGTTCACCTAACTCCCACCACTTGATCACCAATACATGCCCTCTGCATTCAGCAACAGTCATGCCAACTTGATATTTCCATCATAAGACTAAATTACATAAAAGAAGAGAATGGTCTGTAGAAGATGACTCTCATGTCATCCAATCACTTGTCACCATGAGAAACAAATCTTGCAAAGCAGATAGAAAATGATTTGGGCTAAATAGCATTCCCATGCTTTTGGAAATGTTTTCTCATGCCATCTAATTCAGCATCTTTCTTCTGAAAAGGATGTATTGAGTGTTAATCAAGGAAACCATACAGTAACATAGCCATCAATATGATTAAAGAGGTGGACACAAATCTATATTTTAGAAAAAAAAATAGTTAGAGTAAGGAATGTCTTATACAGGATATATCCACGACCATGGCTAATGTGGTGCTTTGCACATAGAAAGTTTTTAATGATTATTTATTGAAAGGATGATACAATGAATGACCACTGCATTATAGTAATAATCACAAAGTAAAACATTGCTATGCACTCAACATTCCATGACTTAAACATAGTTAATCCACAAAACGTTATAATGATTTGATATTGTTTGCTATATAGGTTTAGGACATTGGTTTATGGCCCGCAGAAGTATATACAATGTATTTTTGTGTGATGTGTACAGGTGTAGACAGGCAAATGGGTATAGTGGATAAAGAATAAGCTTCAGAATCAAAAAGATCTGAATTTGAATCCTACCTTGGACCCATACTGACTGTGTGACTCTGAGCAAGTTACTTAATCTCAAGGGGCCCCAAACTACTTTCTCAAATTGCAAGTTGTTAAATTGCAAAGTTGATGCTAACCTGCAGTGAGAGTGGGAAATTGTTACAGAAAGTTTGGCAGATGCCTGTGTTAATAAAATCACGAGTCTGGCCATATGTACATATATATAATCATATATAATCATATATATATATATATATATATGTATATATATATATATACATATATATGTGTATATATATATACATAGTCATACATCCATTAAATTAAATAGTATATTAATTTCCATGTACAGTTTAACATCAATGTCTATATAATATCAATGCCTATCAATTTTATAACTCATAAATGACCATCCATTGATGTAGTATAACCTATTTTCCTGGTTAATATTCTGATCAGCACATCTTTAATATGTGCCTCTTTTTTTTTTCCCTCTCCAGAATCAAGAATGTATTTCTTATTCAAATAAGTTCAAGGGCATATGAGCCCCAAATCAAGGTGATATATTCTCTTTGTGTTTGGAGCTCATCTTTCTGCTCTCTCTGTATTCAACACTTTGGCTTGTTGTCCTGCTCCTTACTGAAGAAGTGTGCTGACTTGGCCTCTGATTGGTAGCTTTGGGGAAAACCTGAAGATGATATCTGATGTCGTGCTGCTGGATTGGCAGGTACTGGCTTACAATGGAGGTGCAAGGCTGTGTGAGTATCACATGCTAAGAAAGGCTGGGGCAAGTGTTACTTTGTGAGAATTATTCACTTTGAAGCCTTGTTGTCAGATTTCTATTCAGAGATATTGATTTGTATAGCATCTGAAAATTCACAGTACGCTCCTCTATCAAAGATGTGCAAATGAGCATTAAAAGTCATCCTTTTACTTTATCATTACAAATCTATATAAATTCTATCATTTCATCTTTTTTTTTTCCTTTTCTGTAAAACAGTGAAAATTCCTCAGAAGATTCAGAGTTCACTCCTCGTTCATAAATGAAAAGGGGAGTGGTTGAATTTCATGGCAAACATTGTGCCTGTAGATAAAATATAGAGGCATGTGGCAATTCATTTCTTCTCTATTTCATGCTTCTTCTCCACAATGCCATGATGACATTTGTGATAGGTTACAAGATCAATTATTCCCAAATGGACTTTCTTATAACATAAACCATATCAAGTTTATGAAATTTATGTTGGATAAATGGTCACTTTTTATAAAATTATTACTACAGTGGGTAAACCACCCTTTCAAGCCTCTTGCCCACCCAATTTCTCCTCTCTGCCAATGCCTCCTCCCACTGGCTTCAGCATTACTGCCAATCTTCCTTTTTAGAAAAAAAAAACTAAAAACAAACAAACAAACAAAATAAGCAGCTCTCCTTCATAAATATAGGGAACTGCCAATAAGGAAAATCTCTCTACCAATAGAGGACAGTGCTAACTCTGCAATTTATGGTCCTAGAAAGCCACATGAAACACTGAAAAGTTAAGTGACTTGACCAGAATTACACAGCCAATATGTGTTAGAGTTGGAACTTGAATCAATGCCTTTCTAACTCTCAAGGCCAGCTCTTTATCTAATTTAAATATAGCTGCCTCTCTTCTGCTGTTAAGTCATGAAGAAAGCATAGAAGCAAAGTATTGGAAGTGAAAGGAACTATGGGAACTCTGCCACATACAAACAAACATGTTTGAAATATTTGTCATTTGGTTTTTTGTTCTGTTTACTTTTGTTTATACAGGTAAGATGGTGTGAACTTAGATGCATTTCAGATGGTGAAGAGAGACATTTCATGGGTTCTATGTCCAAATAATTCATCACTTTGTGAACAATTTATTGGAGGTAAACCTCTCTGTACTTAGCAGACTATGCCTTGGAAAGTAGGTACAGTCTGCTGAAGGGGCTGTAGTCCTAGCCTTTCCACCTTGGTAACAAGTTGGATTTTTGCCCTCTGTTGTCTTAATCAATGTCATCCCATTGGAAGCAGTTCAGTCATGAAGTGAGGTAATAAGATAATAGATGTGTTACTGGTTTCCAGAAAAATGAACTAGAGAATTCCTCCAACTTTTTAGGGATCTATTAATTTTCCTCCCTCCCTCCCTTCTTCCTTCCTTCCTTCCTTCCTTCCATTCTTCCTTCCTTCCATCCTTCCTTCCTTCCATCCTTCCTTCCTTCTTTCCTTCTTTCCTTCCTTTCTTCCTCCTTTCCTTTTTCTCTTTCTTTTCTTTCCTTTATCTCTCTCTCTCTCTCTCTCTCTCTCTCTCTCTCTCTCTCTCTCTCTCTCTCTCTCTCCCTTCACCCCCTTTCCCTCTCTCCTTCCTCTCTCTCTTCCATTTCCCCCTTCCTTTTCTTCTTTGTTTTTATGGGGTATATGTGGTCTGGACCTGTGATTTCTTCAGTATAGGGAACTCCAAGGGTGAAAATTCCCTCTGCTAGTACAGACTGGTACATCATCTATAACTTAGAGGAGACATTGAAAGCTGAAGTGAGAGGCAGTCCTTTCTAACCCCAAAGCCTACCATCTACCCACTAGACAATATTGCCCATTTGAGATTTGTGGAATGGTATTAAAAAATGAGAAAAGATGAGAAATAATTCATGGGGTATGATATGTACCTGTACAGTTAGACAGCATTAAAAAGAGGGAAGAGAAGAAAAAATAAATAAATAAGCATTTATATAGCACTTACTTGTACCAGGCACCATGCCACATGCTTTATAAATATTTGATCCTACCAACAACCCTGCGATGTAGGTGTTATTATCCCCATTTTACAGGTGAGGAAAAAGGGCAAACAGAGGTTAAGTGACTTGCCTAGGATCACACAACCAGTAAGTGTCTGAAGATTTGAACTCGGGTCTTTCTGATTCTAGACCCAACACTCTATCTACCATACAACCTAGTTGCCTTTTAGATCCTAGATCTATTGAGATATTCATTAAAGACTTAGTTAATAATGAACATGGCAGAAAATATTGGATAAACATCTTTTGTACTACTCAGACACCATGCAGCAGACTATGGCAAAAACTGCACTGAGTCTTCTGAGTGCTATTTTCCCCTAACTACAAAATTGATTAATTTATCATTTTGTTTATACCTTAATTTCCTTTTAATTAATACAATTGTATTCTTGTAATATGTTGGCAATGTATATTTAAATGAACAAAATAACACAAGTTAAGTATCTCTGATTTTAATATGTGTACATTTAAATGCTTTTTGTTTTAGTTTTGCCTCTTAAAATATTTTTAAAGTTTGTTTATGAAGTTTTTTTTTACAAGTGAATTGCTAGAAAAAATGAATTTTACTGAATGAAACTAAGTCCTTTAAACAAGACCCAGAACTGAAAATATGGAATATGGAGTCTTTCATGCTAAAGTAATGACATGAAATTCATGTCAGTTATGACAAAAAGTAGTGTTGGTCAGCCTCTAGGCCTTCATGGAATGCACAAAGACATTTCTGTTTAGTTTAGCTTCTGTGATCATACACACACACACTCACACACACACACACACACACACATATACTTACATACATACATATTCAGATAGCATCACAATCCTTGTCTTTGCTATTTTAACCCAGAGGCTAAGCAAGGAGCAAATGGACACAACTAGCTAGAGATAGCAGGGGGTAGGGAATAAAAGTTTGGACTTGGAATCAGTGATGATTGGGTTCAGCTATATGACCATGGGTAAATCAGTCATTCTGAGCCAACACCAGAAAAGACAATACTTGCAAAATTCAGGAATGTTATAAGTCTCACATGACGTTATCAATGTAAAGCGCTCTGCAAACCCCAAATCATTACACTAATATCAGATTTTATTAGATGGACAACTCACCCTCATCACATACTGGGCTTAATGACGAGTTAAACAAATTCATTTCATACATTGGATCCTAGGAACAGAGACTAATTTATAGCTTACATCTAAATGAGAATACTAGAAACAGAACTTGACTAGCTTTCCAAAAATTTGGGTACTGATACTTGCTCTATCACTAACCTGCCCTGTTACCTTAAGCAAGTCATATTACTCCTCTGGGCTTTACTAGATTAGTGAAGAAAAATTTATTAAGCATGTATTACATGAAAAAAAAAGACTCAGAGAAAATAATATAGCTGTCTTCAAGCATTTGAAGGACTGCTATGCAGAAGAGGGATTCAATTTATTCTGTTTATCCACACAGATTAAAACCAGAAGCAATGGATGGAAGGTCTAAAGAGGCAAATTTTGGCTTAAGGTAAGGAAATTGTTTCTAAAACTTAGAGCTATCTGAAAATGTAATGGGCTACCTGTGGAAGTTGGGTAAGCAGGAAATATTAGATATCTGTGGTATATATTACCATGGAGATTCCTTTATAGATGTGGATTATATTAGATGGGTATTATGATACATTCCAACCATAAAATTCTGCTTCCTTTTTTTTCCTCTATAATCCTGGTATTGTAAATATAGTTTCTTGTTGAGTGACCAAAAAATGAACATTCTACTTGAGGAAATGAAGACTGTCAGTCTTGACATCCTAGCTATAACCAAATCGGAAGAAAAAAGGAAGTTGTGAGGCAAATAAAAGAATGACTTACAAGTTCTCCTTGAAAAGCCAAATTATGGGAGTTGGCTTAGCTGGTTTTACTGTGTGTCCAAAGTCATCAAGAACAGTAATTTATGAGGTGTTTATTCATTTTCTGTTGCATACTCATGATAAGTATTTGCAAAAATTGCCAATATCTAATTCAGGATATGAGGAAGAAGAGAAATCCTACAAAGAACTCATGGTACACCAAATTAAATTTACTTTAAATCTACTTTAATACTCAGTAACTTAAATGTAAAGACAAAATAGGGAACAAGATGGAAAACATAATTCAGGGATAAGAAATGAAAAAGGTCAAATTCTTGTAAGGTATATAAAACAATCCATTTAGCCTGATATTTTCTCTCCTAAAGTCTAGCCTGTCAAATATAAATGCCCACTGAACATTTCAAACTGAGTTTCCCACAGGAAGCTCAAAATCAACATATCCACAATAAAAATAATCATTTCCCCCTTAAACGCAATCCTCTTCTGAACTCCTTAAATCTTTCAATGATACCACCATTCTTCCAAGTTAGCAAGGTTCAAGATCTCAGTAACATCCTGACTCCTCATTCTCCCTCACCCTGCACATCTCATTGATTGTCAAACATCATTGTTGCAACCTCCATAATACCTCCACATTTCTTTCCCATTTCTTCTCTTCTATTCCCCACTTGAGTGCAAACTCTCACCGCATAGGTACCAAACACATCATCAGACAGGTACCAAACCTGTGATTTCATTAGTATGTGGAACTTCTTGGTGAAGAAACACCTTCTACCAAAGTAGGGTGGTAACTTCTCTGAAATTAACAGTCTTAGATACTTGCTTTGGACACCACTGTCACATTGAAGAAACAATGTGTTCCCTTCTGTCAATATAATGGTGGAGCTGGCAGGTGTGCCCAGGATAAACAGTGGGGTTGGACACAGGGTCAGTGGCCCAAAAAGAGTGCTGAATTCTTGCTGCATATGCTTAAAAATTCAGAGAGTAATGTGGAACTGAAGGGTTTGGATGTGTATCCTCTTGTCACTTAGCATATCCGGGTTAAAAAGGAACAAATTGTTCCTAAACCAGAAGAGCAGTTGCTCAAAAGAGAAAGATATCCCAAAAGAAATTGAAGAAACAAAAATTTATGTCACAGGAGTAAATATGACATTACAGTCCAAATAAAACTGAAATGAAAACAAAAAAAAGTTTCATGAAGCAGACTTATTATTAAGTCCATGGTGTGAAGATGGATGGACATTACATCACACTGGTCCATCAATAATTTATCTGAGATGGATATTACAAGTAGGTCCAGAATTGTATCTTTTAGATTGAAGAACAAAAGACCTGGGACCCTGTGAAATGATCTTCTGTGACCTAGTTAACAGGTCTCAGAAATATGGTACACATGTTGGTCAGTGAATGGAATACCTATATTCCTAACACCACTAGGGAATACTTATGATGGGTTGGGTATCCTTGAAAGATGCTCAGTTATTGGCCCAATTGCCTTTTAAAAATCCCAGCACACAGTTCAAAAGAGAATATTCTGGTTGAATTCTGTGCTCTTTACACCAGAACAGAAAATAACATTATACACTGCTGAGTACAAAGAGAGGAAACATTTCTTTCATATGCCTTCCAAACTGGACTTTTCCCTGAGGCCAGAAAGGAAGATCAATTTCCCAGCTTTTGGTTTCCCCATGAAATAAAAAAAAAAGAAAAACAACTGACAGTTCTGAAGCAGCAAAGTATAGCATTGCTAGGTGCTGGACCTGGTGTCAGAAAGAACTGAGTTCAAATCCAGCATCAGACACTTATAATCTGGTTTACCCTGGGCAAGTCACTTAATCTCTGTTTTGGTTTCCTTAATTGTAAAATGGGGGGGGGTGGCATCCCACAGCACCTTCCTCACAAGCTTATTGTGAGGATCAAATGATATATATCTGTAAACTGCTTAGCACAGTGCCTGGCACACAGTAGGTACCTAATAAATGCTTATTTCTTTTCCTTCCTCTTCCCTACTACATAGTGGGTAGAGGAGGCAAAAATAAGATTCTCTAGAAAGTAGTAGGTGAGTATGCTTGCTGAATTCCCCTTTATCTTGCCTAACCCAGACACATTTCCTGTGATATTTCTGAAAGACTCATACTGACCTGACACAGAACTGACATAGAGTAATACCTAAGAGCAAGGGGAATAAGAAGGAAAAGCTGGAGAGAGATGCAGATGACATTCTTTCTTTCCCAGCACCTCTGGGGCTATCATGTAAATCTTTGCTATTCTAGATTAGTCACCTTGGTAGGAACCTATTAAGTATGCTTGTGTAGGTCTCAGCAAGGAATTTTTACTGTATTATAATCCATCTATTAGTTTGAGTCTCTAAAAACTTATTTCACTTTCTATTTAATATAATCTACGATTATTCCAATAACTATTTGATTTTTTTTTTCTTTTGGGACTATTTTAAGACCAAAGTCTGAATAAGACCTTCTATGCTTTGATCTCTCCTCTTCCCCAATCCATCTTTCCATCTGATCCCTATATTTATCTTATATATCAATTAAATTGGAGTAAGAGCATGTTCCCACAAGCAGGCCCTATGATTTGTGACCTCCATTTCTTGCCCTTTGTTATTCTTGCTATTTGTATGGCCTCCTTGCCATTTCTGCCTCCAGAAATCTGAACTCAGTCTTTAAGGGCAATCAAAAATGTGGTTTCTTTATTATCAACGTACAATACTCTATATTGGTTTGTACTTTTTTAAAATGGCATTTCTCACAATTGCCTTGTAGCTATATACTTTTTTTATCCCATATATCTAGACTGTGAACTCTCCAAGGGCAGGTACTATGTATGTGTCACTAATCTTTGCATGTCCTATAGCATTTCGTGCCATCAATGCCTCACACATTTAAGGTTTTCTATAAATGCTTGCTGAATCATCAAAGAGATTTTTTTCTATTTCTGTTTATTTAATAGTTTATTATATCATGGTGTGCTTAAAATAATAAACTTCCAAGACTGCAAAAAAATCTTCACATATAAGCACAGAATTTAAAAATGGGGGAAAAAAAGTATGCTGAATTACTTTACTGGGATTTAACAGGTAAAAGTCATTTTAAAAGACTAAAGCAATACAATATCTTTGATTTCCATCAGTTTTAGGTGATATCTCTGGAGAGACTTGATATTGTCCATATCCTTTCTCAGTCCTGTAGAATGACAGGTTACCTGCACAGTACAAGAATGCCAGTTTTCTTTTTGATTTAAAATCACACTTTAGTTCTTATAGCTATACATTTGCAATCAGTTTAATCAACAACAGTTAGGACATTTTGGATGAGTTGGCTTGGAACATATACTGATTCTGTGTCTTAAGTATGAATGGTGTCCTAAGCCCCAGAGGAGAGGGCTGGAATGATAACATGGGAAGATTCATTGTCACAATTGAACCAAAATATCAATTCTTTTAACTAGGAAAAAATAGAAACTAAAATTACAAAAGAGAAGCATCATCTTCACTATCTACAAAAATACCACAAACATATATGCATATGCATTTTATTTTAAAAGTGATATGTGTACTATCTATAAAATTGTAGTGGAGAAAGTATGAGACTTAAGAGTCTGAAAGAACTGGGTTCAAGTCTTTTCTTAAGCAGAGAATGGTTGGATGATCATGACCACCAAGTCCCCTTGACAAGTGGCAGATCTGTATTGGTAGATATTTCCTCACCAGAAATTCCTTATATAAATGAAGTAACATTTTAGGATGAGTAAATGTGAACTAGAAAGATAGATAGATGATAGATAGATAGATAGATAGATAGATAGATAGATAGATAGACAGACAGACTAAGGGACTGGGACCTGTGATTTCTTTGAGAAAGGATGAGGAAATTCCTTCTGTCAATGTAAATCTGCAAGAGTTGATAATGGCCCTGAGTGGTTAATTATATAAATAATTAGAAAATCAAATCTCGGATTTTTTTTGGCTACACAATAATTGGAGATATCCTAAGTCATATGACCTAACTCCCCTGTCCACATAAATTATTGATCATAGGAACACAGGTTAAAAATAGAAGTAAAATTGGAGCTTATCTATTCTAGTGATTCTTAACCTGGGGTCAGTGAATGTTAAAAAATTTATATTTTGATAATTATTTCAAAATAATTGGTTCCATTGTAATCCTACACCTATTACTGTCTGCATTTGAATACATTATTCTAAGAAGGAGTATGTAGGCTTCACCAGATTGCCAAAGGATCCATAAGACAGGGAAAAAAAGGTTAAAAACCTCTGATTTAGTTTAACCATTTCATTTGCAGATGAGGAAAATTAAATCCACAGGAATAAAGCGACTTTCCCAAGGTCATAAATTTAGCAGATTTTGGTATTTGGACCCTGGATTTCTGTGTATTACCACTATACCAAGCTACATAAATATTAAATTTATTATTTAGACAAACATGATGGACTTGTATGAAATGTTGTTAGTATTTGAAGAACTTTTCAATTCCATGTGATATCCTTATTCTAATAAAAAGCACAGAATATGCTAAAAACAAGCAGGACATAGATCTCACGTCATCCACACTTGGGGCAATTAACATGTGAATATTTAAGGGCATAACTCCTACTCAGACGGATCCGAAACTATCCTTGTTACTTGATCCAATTTTTCTGTATGAAAAATTTGGCTTTGCAGAACAGAATGCTGTCTCCCATGTCAAATAATAACTACCAAGAATTAAAGGGGTATCGTTATTATCAGCAATTAATATTTATAGCATGCACACTAGGTGATTGGCACATGAAGTCCCTGCCAATTCTGTGCTTCTGTGAATATCTTTAAAGCAAAACATGTTTTTCTATGAAATTCTGGGCAAGTAGCTACCACCTAAACTCACATATTTAATAAAGTTGCTCTATGGGTTTCCTTATGCTAGTGATATTAACTACCCAGACAAGAGTCAAAACCAAAATTATTTACTGCCTATGTTAATCAATGTGTGTCCTAACACAAAGTTATTTACTAAAATATAATTATAATAATAATTTTACTAAATAAGTATTTTTCTTAAGAGTTTTAGGTGGGGGCATACAAAAGAATATGGGGAAAGGATGTGTATTCACAGATTAGGCAGGTCTTACAATCAGGTAAATTTGGTAGCTGTTGCTGCTGAAGAATGTGACAGAAAAGTGTACAGTGGAAGGAGAAATGTCACAGCACTTCGATAAGAGTGCGATGAACTTTTTTTTCCCCTGGTGCCATTACCAAGGCGAGGAGAACAAAATGCATCATTTATAACCCACAGCTCGACCATTATCTCCTGGTGAGACACTTGTTTTAAAACACACAAGGACCTTTTTTTCTCAAAGACTAAAGCTCTCTGTGAGGCTCCTGTCTTCCTTTAGAGCCATGAAAGAAAGTTGACACTTGTGTGGGCCATAGTTTCCTGGCAACTACACAAGGGCATTCTTACACCCTCCAGGTCACCCATAGTTCTGAAGTAGAGAGGAAGCATATGAACAGAGTATGTCCCTTTGATCACAGATATCGTCTAAAACTGATGTGGAGAGAAAAATCTCATTTGGCTTAAAAGACAGACCTGAAGGGTTTTCAAGGATTTTTTTTCACCCTATGTATATAGTAAAAAGTATAACATGAGCAAATTATTTCTGGTAAAAAAAAGTTGCCTAATAATTACAAAATTGAATATTTATATATGTATATAGAATAGCTTCCTTCCTTTAAACTTAGATATTCTTTTTTAATTCCTTGTTTTGGGGAAGGGGCAATTGGCGTTAAGTGACTTTCCCAGAGTCATACAGCTAGTAAATGTCAAGTGTCTGGTCTGAGGACAGATTTGAACTCAGGTCCTCCTGACTCCAGGGCTCGTGCTCTATCCATTGCACCACTTAGCTGCCCCTTTTTCATTCTTTTTTTTACATATTCTTTTAAAAATTTTTAGTGTTATCTTCTTAAAAAAAAAAGCAAAGCAAAACATCGCTATCACTTCCCAATGATTTTCCCTGCCCTCAGTAGAAAATTAACATACTGGTTGCCATGTCTGAAAATACACGCCTCATTCCATACCTATAGCTCTCTTACTTATATCCTCCCTTGTTAATATGCTGAAGCAAGTGCTCGTCTTATTTACTAATCTTCTTCAGGGGTTCATTAGTTAAAATTCAACATAGGACTGACCCTATATCTTATTCATTTCATCCCTGAATAATTTCCCCTGCCATTATAGGTCCCTGAGTTGTAGCCAGTAAGTATAAAGGGAGCCAGGAAAATATTTACAAGAATCTCTTTCACTTCAAGCTTCCAAAAACAAATTTTATAGATTCTGTGGATATAACTATAAATTTTTATTTAATTGAAACATTTCAATATTCTTTATTTCTAGCAAATTGGCTTTGGCACTAAAACCTCAAAAAGAGTTTAGAAGTCATGTGGTCTAATAGCCATGCTCTCTTGCAAAAACAATTTCTAGCATCTGACCATCAGCCTGATTCTAAACACACATTTCCAACTTTGGTAAAGGCTGAAAATAGTACTGGTCAGAAATCAGCAAAGACTCTTGATTATAATGTTGAAACATATTCATTTACTAGTGATCACAAATAATATATGATTCAGAATAAGGGGATAACTACATGGCATCTATGGACACATTTACACGGAAAGTAAATTGGTTGCTAAATTATCTCCCAATAGAGTAATTAACAGCGGTCACTAATGTTTGTTTATTCTTAAACTCAGATCATGAATAAGCTGCATTTACACACACATCCTAACTCCCATTCCAATTATATTCCTCAATTTTGAACACCTGGGGAGGGAATAACCTGGAATTGCCTGCCATATGCAAAGGCAGAGAATTAATAATATTCTGGTTTTTCGGGAGTCACTAACCTAATTTGACTACAACTACCAGCAGCCAGGAAATTTCCGTTATCTAGGCTTCTACGTCTGGCATAAGGGCAATGCCTATTCCTGGCATCCACAGTGAAAAGAGGTGTTCCATACAAACAATGTAATTTGCAGTGGTTATGTATAGTTTGAAGCATTACTAACAGAAAGAAACTGAGTCTATCATGGGTAAATAGGCATTAAGTGACTGACCTGGGAACCTAACTACTGTGCATCTTCTCTCTATGGGTCTTTGTTCTGTATTTCTCCCTTGCTATCTCTCTTTCTTTGTCTACACACACACACACACACACACACACACACACACACACACACACACACACACATTTTGGACTTGTGATTTCATCAGTGTAAGGAAGGTACAGGAGGGGAGGAAACTTCATTGATGTAGATAAGCAACTTGTTATTTATTTGCCTGGAACACTGAGACAAAATGACCTCCCCAGGATCACATATCCAACACCCATCAGAGGCAGGATTTGAACTTGGAGCTTGCTGACTCCACAGCCAGTGTTCAGCCTGAATTACAGCAGTTAATAAGGCAAATAGAATAAGCTGACTCATTCTTAAAATACTATGCAGTAGGTACAGTTTGATACTTTCTGTTGGCAATGAATAAAATAGACCCCAAGACATCTGAGCAGAAGATTTTTTCATTGCATTAATGAAAAGCAATAAAAATTCTGTTAAACCATGCAATAAAATATATTGTAGCTTTCTTTGAAAGAGTTGTAGGTGAATATAGGCAAGGAAATGTCACTAAAAAAACCTTGCTTCTTAGTAAACTTTGCATAGCTTTTATGTCTGGTTTACAGGTTCCTTAATTTAAGTTGCTCACTGTCCATATGACTCCTTATTTTATCCATATTATGACTTAAATCAAATCATCATCTAGTCATTGTGAATATTTACTAAATACATAATATTCTGGGGAATGTCACAAGTTACAAAGGGAGCAAGAGTCACAGGGCCAGCAATTTGCAAGATAAACTGGAGTAAAAATTGATGTAAACAGATATGACAGAAGCACATAAACCAAGATTATAGCACCTAGCACAAAGCTTTGCTCATAGGAAGTGCCTGATAAATATTTGTTGATTTGATTTGACATAATAATAATGACATGACACCCTTATATAATGCTTTACTGGCACATAGCACTCTCATATATTAACGTATGTGACAAAGCCCTGTATCAGCTCCCATAAGGACACAGTTTAAGTACTATTGTGACCATTTTGCATATAAGCATATTTATAAATAATTACAACCCATATCCACAAGTGATAATGAAGTAAGGGACAATGATATTAGATAATAGAGATCCAATAAAAATTATGTTTAAAAGTTTTAAATGACAACATGTGAAATCTGTAAACAAATATAGTTTGGGGGTAGCCTCTAAGACTATATGCAGATCAGACTATAATTCAAAATTATATTTTGGCATCACCCTATATTGTAAGCTTTATCTCATGCTACTCTCCTCCAGTCTTTAAAAAAAAATAAAAGTCTGCTTGTAGAATCCCCCTATTTGTCCCTTTACTGTCCACTATCCATGTAATGTCTCCAAATGTTCACCATGCTTGGAAAAACCTCCTTTCTCTGCCTATTGAAATACTACATATCATTTAAGGTTCAGTGTAAATATCATTTCTTTAACACAGTCTTCCATGATCACCTGAATCAGTAATGGTTCTTTCCCCATATGGACTTGCAACGAGTTTGCCTTGAAACTCTCTTATGTGTTTAGGTAGTATTTTTTGTATTATTGTGGTTTATGATAGGCAGAATGTCAGAACGAAAGGTGTCCTCAAAACTGTGAAGATATGGATTCAAGTCCTACTTCTGATGCATACCAGCTATATAGCACTGGACAAGTCATTTAACCTCTGAGGGTTCTAGGCAACTCTTTAGGACTACAAATCACCTAGCAGGTGGAGATCTGCATTGATAGTGGGGTTTCTTCACCAGAGTATTCACCATACAAATGAAAGTCCAGTCTCTAACTCATAGTTAATATATCAATTAATAGATGTGGCCTTTATGAGTGAAAAGATCATGTCTTAGTTTTTGTATCCACAGGCACACACACATATGCTCTCACACACACCTAAGATGATACTCTACATATAACAGGCACTTAATGTTTCTTGAACTGAAAATATTTCTTGAAGAATGCTATAAGATTCACCTAATATGCTTTACAGGTAGAGTCTGAATGTCAAGACTACCAATTATAAACTACATGAGCATGTTCTCTGCTGATTGAAAAAGTATAAAATTTTTACACATGGTTTTGCAAGAATATGTCTTATTTCATGTGCAAAGCTGAAAACAGGGGGAAAAAACATAACTTTAAATGTTTCTAAATGAGCATCAGGTTATTGAAATCTTGGGCAAAAAGATGCCATTCTATTATAGAATGAGCTTGTTGGCCAGAAAGGGATAGGTCTTTTCAAAAACAATCTAATGATCATAAAGTTACTTTTAATTATCAGTGCTCACAAATTAGATTTGCCACAATTTCCCCAGGGTTAAAAAAAAAAAACAAAGAATTTAAACTGTTATCCTCAATTCAACAAATGTTTATTAATGGCCCACTATGCATTAATAATATTAAGTCACATTTATAGAACATATGAAGAAGCCCCATGCCCTGAAGGTGATACAAATAGGTAAATCAAAAATCTTGCCCTTTAAACACATACAATCTGCAAGAGGGAATATGACATATAAAAAAATATAGTAGTTATTCTTTTGTCTGCTCTTAAATATAGGCCCTTAGTTGTTTTCTGTCTAAAGTTACCATTCTAATCCTCTACCAAAATAGCAGTAATGATCCTGAAACTATTTTGATCAATAATTTTAGAGAACAATGAACTTTTAACCATTATGTTTATATATACTTAATATCTATATCCATAAGATTAAAATAAACTACTCCCATAAATCATGTGCTCATTTCTTAGAAATCTGTCTCTCCTTACTGGGTTTTTTTTTTAACATTTTTATTTTAGTTTTAGCTATTGGTCATTAGTTTGCTCATAAGGCAATTATATCATTAATTAAAACTGAAACTCATTATTGTACAACAGGATTGTTTTTTGCTCTTGTTGTGCTTTCTTAGAGAATGCCCCACTATCTTGGATGTTGATCCTTAAGTGTTAACATTAAAAACAAGGCTTTTTGGCTCTATCTACTGCATCTGCTTAAGATTTATTTTCTTTATTTTCCAGATTTGGGCCTATCAGACTACTATACTCTATCAGTTTATGAATGTAATGGTACCTGCTCAAAATAATGTGTAAAATATCTGAAAGAACAGGCCTGAATTATCTCACTTTTCTCACTTACTGGAACATAGCCTATCTTACCCACTACTCATTATATAATTTTCTCCTAATCATTGCAATAGCTCATAAAAATCGTGCCCCTGATGCAGTCTTCCTAGATTAATCAGATCATTTCCCTTCACTCTTATCATTATGTGAATTCCAAATTCTATGGCTAATTTTCATATTCCTCACATTATATTCACTGTACGTGATAGGAAACCAATACAGATTTGTTGAACTGAAGCAAAATATATGTACTCAACCTATATTTTGTCTTAGATGCCACATGGTCCATTATTGTTTAGATCTGATGTATTTTGTTATTCACATTTGTTCTATCTACTTGTCTGCAGTGCTACCCTTTTGGATCAGAGTGTGGCCTCTTTTCTCAAATAATGGAGTCAACAATAAAAAACAAACCCAAACTTTCTAAGTTTAAAATCAAATAAAACAGAATAACAGACAATAATTTAGTGTTTTGCTCTAGCTGAGATACATACATGTTTTTTTTTTACTAATTTCTTTTTTTTTTCTTTGTAACAATCACATTTTAAATAGCTTGTTACCACTCAAAATGCTTCTTTTTCAGGCCAGCTCTGACTCTTTTTTTTTTTTATCTGTGCTTATGGTCGTTATGCGGTTGTAACAACACAAAAGAATCTGCATGATTTCAGTGCATGACTCATTTCCAGCAAATCAACACACACACGCTCTCAATTTTTCATGCATGAGCGAGGTGTAAAACTACAGAGATGTTTGGACATTTGAACAGACTAAATCAACACAGGGTAAGAATTTTATCAGACACATTAGTGAAATTAAACTTTAATTCTAATATATAAACTGTACCATGAAAAATCCTTGATGTAAATCTCTGTTAAAGATATTGGGTATGATTGCATCTATGTTAATGGACCCACCAACCACATGGAAAAAAGCACAGAGACTCCTGTAAGAACATGCTGATGATTCACAGGTGTGTAGGCATCATTTGCAAACACAGATGGAAAGTGTGACAAATATATAATTTACATTTATGGTGTGCCCCTCGTCAAACACAGCATTTATTCTTTTAAGTACTAGATAGTCACCAATGAGCTATACTATCAGATGAGAGAAGTGTAATTATCCCATGCTAGGAATGTAGTAGAGTGGTTTAACCAAATGATATGCATTTTTCCATGTATTGAGAGTAAAATAAAGTAATTTACCGATCATTTGTTTATCATATAGAGTATGGCTGAAAATAGAAATAAGAATAATAAAAAGGAAGAATGTGTGGAGTCAAAACCACGCTTCTATTTATAGTTACATTTTAAAGAATGCTCATTTCTGAAAGTAAGGTCATATGCCTTCATTATAAAAGTCAGCGTAAAAAACTTCCAGCTTTTCCTGGGTCAAGTGCAGAAGCTGAAATTTAAACAAGCAAAATCTTTAAGTATTTGAATAGGAATCCAAACATTTTAATGTACTCAGTGACACTGCCAAAGAGTTTAGCATCACAAGGAACATTTTCCTAACTTTATAGCTATGACCCAAAAACTAACCTAAACAGTGGGAAAAATTCTAAGAAAAGAATTCAGTCTAAATCAAACCATGTACCATGGCAACGTGCATCAAAACTACAAACTGAATGGAAGGTGTACCTTGAGATATTCTGATCCCATTTAGAAATAAAAACTCTGGAATGTTTTACAAAGCAGGAAAAAAAATTAAATATAGGCCCAGAGACATAATTAATAAAGGAGAAGCTTATCAATAGAAGGTAGAACAGTACATCACTTTTTTTGGCCACAACAACTTATGAAATGCAAAAAAAAAATCAATGTCATCTTTAACTGTCAACAGCCATCTTTTGTATCTGTAATGGAAGTGGTAAAGTCATTGAAGAAAGCTGTGGTTAGTAATTGTCACACAATTATTAGACTGTCCATCAACATTAATTTAACTTTAGTAGTCTTCCTTGAGGAACTAAATTAAATAGTACATATTTCAGAGGATCAAATTCCACAACATGGAGTCCTTTAACTTGGTACCAACTCAGTCTGATGTAGAGGATAGTGACCTGTTACTCAGGAAATGATACTTCAGATAGGGTTTAGGAAGAAAAGGAGTTCATATGCAAAGGGCAGTTGGTGAGCAGACACATCAATATACACATGAGCAATGCTCATCTGAAGATTATTTGTGGGAAGTTGTTATGATATGGTTTGGAAGTCCCCTAGCTCCTAATTTGGAGCATAGGTAGACATTATGTAACCGGTTCCAGTCTGCTATAATCACATGATGAAGAGACATTGTTGAATGGCTGAATAGCCAAACTCAGGGTACCTGTAAGAAAGCAAGTTTTTTGATTTTTTTAATCTGGTACTTTCTTTTCTAACTGTGGCTCCTGGCAAGAGACAATGAGGTAAGGAGAGAGCCCTCAGGTCCTCCCCATTTGAAGCTGACCTGTGGCTGGGTTGAGTTGAGTGTGGATTCAGATTTGCATTTGGAAGTGAACTTGGGGCATGAATTCTTTGTTAAAAAAAAAAACAGTAGTTTACAGTTTCCCCCAGGACTGAGGTGGTATAGGGAATAATGTACCTGCAGGTGTTGAGGTGAAAAGCTTCAACTTTGGTCTGTGCTATGTCTTAGTGATAAATATCCTTTGTGAAAGCTAATTCATACATTCATTGGTTAAACTGAAATTAGGCAGTAATCATTGATGGTTAACTGACAGGGAGAAGGCACACATAAGGATGGAGCCTAGGGATAAAAGCACTGGAGATTAAAAAAAAAAAAACAATACAATGATCCCTCCAGCATACTCTAGAACTCTGAGGGTGAGATGTATCCATCCTCTTTCTAAGACAATAAATCCAGAGTCTTGCTAAGCAGTTTCAAAAGGATGCTATTTATGACATTGTTAAAAGGTAAGTGATGAAGAAAAAGACAAAGAATAGAAATAAGTCACATAAATCTGATTTACAGAACTTTTCCCACTGAAGGTTCCTGCCACCATTAAGAATTAGCATCCCTGAAAATAATTTCTAGAGAATCCTTAAAGATGTTCAGAGTAAGAAAGGGATTAGAATGGAAAGCATACTTCCTGGAAAGTGGTATTTCAAATTGGTATCCCTGAAACAGAATAATTTATGAGGAAAAGGCAGGGAAGGTGACAAATGTTTAACTGAGCTGGAAAAGAGAAGAGTAAAAATAGGAAAATAGTAATAAAAGTAATAATAGTAATAAAAGACTGAAATTGATCAGTGTAATAGGAAGCCCAGTAATTGATAGAAGACTAGGTTTAGATCATTGTAAGCTTAATAGAATTTGAGTGCTAGTTACACACACACACACACACACACACACACACACACACACACACACACACACTATGTATCTATCTATATTTATACTTTTATCTATTTTAAAAGTGTGTGCATGTATTAAGTCTGTATGTTTAATGTAAGAAAATAAAATGTAACAATTATAACCATAAATGTGAATAAATTAAATTCCTTCAGAAAAAAAGAAAATAGAGGGTTATATAAGAGAATAAAATGCAAAAATTTGCTATATAAAAGAAATATGTATATATATATTAAAACATAGCAAGATATAGAATAAAGATGAAGAATTGGAGCAAATTCTATAATTCTTGAAGTGACTCTCAGAAGGTAGAAGTTGGGATCATCATTTCATATAAGGCAGCAATAAAACTTATAAATTCAAATGAAACCAATAGGAAACTATATTATGCTTAAAGGCAACATAGAAAATGAAAATGTAAGAATATTAAATGGATAAGGAACTAATTAAATAGTAGCTAAGATTTTTAAAAGTTTGCTTAATTGCAAAAAAGACAGTGATAACATAAAAACTTGTTTATGTCAAAAAGGTCAAACACATAATAATAGAAGGGTTCTAATGTTAACATAATCAAAAACTTATTTGAAACAAAGAGTAAGCAGTATTTAGAATGGAAAAAGCTTTCCCAGTACAAAAAGGGGAAAGCAATGATGCATTCTCTCCTCACTATCATTTGACATAGTTATAAAAATATTACTTGTAGCAATAACTCAAAAGGAATAAACAAACACTAAAAATAAATTTCTATTGGATGTACATGATCATGTATTTAGAAGCCCTCATGGAATCAGCAAAAACAAATACAAGTTTAGATGCTTAATACCTTCTGCAAGGTAGAAGGATACAAAATAAGTTCTCAAAAATCATTAGCATTTTGACAAAATCTAGGAAGAAATGATAAGTTATATTCAATTTAAGATAGAATGCATAAAACATCTCTGGGAGCTACCAAAACATAGTCTTATATAAATGCAAATACACAGAGACAAAGGGAGAAAGGTAATATTCATTGCATATAATTAGATCACACCAATAAAATAAAGTGGCAATATTACCTAAATTATTTCATCTGTTTAATACAGAAGTAGTTGAATTACAAGACAATACATTTTAGAAGTATATGAAAGAATGACAATTTGGAAATGAAAAAAAAAAGTTATGGTATCTCAAAAGAAAAATGAGAAAAAATACAAATGAAGGGGGCAGAGACTTATCAGCATAAAGAAGCAGTCAAAATTCTTTAAAAAAGGAAAGATATAGGAGATCCAAAAAGACAGCATAAAGTTTTTCAATAATTCAATGAAAAATGTTGGTTGAATAAAATCGGGGAAAAATTAGAAGATATATTCAACAAGAAAAAACATTTGTCTCAAAAAATCATCAATTAAATTCTAATATACAAAATATAAAGGAAACTGATACCAATCTCTACCACCAGGAATGAAAATTATTAAAGGTTCTGAACAGTTTTTGAAAAACAAAACAAAATTGCAAACTCTAGAATATCTCAGGAGAACTTCCTTTATGTCACCAATAGTAAGAGAAACAGAAATTAAAGCAACTCTGAGATATTATTTCATTTGTTCATTCTGCATTGATTGAATGTCAGGAAATATGGTAGATTCTGGAGATAAATAGACAAAAATAAAACAGTCTCTGTTTCAAGGAGCTTGCACGCTATTGGGGAGAAATGGGTACACATTTAAGTAAATTCAAAAAAACAGAAGAGAGAGTAATTTAAGAGAGACAAGCAATACTAAATATTGCTATATAGTGAAAGGTTAAGCAGGTAGATAGGCAGGGTGTTCCATAACTCTTAGGAAAGTTTTAAGCTATTAGAATTTTTGGAATACTTTGTATATTCATTTACAATGTTTATTAGTATCAAGGAAATTGTCTAGGTAAAGTACATACAAAAACAAAAACATTTACTAATGATAGGTTCCCCAAAACTTATATTCACAAAACATGTATGCAGTCCAAAACACTGAGTATCCTGATGAAGTCTACAACAATACAAAATTTGTCTAATCATCTACAAAGAAAGGCAAAGTGAATGAGAAACAAATTAGCAAGGCTGTGGTATGCAGCTGGGTCAGAGGACTATTAGATTACTCTATCAGTATGTGTATTTTTGACAGGTACTACAGATGAGCAACATGCTGATTCTACAATTCAGAAAAAAGCATTCAGGAAATTTTGGATGATCATATTTGAAAAATTTCGGGGCTTTCAATATACATAATCTCACTACCATAAAGGCCCATCTCTTAAAAAAAAAAAAGTAACTCTTAGGGATGCCACGTGGAATGAAGAAATACCAAAACTGGAATAAAAAAAAACAACTAAACTCAGAAGGGCGTTTGTTGTGTACATAAACCATAGAATGCTAACAAAAATTACTTGTATTGGAAAAAAAGGCTTATAGAAAACAATATTAAGGACATATATGAGCAGAAAAGACTCTCATTCAACCACAGTCTACCTTCGCAGACTCAGATGAATCACTGTACATCTTGTGGGCCTCACCTTCCTCATCTGTAAAAATAAGGGATTGGACCATATAGTTTTTGAGAGCCCAGACAACTCTAATCATATGATCCTAAGAACAGTGTTACAATTAAAAATACATTAGAGTAAGAGTAGGGAGACCTGATTTTTAGTGTTGACTTTGCTAGTGCCATGTGGAATAAGTCTGTGGCTCAGGGAGCTAGATGAGGTGACCTTATAAGAATTACAGGGTTTTCTAACTGGAAGTATCCTTAGCAATGATCAACTGTAACAGCTTTATTTTACGAATGAGGTAACTGAGTCAAAAATTATTAAATTCAAGATCACATAACAATAATAGACATTTGTATTTATATCTGCAGACTGTTCCATATATTTTATATTCTTTCCTGATCCTCCAAGTCACTAGTGCTCATCTCTTACTCTCTATTTTGTGTTTTTTGAATTTACTTAAATGTGTATCCATTTCTCCCCAACAGCTCATAAGCCCTTTGAAGTAGAGACTATTCTTGTATTGCCTCTGTATCCCCAGAATCTAAGATATCTCCTCACATTTAATAACTGTGGAATGAATGAGTGAATCTCATTATAAAAGAATACATTTTACTGATGAACTTCGTTACCACTTCTTTAGCAGAGGGAGAACTCCTAATGCCCAATTCCATACTGAACATTCCCTTGTAAAAGAGAAAAATAAAGTAAAAACACCTGACACAATGTCCAAATCTAGTATTGTATATAAAACCGAATCCATCTCTGTTGTGTCCCATAACAACCTTGTGCGACAAGTATTATAGGTGTTATTATCCCATTTAGAAGTGGGGAAACTTATAGATCCCAGATTTGAACATGGCTTTTTTGATTACTAGTGCCATGTGCTTTCCATAACACCATACCTTTCTTGACTTAATTGAATCAATCATGAGTCTTAAAAACAATTAAAAATTTTTGTCCCCAACTTCAGACATGGATAGTAATAAGGATTTATCACAAGAATTATCATGATAAACAAAGTATGGGAATTTCTGAAAGGGAAAAGGTAATATTGAGATTGATGGGGGTTTTTTCCTCCAGAGATCATTGAACTCAGTATTGGTGTTCTGCTGTTGTTCATTGCCATATTGAAACACCCCGCTTTTGACTTATTTCCTTATCTTCTTTGAAGACAACTGAAATTAGCTATCAGATTGGTCTCTCTCTCTATGAGCAGGTCTAGATCTAAACCAATTGTAAAATAAATGGATTTCTAAGTTATTTTTATTTATTTCATTTGATGTTCCCTGTTCATACATCTGCCTTTCCTATCGCAGCTCCAACTCCCTCATGACATCAACACTCCAAAAGCAAAAACAAAACAGAATCAACCAAACACCATGGCCACTAAGAAGATAGTAGCTTACCATATTACCTCTTTTGGTAACAAATACATTTTAAAAGAGAATTCTAGGGGGAAAATATTTTTTCCCCACACACAAACAAGTTCACTAATGACAGAATTTCAGACATCAACAGAAAATATATTTCTGTGTCAAGTGTTAGGGTAAATGGTATTTGGAGATTATAGGACATTTTTAACACCCTTCAACTCATACCACACACAACCATGACTGGTTCTAGCTACAATCAGGATTCAGAAGGAATTCAGAATCTATGCAATTAGCATGTCACAATCTTTGTCAATGAACAAATGGGATCTCCTTGATCACTGTTTCCCTGGAAAACCTTACACAGATATTTCTGCTTTTAAGTTTATTTCCTTAGAAAAAGGTCAGCAAATCAAATTCAAATTCACTATTGCTACTGGGAATACTGTTATAGCCAAATGAACACTGCTTACAATACCTGAATAAGGACACTTTCAGATCAAAGAGAAGGATGTGCATTATGCATTCGATTATTTTTTAACAAAATGTGAACACGATAGCCTTGTAAAGCTTATGTTTAGAACAATTGTGCATATGTGGTTGTGTGTTTATGTAGACATGAGTCAAATTACAAGGGAATAATTGTATGATTTGAGTGTAAAAGCAGCTCCATAGTCAGTTCTGTTGCCCACTTTTGCAGTTAGGATACTAACTAGTCAAAATGATTGTGAACATGAGATCAGAGAGAAAGGAATTTTTCCCCCCAGTAGCATCTTATAGAGAGACCTTAAAAACAGGCTTTCCTTTTGGATCAGATACCCATTATCAATTTGGACAGAGAGTGTCTGAACCACTATTATCTGCAAATGATTCATGAGTGCAGGTATTTCTCTACCTGGAGATTTTAGTGAAACCATAAATATAAGACAGAAGCTAGAATTCATAAAGGGCCTTGAAAAACATCTTGGATGGGAAATTATTTTCAATCTGAAGAAAAATCTAGTTCACCAAATATACCTCATCTGCCTCTCCTACTTCTGTGAATTACCAGATGGACCAAAATGTTCCCATCTTTCTGACTTTCCTTCTGCTTTACAAGCGTTGTCCCTAATTAAAAAAAAAAAAATCAAAAACAAAAGAACAGCTAGAAAGGACAAAAGTCAACATTAACCCACTGAAGCAGGCCTCTCTTGCACTCTAGATACTGGGTATCAAAAAGAAGCAAGGATAAAAGAAAACTTACCTATGACATAAGAAAGCTTTTTATTTTGCACTGATAAATATATTATTAAGAAGGGATTTACAAGAACTATTTATATTATAGCCTAGCTAGATATAAGGGAAATGCATTTCTGAAGATGGGATTTTGGCTACTGTGAAGTCCAGAAACAATTTATTTCCTATTAAAAATGTTGTTAACTTTCATTTTGATTGAAATGGCATTTTCTGATTTTGGCTTTAGGTCTTACATTAAAGATTCAGTTATTTGGCCAATTCCTTTACAGACAAACAATAATATTCCCTTTGACATCTCAGCAGCCAGTTTCATGTATTAAATCATTGTGAAATTAAGGGCTTTATTTTGCTTTCTTGAGCCTCTTTGATTGAAATATATGATCCTTTATGATATATACATGTATATGCATGTATACATACTCATACATAAACCCATATGTATATATGTATTCCTGTTATACCTTACCAAAGATTAAAAACTAAAATGAGGAATTATATTTGGCTGGCTCTTCATTCTGTAGCTAAAAATGCAATAGTATAAACATTGTTTAGTCACAGTCTGCAAATAAGCATATAAAATATCTTAATCTAGGCCAAGAATCGGTAGCTGATAGTAACAGTTTGGCAGTAGAAAGCTGTACCATACTTGGGTCTTTTCATGAACAGAGATAACTCTACCTTAGTCTGTCCATAACTGTGAGTTTTTTGTCCAATGATGGTAATGGGTCTACATTCCCATTTTATTAATCTGCCTATAGTTATGAAATGTTTGACAAGGGTAAAGAGCATACCTTTGTGACTGTTAAACGGTTTTTCCACCACAAAAAAACTAACTGCCATTTATGGAAATGGAATGCATTGGCCTTAATATCATCATGCCTGAACCAAATTATCTCTCTGTAATAATGAAACATTGGAGATCTGATACAAATCAAAAACTTAAATCTCCTCCGGTCAGAGAAGTATTTTAAAAAGGAAGAGAAATATGAATGCAGTTTGATACAGGGGAAAGAAAGGGTGCTTTTTGGAGTCAAAGGACATGAGTTCAAAACCAATTACTTACTCCTTGTATGTCCTCAGTCTAGTCACTTATCTTCCCTGAGTTGGTTTCCTCATCTATAAAACATGGAGCTCCCTTTCAGCTCTAAAACTAAGTTCCTGAAGAAAAAGTTTGTACTTACATAAAGTACTATTCTAAGACCATGTCTCTCCTATCAAAAGAAAGTGGAAGATGCTGGTGATTTCTGTTTTAAAACAAAGCTGGTAAAGCAGGTTCCCAATAGTGTGAGTCCAGGTGTCTAAGTCCCCCAACTTAAAAGAAAATAGCTCTTTGTTAATGACTGAAATTACATAATTAGAGAAGCAAGCAGTCATACCTTTAGCTCAAATTTGATTAAAATAAAAATAACCAATATGTCACAGATTTTCACTTGGAAACTTTTCCAAGAGGAAACTATTCCAATCTAAACTGGAATGGGAACCTCTGAAAAAATGATTACCACAGCCTCAAAATTGAGACTTCCAGTGAAGGGAAATTCACTAAACCCTCCTGGCACACTATTGTACCTCTAGCCAGCTCTAATTGTTAAGTTCATCATATAAAGTCAAAATCCACAGGTCTTTCTGCTCTCTATGGCCAATTCTGCCCTGGGAAGAAGTTTAAATCCTTAAATATCCGCAGTTACATTTAATTTAAAGTAGGAAGGAATTTAAAAGGTTCTCTCCTGAATTTTGTTTTTTATAAGGAGCATAAAGATACAAGCAGCTTAGGATATTACTAAATGGAGAAACAATCATTGAGTGAAGACTGGGAACATCAGAAGCAAATATTGCCACTTCACAAATTTGCAAAGGACAATACATGGGAGGTAAACCTGGGTCTACCTGAAATCTTAGGACAGCAGCTTTAGCAAGGAACACTTTTGGGAGCTCAAAGAATTGAATTCAGGGTTCTGAGTTGTTTACAAACTTGTTTTTCTCAGACACTTCTGAGAGCTGCCCAAAAATTAGACTAGGTACTCAGCAAAGTCAAACTTCATTACAAGGATCCCTGGGATAAGGGATCAACATTTTTAAGGAATTTGAAATCTCTTTTTGAGAACTCTGGGATCCATTAATTTCCTAGAAGGAAGATGTCCTTTCCAAGAAAGATTCAATAGAAAGCCAATTCTGGCACTCTAGGGTACAATGCGAGGAACTCTAGCTTTACCTACATATACAAACCAGATAACTAACCAAGTATTTCTGGAAAATGCTTCATTTGACTGTATAGTTTGTCAGAAAGAGGGCTAAATCATCGATTAACTATCACTCAATCAGAATGGTCTTTTAGGGTCGTAAATTCCAGTTTGACAATAGCTTTTGGCTTTTGTTGTTCAGTCATTTCAGTCATATTCAACTCTTGGTGGTCCCATGTAGGGTTGCCTTAGCAAGCATACTGGAGTGGTTTGCCACTTCTTTCTCCAGCTTATTTTAGAGGCAAACAGGGTTAAGTTATTTGCCCATAATCACACAGCTAGTAAGTGTCTGAAGCCAGATTTGAACTCGAAAAGAGGAGTCTTTCTTACTCCCCGCACTGTATCCACTGTGCCATCTAGCTACCTCTGTACTGCCAAAAATGTGTTGACTGTCATGCAGATGAAGCCTAAGAAATCAAAAAGGCCAAGTCTACAAAGTGAAGACATTCATTGGATATTTTTAAAAACAAGCAGAACATTTTGCCTGGCTGATGCAACTATTTCAGCTGCAAGTAGGACTTTCCAGAATAGGAGGATTTTTGAAGAAAATTTTATTTTAAGTAAGAAAAAAATATTTTAATTCTCCACTTCACTTTGGAGATCTGGGTTGTTTGGCTTCCTAAGAGTATTCGTACCCACCTATTTAGAAGCAAAATGCTATAATCATAGCTGCTACCTGAGCCAAGAGAGAGATAGGATTACAGAAAGGATAAGAAGAGCTCAGTATTAAATGCTAGTGGAAAGCTGTAGTAGCTCAACTAGGACTGGTTAATCTCAGTTATTGCCTTGGAAGAAATGGGGTAATACCTTAAGGCTGGAGTATAGGGCACATACAATGCACTGGGAAAATGTGGAAACTGATAGAATAACTTGTGCATATATCTGCATGGAGTGTATGTATTCTGAGCATAAAAGTACATACTCATATGTAATATTAGCCAAGTGGGTGTTCTTACGTATGTCCATGTTCACAGGTTTATGGCGACTGTGTCGATTAATGAAAAAAAAATGTGGTATTAACCACATTTTAGGAATGGCAAATCTATTAAGAAGAGAGAGAAGGCAAAAAATGTGCAGTATATGTATATTACCTTTTCCCCCTAAAAGTCTCCTAGTAAAACAGAGATAATGTAAAGTTCAGCCATCAAAAATAGCTTCATTAAGATCTTTAATGAAGCACATGGGAGCCATTTATTGACTCCTCAACTATTAAGATGTAACATTATTACTGCTTTAATAGTATCTCCATTTTCATTTAGGAAATAACTAATCAAGGGATCAATGGACCAAAGACTTTATTTTCTTTCCCTTGGGTCACTGCGAGTATGGTTTCTTAAAATGCGAAAAACGTTAAGAGCTATTCCCTCTGGTGCCATATCGCATGAGCAATTTAAAGAATAACAAGAAAAGTCAAAGGTCAATGGCTGCCGATCTCAGCCCAGTTATAAAAGAAATGAAAATGGCAAGTGGTAATTCTACCTTTCTGGTGGAAGTGAGGGATCCGCTTTCCCATCAAAGAAGCTTTACCTCCAAAGTATGCAAAGCCCCTCCACCCTGACCTGCTGTCAACCTGGGAGACATTTCTATTTCTCAGACTCACTTGGAATTGCAAACTCCTGTTTTCCTGGTCGTTCCTCCCAGCTCCACTTCCTTTTGAGGTACAGATGTGTAGCCAAAGAACCCAATCAGATAAAGCCTATTTACATATTTATAAAGTCTCCTGTAAAATCTCCTATCAATTGTTGCTGCTATATATAGGCCTTTCAAGGTATCTTGTGGGCACCGGCGCTCCAGTGCACGGCTCCCTTCAGGAGTCCTGATCTATCGTATAATGTGATTTCAATGTAAATGGGGCCCATCACACAAATCATACCACTTCACAAACTCTTTTCTGCTGGGGTAGCTTAAATCTAAACACACTCAAGCAGTTTGCTGCACTGGAGCAAGATTTCCTCCACATTGAAAAAAAAAGTCAAAACCCCCAACACAACAATGCCAGGGAGGAAAAAAAAAAACCTGAACATTTTCTGCGGAAAGATGGGCCGTCTCCAAATCCTTGTGCCCTATCAGACAAATTAAAGTAAATCAAGCATGAAATGAAGCAGGAGAGCCCCGAGATAAGGCTCCTTTAAGTCGTTTACAGATTAGGAAAGAGAGAGGTGCATCTGGTCTCTGGCAGTGAAGGAGGGCAGTTTCTCATCTCACAATAGCAGGCTGTGTATAGGATTACCTTACCTTGTCACTGACAAGGGAAGAGGCGCCTGCAAAATGTCTCTTAACTAACTTCCTAATGTTCCCAGTTAAGTTCTCTTATTAAAGTATTAACTGTTACGATGATAGAAATAAATTTTGATGTGTGCCTCTTTTTCTTTTTTAAAGCTGGGGGGGAGGGGGAGGGGGCAAGAACAGACACCAGTCTGATTTATGAACTGGTCAGACACTGATAAACTGGGGGCCCTGGCTACCGGCAGAGGAGCCTCTTCTCTTATCAGTCAGGATTCTGCTGCTAGAGACAGGAGCAGATAACTTTCCAAAGGGAATTAGCAAGGCGGCCAACTAGCTGTGTGTACTGGTTGGACTGGTGATCTAGAAGCTGCTAAAAGGACCTCTCTTGTTATCAGATGGGATTCTGCTGCTGTAAAAAGGGAGGCATTTTCTAGCAGAGACCGAGTACTCAAGCCAGAATGCTAACCAGTTAATGGTTAAACCAGTGGTGCAGAAAAAGGGACCAGAACCCTTGCCGTAGGGCATGGACTTAACAAGCTATATATTCTGACCAAATGAAAGCTCATTGAAGGCAGGGAATTAACCCATTTTTGTCTCTGTATCCCTGTCTAACACACATAGAACCTAAGAGGTATAATTAATTAATGCTTGCTGATCCACACTGATTGATTGAAATGAAATTCTGAAGATGCCTGTTTAAGGCCTCTTCTAAGAGAAGGCCTATTGGATTCCCTTCTCCTTTCTTGTTTAAGATATTTTTCTTCTATGATCAATTTCAGTCAATAAGTGAATATTATGAACATATACTCTAAATTTAGACTAACTCAATTTTCACTAGATCAGGGTTGGTAAACTATGGCTGCCAGTGGGTCAAAGCTTGTTTTTGTACTTTCCCTAGTGAAGAAGGGTTTCAATATTTTAAAATAAAGTTTTGTTTTCCTTTAAAATGTAAAAACCATTCTTGGCTCACTGGTTATAAAAAGTGAGGCTGGCCAAAAGATGGCCCTTGGGCTACAGTTTGCAACCTCTGCTCTAAATGAAAAATTTTTGTCTGGTTCTTTTTCTCAAGTTTTTGTTCAGATGTTAAAATTCTGTACCCACTGGGGTCTTTCTTAAGGAGGCTGATCATTTTCATGGTCATCTGTATATTTTTTTCTGAAATGTAGATAAATGAAATATTATTTTTTATTGTGTTATGTTGATAAATATGACATATCCATAAGTGTCCCCTTATATCTATTAAAACTGCTCAAAATGTTGTAAATAAAATGAAATACTATGGTTTATGGCCACTAAAGCAATCTACATATGGTTTAAAAAAAAAAGTAGGGAAAGAAAAAAAATATTTATATACCTACACATGCCTATATAAATTACAATATAGTGAATAACTTTTTGGGAAGAAAGGTAGATGGAAAGTCACTTACTAATAAGTTTTAATATCCTATGTGATGACTTCCATTGATTATAGTAAGAATTAGCAAACTACAGCAGGCAAGATGGTTGGAGCTAAAAATACTCATTCAGTCATTTCGGTCATGTCTGACACTTTGTGACCACATTTGGGATTTTCTTGATGAAGATACTGGAGTGATTTACCATTTCCTTCTCCAGCTCATTTTTAGAGATGAGGAAACTGTGTCAAAGAGGGGTTAAGTGACTTTGCCAGGGTCACTGGTGGTAAGGGTCTGAGACTGGTTTTGAACTCATGTCTTCCTGACTCCATACCCAGTGCTTTATCCACTGCACTGCCTAGCTGCCCTAAAAATATTTGGGACCTTATTAAAAAAAAAAGCTCAGGAGAATTTTGCCCTTTGGAAAACCATTCAATTATAGGATACAATAAAAAAAAGTCTCTAGCATGATAGCTCACACCCTAATTTTTCAGCCTTAACTTTCCACTTTCCTACCTGCATCTGAGTTCAAATCTGGCCTCAGATACTACTAGCTACAAGACCTGAGCAAGTGACTCAATTTGCCTGCCTCGGTTTCCTCAACTGTAAAATGGATACAATAACACCATCTACCTTGTAGGATTGTTATGAGGATCGAAAGAAAGAGGTAATGTTTCTAAAGGACTTATTCTCTTTCCTTTCCCCTTGTCAACTTGGTGTCTACAAAATCACCATTTTCTTTTTCTACTTCTGAACATTTGTTCACTGCTCCTCTAGACTGCAATGTCCTCCTTCTGCATGCATCCAAATCTCCTCTGCCCTTCAAGACCATGCTTAAGTTCTATCCTCACTTGTAAAGCCTTCCTGGACAAATAAAAGACTCTTCCTTATCTGATTCACTCTATCAGTTATTACTAATATAATTTATGGTAGTATAGTCTCAGACTGAGGAGAACTTAAGAGGTTATCTAGGTCCAATCTCCAGCAAGATACATGGACTCCATCTCCAGCTGCCCTGATGTGCCCTTCTGCCTTATGGAACTGCAGAATCAAAGAATCTTGGAAAAGGAAACATGCTCAGAAACCATGTAGGAAACTGTATCTGAAGAGAATCCCTCGTACAATATCAGCAAGTGGTTGTCCAGCATAAAAACATCCAGGGAGTGTGAACCCACCCCACTGCCTCCTTTGCCTGCTCATCCAAGTTTGAATAGTGCTAACTGTTGGAAAGTAACAGTTTTTGTTTGTTTTTCCCTTATACTGAGTCAATGCCCTCCTCTCGGCAACTTCTTGCTCTAAGATCTGCCATTGAGCTAAGAAAAAAAATAAAACAAATAAATAAAATAAAATATAAATAAAATAAAAAATAAAAATAAAACAAAACCAAAAATAACTGCTAATCCATTACCCACATGATAACTGTTAAAAATAAGTGATGTCATCTACATAATCTATAGCTTCCAGCCTTGTCTTCTCCATGCTAAACACCTTCACTTTCTACAATTGATCTTCATATTATATAGTCATCAGTCCTCTTTCTATCCTGGTGGTCCCTCTGCATTTTCACAGTCATGAACTCAAGGTTCTTCACCATTCTGGCTGCCTTACCTGTCCTATTAGGACTACCATCTCCCCTTTTCTGCTCATGGGCTCTCAATGCTACCAAAAAGTGTATTAGATTTTCTGTCTGTCATGTCAATCTGTTGGTTCCTTTTAAGTTGAAGTCCAGTAAAACCTCACGACATATTTTTAATATGAGCTGCTTCTTCTTGAACAATTTCAGAAATGGGTATAAGTTATCATATGAACATTCCATGGGCATTATGCCTTGTCCTTCCTAGCAGATTATATACTCCCCAAGGTCAGAGACCATGCCTTAGATTTCTTTGTAATTCCTACAAAGCACATTACTATGTCATGCACACAGTAGTGGCAATAAAAACAAAGTATCTATTGAATGATCATCTAATTTTTCACAGCTTTAGGTATGAAGTTTTGTTTGTTTCTTTTAATTGGATGATTTTCCCTCAGGTAACTCTTAGTCCAGAGGCCTTAGCAGTGCTTCATAGAAATAGGCAGAAATCAAATACTACCAGAACCTCAAATTTTCACAAATCTTTCTTTTTGAGAGCAAAGAAAGTGGCAAAAACAATCTGTCATTATTCATGTAAATCTTATCCTTCACCTATTAACTTTATACATCTTAGAATTAAAAGAAAAATAAACTAGGTCAATTTACTTAAATTCTCTGAGCTTCAATTTCTCCCCTAGTAAAATGAAAATGTTAGACTGGAACCTCCCTTCTTAGACAAAGATTAATGAGTGAAGACTGGATGATTTGTCCCTAGAGGAAACTGTAGAGATCATTGAGTCTAACATCTTTCCTTTAAAGTCAAGGAAACTGGCACCTAGAGAATTTAAGTTATTTATCCAAGGTCATGCCTATGGTAGTTAGCAGAGCTGAGATGTAAGCGTGTGAGCAAGATAAAACTGAAAACTATCATTTGGATCCTTGGATAACAATAATAATAATAATAACTATAGTAGCTAGTATTTATATAGTGCTTTCTATTTTCCAGGCACTGTGCTAAGTACTGATCTCATTTGATCCTCACAACAACCCTAATAAGTAGGTGCTATTATTATCCTCACTTTATAGATGAGGAAACAGAGGCAGAGGTTGTAACTTGTTCAAGGTCACATAGCTAGTAAGCATCTGAGGCTGGATTTGAACTCGGGTTTTCCTGACTCCATGACCAGCATGTTATCCATTGCCTCATCTACCTAAGAGGCAATGTGAAGTGGTAAAAATACTATTGGAACTAGAGAAAGTACACAATTTCAAAGCTTACTGGTTGTGTGGTTTACTTCTCTGGGCTTGTTTGCTCATCTGTAAATTGAAAGAATTGGCCTAGATGACTTCTAAAGTCTCCCTCAAGTCCATGCTCCTCTAAAATATATGTGAGGCCATATGGCATAGTAGAAAGCATAATGGACCTGGAGTGAGATGGAAATACGGGTTAAAATTCACTTTTGACATTTTTTGACTATGCTAGCATTGCAAAGGGCAGCTAGGTGGCACATAGTGTAAAGAGTGTTGAACCTGGGATTAGGCTGACTCATCTCCTTGAGTTCAAATCTGGTCTCAGACAGAGGCCAGTTGTGTGACCCTGGGCAAGTCACTTAACATTGTTTGACTCAGTTGCCTCATCTATAAAATGACCTGACAAAGAAATGGCAAACCACTCCATTATCTTTGCCAAGAAAACCCTAAATGGGGTCGTGAAGAGTTGTACATGACTAAAATAACTGTACGACAACCATTGCAAATAACTTCACTTATTATATGAACCTCAGTTTGCTCATCTTCAAAATGAGGATCATGATAACCCATGGCACCTACTTCAGCAAGTTGTTATAATGCTCAAATGTGGTAATTAATATAAATCCTTCTGCAAAGTCAAAAGCAATATATAAAATCATTGACTATTTATATTTTAAAAGATATTTCATTGATCACAATGCCACAGAAAGGTCTAATGACAAATGGATCATGATTAATAGAAACTACATATTACCCTTCTAAACAAAGTATATGATCATTAATTCTTAAATGTACCTTTATAATCATACAACCATCACATTAACATTAGACTAAAGAATACATTATCTCTAACTCTTTCTCTCTCTCTTTTTTTTAATTTTTAGGCAATTGGGGTTAAATGACTTGCCCAGGGTCACACAGCTAGTAAGTGCCAAGTGTTTGGTCTGAGGCCAGATTTGAACTCAGGTCCTCCTGACTTCAGGACAGGTGCTCTATCCACTGCGCCACCTAGCTGCCTTTTTGATCAAGGTAACTGAAGAACTCATAGGAGTTGCAAGAATTAAACATTGTGTCAAAAATTCAAGCATTACATCTTTAAAATTTGTAACCAACGATCTAAAACTCAGGGCCATGCCAAGTGGAAGAAAATAGAATGCCAAAAAAGTAAAGTATACAATTTATGAACCAATTTCCCATATATACCTTTATACATATGGCAGTGATGATGGTGATGTGGCACATATACCATGCTTAAAAAATTTTGTAAAAATCACCATAATTGTTTTCGGTAGGGTGAGCTTAGTATAATCCTGCACTCAGTAGAGAATGGATATATTTACAAACCTGTGACCAGCTGATGATATCTAACATGTGCTCACTCCTTGCTGTTCTGACATAATAAACTATCTTAAATTACACTCAAAAAAGATAAGAGGCATGCTTTATTCTCCTATTTATTAATATTGTTAGGAAGTGGCATGTTTACACGAAATTTATAGTATTTCTTTGCTCTTCACATTGGTTAAGACACTTTTGGCTTCTTTACTGTGTATGATTTGGGAAGAGATTTATCCTCTTTATTAATCTCATCAAATAATAAAGAGAATGAGATTATATATTCCTCCTCAGTAAAGCATTTCTGACAAACAGAAACTAAAATCTGCTTCTACTTCTCATGGTGGCATTTTGAATTATTGCAATCTGAAAAATTTCTACTTCTTTCAATAGATATTTATATCAGATTTTTCATATGATACATTCTAAAATATGTCTATAAACTAGCTTAATTTACATTAGTACCTGTCACTGATGAATCATTATAGATTTTTGTGGAATAATGTGGGAAGTATGAGGGTTTGGAGCCCAGAAGAATTCTTAAATAAATTTCACTGAAATAAAGTGCAAATTGAACTTGGATTCAGACTTAGTTATAAATTTGTAATTCTATGACACTAGAAATACAACCAAATTATGTTTTAGTCTTAAGGCCTTCATCAGGATGCTAAAAAATAAATTTAATTTAATTACCACTTAATGTGCATTCATTGAGTTGTTTTTGTTTTGTGTTGTCTTGTCTCTAAAAGACAAAGTCTTTCTAATTCCAATGTCACTTTAAAAGGATATCTATAACTATGAAGGCCTAAGTTGACTTTCTAATCCTTTCAAGTATCTGCCAGAGTATTTTAATAAAAACAGGAATAGCGACAATTTTAAGTATTAAAAATACTTCACTATCTCATTTGATCCCCGAAACAACCCAAAAGAGATGGATGGCACAAGAATTATTTTACAGAGGAAGGGAGTGAGGTTTAAGAGAACTTATGTGATTTCCTCTAGGTCTCACATTTAATAAATAACAAAGATTAGGCTGGAACCCAGTCCTTTTGGTGAAAGTAAAATTATATTTCTCATCATCATCTAAATATAGAGGCAAACTCTCTAATTATTTGATTCAAAGCTATAGTTCTTTTGTTTTTCTGAAAAAAATTATTATACCTTATTATACCCCCACTCTAATAAAAGATTGCAGTAGGGAGAAGAATTTAATTTACCAAAACAACTGTAGTTGATTTTGTTTCTGTTTTTAATTTGATCTGGTTTGGTTCTTCTGAAGAAGCAAGATGGGCATTTTCTCCCTGTTAAATAGACCCAATAAAGGTGGGAATGTGAACCAGGAGAGTGATGGGCAATCACCTGGTTTTCTTCACCTAGCTTTTTTCTGGCCCTTAATTTCCTCTGCATGCTAAGAAAAAACGACCTTGGAAGTGAAGTCTGCTTAATCACACTAGCACTCTCACACACACACAAACACACACACACACCCAGTAATGTTTTCCAGGCCAGAGTTCCTGATTAATAGGTTTTGAGGACATAGGTTCACAATTAGCAATATAATCAAAATTATGAAAAAAAATTTCCTGACCCTAGGAGAAATAGTTAGCTGAGACCATGGAATTCCAATCAATATCAGGCAAAATAGTAAATCATCATCATCATCATCATCATCATCATCATTATCATCATCATTAATCTTGACATAAGGGTATTTTGCTGGCCAACTTTGTATGGTGGCTCATAATTTTAGTTATAAATAAAGAGAGCTTTGATCTGCTCTAGGCACAGAGAGATTTTCTGGCACTATACTGAAATAGATGGAAGGAAAATGACTATCAAATGTTCCTGAGGTGCTGAAGCCCAAAAGATGGTAGCAAAGAGTAACTTAGTAACAATGAAATCAGCAGCAATTCCCAATCAAGACAACACAACACAACACCCAGCAGATTGTAGTATGACACACAGCAGAAAATAGCACAATGACATCAAATGAGAATATTAGCAGCAGAGGTCATGACTTATAGATTTGAGTGGGACCTAAGGGCAAGAGGAAGGGAAGGGAACAAGATTTTATTAAGCATCTACTATGTGCTAAGAGTGTTATCAAATCATTTGCTTCTTCTTGTCTCCATGAACTACTTCACAAAGGGAGAGTGAAAGCCTATTTCTGCCTATTAGGCCTGAATCCATATCATTATTAAGCTAGTCCCAGTACGCATATTAATTTTTAACTTCATAAATTGAATTTTAAGTTCACTAGCTAAATCAAGAGAGACATCATGGCATAGTGGATAAATAGGAAAACTAGGATCTAGTAATGTTAATTATTTAGAAACTCAAAAATTTTGATGTGGTTTCATTTTGTGATAGCAATGATCATGCATATGTGCTTCTAAAGACATAAAGCTGACTCAGAACATCTGACTTTGACATTATGAAATAAGAATGAGTTGGTTTTGCTACCTTTACTTAATTCTCTGTCAGTTAATTGCTGGATTTAGTGACATGTACAAGTGCTTCAGAAGAAGTCTAGATGAGCCTGTAGGATCTGGGTGTCATTATCAGATGGCAAAGCATCCAGAAAACAAAACAAAATGAAACAAAAGTTTTGGGAATGTTTCACTTTAGTTGGCCTGAAAATTTTATTCCCATTAAAGGAATGATGAATTATGATAAATATGTTGATATATCAAGAAACATTTTTGTTCCAGAATTATAGAAATTCCCCAAATGGAGATAGAACATTGCAACATCAACTTGTAGTTTGCCACACATCAGAAAAGGTTACCAAATTTATCTAAGAAGTGGAAAAAAATGTTTTAATGGCCTAGGTACTCGCCTGCTATAAGCCCCATTGAAAACCTACTGGCTATAATCAAAACTAGCTTTGGGAAAAATGATCATTTGTCAAAGTTACGCTTACTATCCAATGTGTTTGATTTAATGATAAAGATTTAAATAATGTGTATTAAATTTTTGTGACCGTAATTCCAAATCATATAAAATAAGTGACTTTCAAAAAGGCATATTTCATGTTAAATATTTTTACAGATATAAAAATGGTAAGTTCTTTTGTGTAGGTCAGCACATTTCATAAATTTACATGACCGAGTTAATCAACACACCTATGCACTATTAGATCCAAACAGGCTACTACACACTAGTAAACATCAATTTTGGGAAGCTTCTTGAGGTCTATAGGCCTATTATTACTACAGTTACTAGTACAGCTGCTCAAAGTAGGGAATATAGACTTTTTATTTAACCTTAACATTTTTAACAAAATTGTGACTATAGCCACCGAGTGAGTGACATATAGTTACTCTCTTACACATTCCTTTATCTGATTAATAATCAATCAATTCTATTACCTGGGCATTATTGCATCTCCTGGTTAAATGATTTATTCACATTGTGACCAAAATAGTTTTCCTGAAGCATACATGATCATGTATGTAATTCCAAGGAATGCAGTATGAAATGAAAATTATATTAACAATTATCTCTCCTCAATAGACTGTTGTCCTGCTTGGTGGCTCTCAATTGCCCATTGATTGGATAAAATACAAGTGATTTAGCATGACATTTGAACCTCTTCTCCATTTGTCATCAGGCTACATTTCCAAGCTTTCTATACATTATACTGCATCTCATTCTATATTACAATCAAACTAACCTATTCCTTGTGTCCTGAACATTCTAAGTCCCCCTCTATTGCCTTTGCAGACTTGCAATGTTCTTCTTTCCCACTTTTACCTCTAGAATCTTTTATTCCCTTCAAACATCAATCCTTGGGCCATCTCCTAAAGGAAATCTATCCTGATCAAATTATCAGGTATGTACTTAACTGTTTACATGCATTATTCCCCTATACCCCATGCCCACAAACTTAATTACATGCTCTTTGAGAACAGAAAATACTTTTTCATTGTCTTTGAATCTCTAGCACCTTGAATTGTAAATAAATAAAATAAAGTCGCTATTAAGTTTCTATTTCTAAAATCTGTGATCTTACTGTATGATCCTTTCCTGCTTCCCTAAATGGAATTACATACAATTAAAAGTGTAGGTATATTCATATGTATGGTGTAGAAAGTGAAATTAAATTTCACAGGGAACTCTCAAAAAGTTATTGCTGGAAAAAAAATTAAGAAATATTGTCCTACCATAGCGATTCTAAATGGGCTTTTTGGGCCATGGACCTCTTTGACCAGCAATCAAATATAGGTGAAACCTATATATACCTTCTGAGAATAAAGTTTTTAAATGTATTACAATAAAATACATAGTATTACAAAAGAAACAAATTACATTGATATATTGCTATCATATTTTTTTTTAAATTCACAGACCCCAAGTTATGAATTCTGCTTAAGGGTAAATGCAGGGGTGATAACCCAAGGAAGTTCCCCTAGTTACCATTTAAGATGCCACACATTGAAGTAATGGCTCTTGCAATAAAGATATCTCTTACCAACATTGACAATGGATTGATGTCCTTCTTCAACCAGTATTTGGTTCTAATAGTTACCATACAATTTTTTTCCCCAACCTAGTACATGAAAAGATCCAACAGACACTGCCTTATGATTAAGCACTTTACATGCCTAAAAATGTGAACATAGTTTCCAAAATCCAGTTCAATTGCTAAATAACTTAATATTCATTTTTTCTGGCCTATTACCAATATCTTGTTAAGATCATTATTATTTAATAAAAATTTAAGATTAAATTATCCCAAATAAGCCAATATAAGGCATTACACAGATAATTGCTGGAAAATTAATGTTGCATAATGTAGTCCTCCTAAACACTCTTTCTCTTTGTTAAACATAAAAACAACACTATGGCAGTTGTATATCCAGGTATGACACACTAAGATTTATAAAGAACATTTTTATGTTAACATCTCTATCTGATATCTCACCTTATGCAAACTATATACCTCTGTAATCTCTGGTAACTTTTATTTTTAATAAGCCAACAAAATTTTCAGAATTATTTGGAAATGTATTCCTATCTCTTAAAGTACTGACAACCTTGTCCAGAAAATCTTAGAGGCAATGTGGCATCATGGATTGGAATCTCTAATATTAGCCAGAGGCAAGCCATTTAACCTATATTCACCTTAGTTTCCTCATCTGTAAAATGGACATTGTATTTGTAGTATAATACCTACCTTACAGGGTTGATCAGTTTAAGTCTCATATTATGTATGTATGCATGTATGTATGTATATGTGTGTATGTATATATGTATATGTATCATTGCAAACTTTGAAACACTGTATAAATATAAATTTTATTATTTGCAAAGCAAAAAAGATTATTCCCAATTTTATAATGGAGACAAGGGAGCAAAAAAATACCTAGTCTTGATTGTCATCAGAAATGACATCTAAAAGCTAGAGGTAGGGTGCATGGCCTGGTCCCATCAGCTTACTATTCTGAGGTAGAGGTTACATCAGTCAAGCAAGAGGATGGGGTCCGATGGTGCATGAATCAGACACCCTTACTAACCAGATCAAAAATTTCCTAGTTGGGTGAGTCTGGCAAATCACTTAAGCACTGTCTGCCTCGGTTTCTTCAACTATAAAATGAGGATCATAATAGCAATTACCTCCCAGAGTTTTGGGGAGCGTTAAATGAGATAATATTAGTAAAACATTTAGCACAGTGCCTGGTACACTATAGACGCTTAATGCTTGTTTTCTTCTTTTCTTCTCTCCTTCCATTAAACTTGTAATAGGACATCTTGATTAATGATTTTTTTTTAAAACCTTCTATGTTCTTGGATTCTGCTCAATTTAAGGACAAACTTTTTTTCAATCATGGCACTATCTTACATGGCCACCAGGAAACTTGCCTCATATTGTTTCCAAAAGAAGATTCTATGGAGACAGGGGGATATGAATGGAGAGGGTACTAAAACTAGACCAGCAAAGCCTACCATCATGCTCACTTTCTAGCTACTCCTTGGATTTGCACTGCTCACAAAGACTTGTGTGTCTAGCAACATGGAGGGAGCATGTTGGGGTATAAACAGTGCTGTATTTAAAGTAAGAAGATATGTGCTCAAATTCCATCTCTCCCACTAGCTGAGTAGCCTTTTGGAAATCTAGTTCTAGTTTCTTAATCTATAAAATGAAGTAGCTGGATTGTTCAGTTATTTTTCAGTTGTGTCCAACTCTTCATGACACCCTTTTGAGTTTTTTTTCTTTTGGTTTTTTGGTGGGTTTTTTTTGGCAAAGATACTGGAGTGGTTTGCCATTTCCTTCTCTAGTTCATTTTACAAATGATGAAGTGAGGCAAACAAGACTAAGTGACTTGCCCAGGGTCACACAGCTAGTAAGTGTCAGATTTGAACTCAGGAAGAAAAAGCCTTCATGACTCCAGGCCCAGTACTCTATCCACTGAGCCACCTAGCTGCTACTATGGCTGGATTAGATGTTCTTCAATGCAGAGCTTCTTAAACTTTTTCCATTCGTGACCCCTTCTTACCTGAGAAATTTTTATGCGACCCCAGGCATATAGATATATAAAACAGGTATACAAATCAAATGTTCATTGATAATAAATCATAAAGAAATTTATTTTAAAACAATTCTTTGGTACACATATAATTTTACTATCTATTAAAGACTAAAGCAAATTTGTGTGCTAATTAGATGGATGTGCTTGTTTATTTTTACGTAAAGAATTAAATATTGGTGGAATATGTGATACTGCAGGACAAAGAGCATCTAATCCCAAGCCAAAATTCATTTAATGATTTTGTATGTACAGTAAAAACACCACAATCCACAATATACAATAGTCTTGAGTCTGAGCCAAAGTGTTTCTGGCAGCATTCCTTGGCGCTGTGCGGTGTGACAGCATGTGCAGTGCAAAGTGTGCATGTTGCATGTTCAGAACCAAGGCTGAAGTCAAGTTGCTCGACGCAACATGGGCAAGTGTTGCCAGAAACATCTTGCATTTGATTTTGAATTAATTTTTGGTTGTTGCATGTTCAGAAACCTGTTACTAGTGCCAAATTTTTTCCAAACTCTCACATTCAGTTACATGACACCATATGGGGTCAAGACCCACAGTTTAAGAAGCACCGCTTTAATCTACCTCTGATTTTTACGTATGTGATCTATGATCAACTCTTCAGCAGAGAAGAAGGAAGGGGAGAGGAATAAGCATTTATATTGTGCCTACTATGTGCCAGGCACTGTGCTAAATGCTTTTTTTTACAGATATCCCATTTGATCCTCACAACCACCATGGGAGGCAGATGCTATTATTATCTCCAATTTATAGTTGAGGAAATTGCAGCAAATAGAGGTTAAATGATTTGCCCAGAGCTACTACATGTCTGAAGTTGAATTTGAACTCATCTTTCTGACTCCAGACCTACTGTTCTAAACACTGTACCGCTGGTTGCTTCTACCAGAGAAAAAGTGATGTTTTCCTCCCCACATAAGTAATTTAGCTTTATCTTATATTAACCCCATTTTCTGTCCTCTAAGAGTAAAGTTATAGAAGCAACAGTTTTTTAAAACGATACCAACTTTCTACCAGGTACGCTAGCCACTCCTGACCCCACCCTGTCCCTTCTGCGCTCCTCCCACTCTGGCTGATGTCAAGTAATTTATAACCAACTTTGATGCATGAACCTCCATCTAGCTCTGTACCCACCTAATGGCCATTGGGTCTAGACTCTAGACCGTATCTTCCTGGTGTGTTGATGAGAATGTCATGTGGGGAAGAATCAAAAGCCTTACTGAAGTCCACAAAGATTACATCTAGTGCTTCCCCCTTATCTCCATGGCCTGTCACTCTATCATAGGAGGAAATTAAATTGGTCTGGCACAATTTGCTCTTCCCAAAGCCAGGTTGGTTGCAGCCCAGTACCTTCCGCTCTTCTAGATGATTGCAAATTGATTGTTTGATGATTTCTTGTAGTTATCTCGCCTGGTATCAAAGTCAAGCTGACTTGTCTATAATTACCAGGGTCGTCTTTTTCACTTTTTTTTCTAAGATGGACACTACATTCACCCTTTTCCAATAATCAGTGACTTTTCTTGTCCTCCATGAGTTCTCAAAAATACTAAATAATAACTGTAATATCAGGTACCATGTTCCTAAGGATAACAGATCATGAAAGCTTGTAGATTTGAAGATGCACATCTTTTAAAAGTAAGCTTTGTCCATTTTATTTCTATTTCTAACCTGGTTTTCCATGCTTCCATAACAGGTGGCACTCAATTTATCTGATAATCACTGAACTTTTTCTTCAGCAGTTCCTCTGTCAAACCTGTCACTCCTTACTCTTCCCATTTTCTACAAAGACAAGCATCTTTCCTTGAGCTATCCTCATGCTATTGTGAATATTTTTAGTTTGATTTTTTTAGTCAAAATATGTACTCTTTTAATAACTTTCTAAATTCATATTAATGGATCACAGAATAACAGGATCTAAGACTTAGAGCTGGAAAACACATGCTTTTATGGGTGTTTTACTCAATTTTAGGAAATTGATGGACCAAGAGGTTATTAAATTTGTCCAGGGTCACACAGATAGTAAGTGATGGAGTTGGGATACCACAGTTTCCATGTTTATTCTTTGTATGAAGTAATAATAGATACATGGCTTTAAGAGCAGATGAACTCTCATCTACAATTACATTCACATTTACTATGCAAGCTCTCCAATTTTACTTTTCAGCATCCTCCCGAGAAAAACACTTTTTTATAAGTTGTTCTATTCAAGTCAAAATATGTTTAAAATGCTCAAAATAAGAAGAACAAAGGATAAAATCTATTTGAAAAGCAGTTTGGCTTAGATTGAAAACTTAAAAATGATTTTACTACTAATGAAATTTCCATTAAAAGGGAACAAATGGCAGGGGATGGAATCTCCAGGAAGTACAAAATCCTCTGGTATCCAAAGCCCTTCATAAACTAGCTCCCTCTTACCTTCTTACCTTACCTCCTTACCTTACCAATCTTCATACAGTTTATCCATCAAATATACTTTTCAATCCAGTGACTCTGGCCTCTTGGTTGTTCCACAAACAAGACACTCCTTGGCTCTAGGCATTTTTTCTGGCTGTCTCCCATGCCTGGAAAGCTCTACCTCCTCCACCTGCAGATCTCCTTGGCTTCAAATCCCAATTAAATTCCCACCTTCTTGGTCTTCCCCAATGCTTCTCAATTCCAATGTCTTCCCTTTGTTGTTGTTGTTGTTGTTCAGTTGTATCTAACCCTTTGTGACCCCATTTGGGGTTTTCTTGTCAAATATATTGGAGCGGTTTACCCTTTCCTTCTCCAGATCCTTTTATAGTTGAGGAACTGAGGCAAACAAAGTTAAGTGACTTACCCAGGATCACACAGCTACCCAGGAAGTCCTGAGGCTGAATTTGATCTCAGGTCCTCCTAACTCCAAGGCCAGCACTCTCCACAGTACCACCTAGCTGCCCTTTTCCCTCTGTGAATTATGTCCTATTTATTTTGTATATTATTTACTTTGTATATATTTATTTGCATGTTGTCTCCCCCACTAGATTGTAAACTCTTTGTGGGCAGGGACTATCTTTGCCTCTTTTTTGTATTCTCAGCAGGCACTTAATAAATGTTTATTGATTGATTAATCTAAACATGATAGACTTCCACTGATAAGAAACATAAGGGAGGGAGTGGTAAGCAGGGTATAGCTGGAGGTACAAGGTCAATTTAAGCTTCACAACTGTTCCAAAGTTTCCCTTGTTAGGACTGAAGTGTAAACCAGTAACTTAAACCAGAGTAATCATTTCCCCAAAGTTTATTAAGTAGCATTGGTGTTATCCAAGTGCCATGTCATTAATTAAAGTTGTTTTGTTTAACAACGGAAATAGTGTTTCATATTAAATTGTAAAGACTCAAGTCTCAGTGCTTAAAGAGGATTCTGAGCGTACATTGAGAAGCCTCACAGAAATGTAAACGGGACCTAAGTACTCTTGGGGAAGTAAGATAAAACCTAAGGGAAAAATACTTAGAACTATTAAGTTGACTAAAGAAAAACATTAGTATACCAAAAATGTTCTATTTCTTCAAATCTTATTCCTTATAATATTCTTTAAGCACCTTTATGGAAATCATATATATTATTCATACCATTATTTAAGAATTAGTTTATTTATAATTTTTCAAAAGGTGATATAGTTTGTATTGTTCTCCAATTTTATAATTACTCTCAGCAGACTTGGATAAAAAACAAAACAAAACAAAACAATTTACTTTCCTATATTGCAGAAACAAAGATGCTACTGTCATCTGATAGCATCTATCAAGATTATATGCATGCTATTTCAGGGGAAATAATTTATTTTTGTTGAATTTTGATTAAAAATTAAATTTCTTTACATTAAAACTAATATTACATGAGAAATATCCAATATAGAATAAAATGGACGTTTGGAAAGATTATATTTTACCCTAATTGTTTTCAAAGCAAAGGAAATTTTCTCTCTATATCTTAAATTGTTGATCTCTAAAAGTTATATACAAGTTCTATAATCTATCCTTGCTATGACTCTCTCTCTCTCTTTCTCTGTCTCTCTCTCTTTTCCCTTCTCCCACGGCCCCCCTTCAAATATCTATCTCTTTCTGTCTGTCTAGCTAGCTAGCGCTCTGTCTATATTAATCTGTTTTTTTTTCCAGTTAGGATCTACCCCTTAACTTGAATGCTTTAATGTCAGGAACCTTGAACTTGGAATTAGAAGACTAGGCTTCAAGTCCTGGTTTCTTAAACTTGCTGGTCATGTGAAAATCAGAAATTGACTTCTATACTCTGTGCTTCAGTTTTTTTTATCTGCAAAATATGGATAATAATGCTTTCACTATGGAATTATCAACCCCGAAGTACAACAACCTATTGTTAGCATTACTTTCACCTTGGCAATAATTCTATTCAATGACAACTTGTTTGCATTTGCATTTCTTTGTATTCGCAAAAATACAAGCATCTATCAGGGACCCCTCCCTCTACCCCACCCCTCAAAAAAAACTACAGCTTCTTTCTGAAATAAAAATGCATATTTCAACACCAACATTTTTCCATTAGAGAGTCAGGATTGGGTAATGATTTAAGAGCTGGCCTCAGAATTGGGAAAAATTGAGTTTAATCTTATCTCTAATATAAACTGACCATGTGTCGCTGGGTAAATCACATAGCCTTTCAATCAATTCACCTCTGTCTACCTCAGTTTCTTCAACTGTAAAATTGGGATAATAATAGCACCTACCTCCCAGGGTTGTTGGGAAGATCAAATGAGATATTTGCAAAGTGTTTACCATAGTGACTGGCATGTAGTATGTGTTTAATAAATACTTGTTCCCTGTCTCTCCTCTTCACACACCCCCTTTAGTACTCTATAAAAGTCTCTAATGTAATTTCCAGAAAAGGCACTGATCAGCCTTGGTCGAAGCAGAGTTCTCATTCAGTAATTCCTAATGTCACAGACAACAGATTTAGTCCAGATCGATCCCTATTCTTCCACTAATGCTATTGATGTGATAAATCATAGAAAAATCACAACACCTAAAGAATAAAAATTATAAATTATCCAAAGGACAATGGAAAGATACATGGTGGCCATAAAAAGCAGTAGCATACTAACAATAGTAAAGCTACAAGAAGTGGCTTAAAAGATTCCATTGAAGACAAGTATGGCCAGAAAAGAAGATAGGTCATGATGGAACATACAAACTACGTGCTTCACCTCTACTCAGGTAATGGTAGACCTCTTTCAAAGGATTTAGAAGAGGATATAGACAAGTCAGCACACAAGAGAAAGCATGAGTAGGTTGTAATCTACAACTTTGGAGGGAGTACTGATATCTCTGAGATTAATGAGGCACTAAACTATCTTCACATTACAAATAGAAAAAAAAGTTTTTTAAATTAAAAAATTAAGATTAAAAATGACTGCTCAAAGGTATTAATCTTAAAAAAATATATATGAGTTCTTGTTTTATGGAGGCAGGGAATTTTGTCCTAGCTTTTATGGGGAAATAACACACTAAATATTTATTCAGTATTTTCTTTTGAATATAGATTGCAATATCTTTAGTTAACTTATCTATTTCCAAAACTGCCTTCAGATTTTATCTGTTGTAGATTTATTTCAAGACAACACTCTTGATAACATTGATTTTTTTTATAGCATCTGGTACCATGTTTTCCTTTGTTAGAAAAATTTTTGAGAAGAAGAAAACAAATTATAGAACAAAAATAGTCTAATAGTAATTTAGGCCTTAAATAACACTTTCCTCAGTTGCAGGAACTTCACAGAATAGAAACTTCACAAAACAAATCTGCTTTGTTCTGTAAAACTTGGACACAGTCAAAAAGCCACACCCAAGGACCTAGAAGGCCACGTGAGGCCCTGAGGCTCCAGGTTCCCCACCCTTGATCTATGTTGTATTGTATTTTTATTTATTTTGTTAAACATTTCCAAATTACATTTTAATACAGGTTCCCAGAATGTTGCAGGCCAGGAGTTTTATATCTTTGGTCTAAGGGACTCCCTGGTTCCATGGATCACACTTTGAGTACTGTTGGTACAGAGAACTACCAAGTAAGGAAAAGTTTTCAACCAATGCAGATCAGTTATATCTAGGCAATTTCTAATTTCAGAGAGGTGCCTGAGGCACTAAGAGGTTAAGAAATCTCCCCAGTGTAACACAGCCAGTATGGCAGAGATGAAACTTAAACTCAGGTTTTCCTGACTATCTACTATACTACATACATAGTCTTTTGAGAAAGGTATTTTAATATCTAGTTTTTATGTATTAGGAATCCAGTCACACTACTGAAGTACCGAACCCCATGTACTGAATTCCATTTTGTTTTCTGACCTCCATCTTGTATGCCCTCCTTCACGGAAGTAGGAGTTCCCGCCTTAGAAAACCCGCCAAGAAGGATATCCACCCCAATCCCATTTCATGATCCTTATATGGTCCCAAAGGCAGGATTAACCAATCCCTTGTTTGGCATCTGTAACTTCCCACTTACGCAACCCCTGACTGTTTACTCTGTGGCTTCTACCTTTATAAACCCAAGCTCTACCCCGATCAGGGCTGCTCAATCTGGGTGTGTACCCCTTGCATCCGGGCACTAATAAATCCACATTTCAAATTGTGTCTGGGTCTTGCTCGCTGAGTTTTCGGTACAACATTTTGGAGGCCCCAGAGATTCGCAGCGCACTGTGTTGCTGCAGAGACCCACCTGAGGAGGACTTCGGCCTCAGGAAGGGGGGATTGCTCTGTTCTGACTTTTAGAGGAGCCAGCCCCTGAGATGTTTCAGGGCCCCAGAACTCAGGGCTGGGGAAAGCCTCCCTCTCCGACTCCGACTGTACCTCATTTTGGCCCATTGGATTCTGGACCTGGTAACCCTAGGGGAGGTGAGTATACCCAGATTTCTGTTCCCTGGTGGAGAACGAGTGCCAGATGCGTCATTAGTGCTTAGCGCCTCAATCTCCCGGGAACCCCAAGACACAGGAACCACACCTGTATCTGGTTCCTAGTTTCTGTCTTAGTTGTGTTGGTCTATCAGTTTATATGTGTAGAGATTGTGTTTTTAAGAGGTTCTGTTTCACAATCGTCTGTTTGAAGCCACCTCTATTTCATACCGAAAGACAGGTGACAGACTGGATCACAGACAGTTTTCTCCAGAGCAGTTTCTCTGACTTCCATTGGGAGGATGTGTTTGTGTTCAGGCTTGTATTGTTTGCCTGTGTCTGTGTTCTGAGATAATGGGGGGTTCGGCTAACACATCCAAAACCCCTTTGGGTTGTATGTTGTGTCATTTTAAGGAAGTATATCAGGAAGGAGCAGATTACCGTGTTACGCTCAAAAAATCGAAACTTACTCTGTTCTGTACGAATGAGTGGCTGACCTTTGGGGTAGAATGGCCACCATAAGGTAGTTTTGACAAACAAATGGTGACTGATGTTTGGAAAGTTGTTACTGGAAACCCTGGACACCCTGATCAGTTTGCATATATTGATATCTGGCTGACCCTTGTAACTTACCCCCCCCCTCCCTGGTTAAAACACTGCTCCTTACAGAAAGGCATCGACGGGCTGGTTGCTCAGCCACAGAAGACTTCTTCCTCTAGTGACCCTCCTAAGGTTCTTCAAGAATCACAGAAAGAAGACTTTCCCCCTCCCTATAACCCGAGCCCTCATAGGAATGGTCCCCAATCTTCTCCAAGATTGTATCCTCTTTTGCCTCTATCTGCCCCACTACCCAAATTCTCTGGCCTTCCTGGATCACCCCCCAGCCCTTTATCACCCCCCACACACAGACGGGGGCCAATTACCACCATGATGAAAAACCTCCTCCTGCAGTCCTTCCCCTCCGGGAAGCACCTAACCCAGAGGGTAACCCCTTTCTAGTCTATGTCCCTTTTTCCACTAGCAACATCTATAATTGGAAGGCACAGAATCCCTCTTTCTCAGAAAAGCCCCAAGCTTTAATTGGATTATTAGAATCAGTCTTTCACATTCATAGACCCACTTGGGATGACTGTCAACAACTTCTCACTAGTCTCTTCACTACTGAAGAGACGGAGAGAATTCAAACAGAAGCAAGAAAGGCTGTCCTGATGCCTGGTGGAGGGTCAGTGGAAGAACATGGGGATGACGTGGAATGGGTTTTTCCACTCACATGCCCAAGATGGGATCCAAATACGGATGCAGGGAGGGACGCCTTAGACACTTACCACCGCTACTTCCTCCAAGGCCTCAAGGCAGTGACTCAGAAGCCCACAAACCTCTCCAAGGTCTCAGAAGTTCTGCAAGGTCCTCAGGAGTCCCCAGGGGCCTTCCTTGAATGTCTCTACAAGGCGTATGGAATGTATGCCCCTATAGACCCTGAAGCCCCAGAGAATGCTCCCAGCCCTGAATGTAGCTTTTGTCTCCCAATCCACCCCAGACATTAGGAAGAAGTTGCAGAAACAGGAGGGATTTGAGGGCATGAACATGTCCCAACTTCTAGAAATAGCCCAGAAAGTTTTCAATACCCGAGACAGTCCATCTGAGAAGTTTGATAAGCACCTAGCCAAAGTTTTAGTAGCAGCCCTTAAAGAGGTCCCGTCTTCTTCCTTCCTGCACCAAAAAGGGCCGAGAGGTCCCCGCCCGGCTTTATCTAAAGACCAATGTGCTTATTGCAAGGAAATTGGACACTGGAAAAATGAGTGTCCGAATAAGAGACTTCAAAAACCCCAAAGTGTTTTAGCCCTAGGAGATTGAAGGGGTCTGGGGTCTTTCTCACTTGACCCCCATGAATCCTGGGTAAAGTTTAAAATTGGGGGTCACCCTGTAGATTTTCTGGTAGATACTGGGGCTGCCCATTCTGTCCTAACCCATCTGTTAGGCCCCTTGTCCTCAAAAACCACCCCAGTGCAAGGGGCCACAGAGAGTATTTTGTCCTGCCCATGGACTTCCGAGCGTACAGTTGATTTGGGCCGAGGTATAGTTACTCACTCATTTCTTGTTATGCCTGATTGCCCCTACCCCCTATTGGGTCACGACGGTGCTCCAGAAGCTTCAAGCCACCATATCCTTCAGGGGAGATTCAGCTTCTCTTGACCTCTCTCAGGACTCTACTACTGATTCTCCTCCCTCTATACTTGTCACTCTACCTCTGTCCTCTGAGTTTCTTTTGCATGAGGCTGCCACTATGGGTGATGCCAGTTCACATTTGCAGGATCTTCTTGCTTCCTTCCTTGGTGTGTGGGCAGAATCCAACCCTCCAGGATTGGCCTCTCATCATCCCCTGGTAGTGGTCCAACTGTTAGCTACCTCTCCTGTGTCGGTCCGTCAGTACCTGATGTGGGACAAGGCTCATCAAGGCACAGCGGTGCATATCTCCCGGCTCAGAGAGGCTAGTATTCTTGTTCCCTGCCATTCCCCTTGGAATACTCCCCTTCTTCCTGTTTGTAAACCAGGGACCTCTGATTATAGGCCTGTACAGGACCTTCGGGAAGTGAATAATTGGGTGGAGACCATACACCCCACGGTCCCTAACCCCTACACCCTGCTCAGCCTCCTACCTGCTGGACATTCAATTTACACAGTCCTTGATCTTAAAGATGCTATTTTTCTCTATCCCTTTTTGCCCCCGTGAGGCAGCAAATCTTTGCCTTTACCTGGATTGATCCTGGGGGTGGGTTTTCAGGCCAGCTAACATGGACCAGCCTGCCTCAGGGCTTCAAGAACTCCCCAACACTCTTTGATGAGGCCCTCATAAGGACCTTCAGTCATTCTGTGCCTCTAATCCAAATTGTTCCCTTATTCAATATGTTGATGATTTGCTCCTGGCCGTGCCCTCTGAAGCTCATTGTCTACAAGCAGCCCCTCCCTCCTCTCCTCTTGCTATTACAATCTCTGGGCTATAGGGTATCCTCTAAGAAAGGCAGATCTGCCAAACTTCTGCCACCTACCTCGGATACCTTCTCTGTGAAGGTAGGAACTCCCTGTCTAACTCTAGAATCCAGGCCATCCTTGACATCCCCACCTCGACTACCAAGAAGCAGGAGCGCGAATTTTTAGGTACTGTTGGTTACTGTAGACTATGGATCCTTGGGTTCGCTGAGATCACCAAACCTCTTTATTCCGCTACAGCTGGCTCTGGCCCACTTCAGTGGTCAGCTGCTGACCAGCAGGCTTTTGACTCCCTGAAACAGGCCCTCCTCTCTGCCCCTGCCCTTACCCTACCTGACATTACCAAACCTTTCCATCTCTTTGTTGCTGAATCTAAGGGGGTGGCCAAGGGTGTGCTCACCCAAACTCTTGGCCCTTGGCGACGACCAGTGGCTTATCTGTCTAAGTGTCTTGACCCTGTGGTGTCAGGATGGCCATCCTGTCTCTGGTAGGTGGCCGCCACGGCACTCCTTGTGAAAGAGGCAGACAAGCTTTCTCTCAGACAGCCCCTCTCTATCACTGCCCCCCATGCTGTGGAGGCTCTCCTCCCCAGCACCCCTGACCGCTGGCTTTCCAATTCTCGCCTCACTCAATACCAGGCTCTCCTTCTTGACCAGCCCGGCCTTACCTTCTGGAAAACCTCTGTTCTAAATCCTGCAGCGCTTCTCCCCTATCCTGGTCCCCATCCCTTTGATGTTCCCATCCTTAATTGCTTTCAGCTCTTGGATGAAATTCAGTCTGTCCATCCCGACCTCTCTGATAGGCCCTTGTCCAATCCCCAAATGACCCTTTTCACAGATGGCAGCAGTTTCACTGATTCAGGTCTCCACCAGGCTGGGGCAGCAGTTGTTTCCTACCCCTCCCTTTACTTTTTGGTCTCCCCCACTGCCCCATGGCACTGCTGCCCAAAAGGCTGAACTCATCGCCCTGACCTAGGCCTTATGTTTGGCTACTGGCAGTTCAGTGAAGGTCTACACTGACAGCCGCTACAGCCCATGTATGTGCACCCTTGTACTGTGAACGAGGTGTCCTGAACTCAGCTCGGGAAAACTATTAAAAATAAGGAGGAAAATCTGGCCTTATTAGAGGCTGTCTGGCTACCCACTAAGCTGTCCATCATTCACTGCCTTGGTCACCAATCTGGGAACTCTCTAGAGGTCTTGGGAAATCGCGGGCTAATGCAGCCGCGCGACAGGTGGCCCTGGGAGTTTTACCTGAGTCTTGTGTTGCCCCCTTATGTCCTATTTTCGAGGCACCCCCACCCTCTTACTCATCCTCAGATGATTCCTTCGCAAAACAGAAAGGGGGGAGTAAGAACAACCTTGGGTGGTGGGTCTTCCCTGAAGGGCGAGTCATTGTCCCAGAAGCACTGGGAAGAGAAGGGGTCACACGGTTACATCAGATCACCCACCTAGGGGCACGTAAAATGGGCCTACTACTGGGAGAGACAGGTATTTTATCCCACACTTGGACAATCTCATGGCCAGTACAACCACCTGGTGTGGGACATGTGCACAAGTTAATGCAAAGCAGGGGAAAATTACCCCCATGGGGATCAGGCTACGAGGTTTGCAGCCAGGAGAATATTGGGAAGTTGATTTCACAGAAGTAAAACCCCCAGCAGCAGGCCATAGGCATCTTTTGGTTTTTGTGGATACTTTTTCAGGGTGGGTGGAGGCTTTCCCTGTAAAACATGAAACAGCCATAGTAGTAGTAAAAAAGATCCTGAAGGACCGCCTCCCAAGCTTCAGTCTCCCGATTGGCCTAGCGAAGATATCTCAAGGAATAACAAAAGTCTTAGGAGTGGAATGGAAATTGCATTGTGTCTACCATCCACAGAACTCAGGTCAGGTAGAAAGAGTCAACCAAACACTCAAGGAATTCCTCCCTAAATTGGTTCTAGAGACCCAGGAGAATTGGGTTACTCTCCTTCCACTGGATTTGCTCCTTAGCTGGTGTACCCCCAATAGACTAGGCCTCACACCCTTTGAAATCCTGTTTGGCAGACCCCCGCCAATTCTTCCCTTAATAAGGGAGGAACTCTGGGTGGATGTCACTAATTCTTCCCTAATTAAGTTCCTGCAGGGGCTCCAGGAAACACAGAGGACTCTTCTGAAATCTGTCCAAGATGCCCTACCAATCCTGACCTCTGAGCCTGTACATGCTTTCAGCCCAGAAGACCCAGTCCTGGTCAGGAAGTACACTGCCTCTGGCCTGGAACCTAAGTGGAAAGGTCCCTACACGATGATCCTGACCACTCCAACAGCCATAAAGGTGGACTCTGTTCCTGTCTGGCTTCATCGTTCATGAGTAAAGGAGGCTGCTTCAAGTACCGGTCCTGAGAAATGGGAAATGATGCCGGGTCCAGATCCCCTCAAGTTGTGTCTCTCCCGATCATCCCCTTCCTAACCTCCTCCTTTGCCCTTCTTTTAATCCCTTGCATTGGACACCTTAATCCCCACGCTCCTTTGCCAAAACCTAAGTGGGTCCTAAAATCCAGGGAGGCTAACCCTGAATACACCCTCACTCTGCCTGACCACCTGCCTGGCCCCCACAGCCCTGGCACCCTATTCAGTGTTCCCAAACCACCGTGCTCTGGCATGCCTTCTAAACCCTTTCTCTGCCCTGGGGTCAAATGTATGCCAGCTTCCTGAGTACTTTGACCCGGCAGCATCATTTATCCTCATGGCCAATTCTACTCATGTGACTCCTGTTATCCCTAATCAACAGTCCCCCCCAGTGGCTCACACCCCGGACCTGGGGTTTGTATGCCTGTTGGGGAGGGGGAGAAGAAGGGGTGCTCCTTACTGTGTATAAACAGGTCCCTGAGAGGTTCCCTTTGCCCATCGGTCCTCTAGGAGGATTGGCCCTCCCACCCAAAATTCTTCCCAATCCTCCAACCACCACTAGGATCCCCTCCGACCGGCTCAGCACCCCTCAGCCACCTAAAATTCTTCCCAATCCTCTGACTCCTACTAGGACTCCTCAGGCTGACTCCCTTATCCCTCTATTATGGGACTGCTCTGAGCTATCCATGGTGTTGTCAACTCCACCCTGCCTGACCCAGGGCCTAGTTGCTGGCTGTGTATGGATGCACAGCCTCCTTACTTTGTGGGAGTGGCAGTTAATGGTTCTGTTTCCCATAGCTCAGACTCAGAGAACTGCCAGTGGGAACAACCTAAGTTGACCCTCAGGGATGTCCAAGGCAAAGGTACCTGTCTTACCTCATCCTCCTCATCCCTGGAAACTTCTCCTTACTCTCCTGCCTGTAATAGTACCATGGTTGTTCCAGAATCTGAAGGAATCTGAGCCTCTATGTATATTAGTCTCCGTTATCCCCTCGGTCTCCCTTCTGCAGGGCCCAGAGGGTTGGGAGTACCTCGCCCATGATGACAGTGTGTCCTACCGAAGCGAGCGAGCTGTTCCGCTCCTCATCCCTATCCTCGTAGGGTTGGGGGTAGTGGGATCAACCACTGTAGGTACCGCTGCCTTAGTCTGAGGAGAGGCCAGTGACTGGGAACTTAGTGCTCAGGTCGACGTCGACCTCAGTCATCTGGAGCACTCTATATCCCAACTGGAGAGACAGGTCACTTCTTGGCCGAGATGGTTCTGCAGAACCAGAGGGGTCTGGACTTATTGTTTCTCAGGCAGGGCAGACTTTGTGCTGCCCTTGGGGAGGCCTGCTGTTTCTATGCCAATAACTCAGGTGTAGTTCAGGAGAGCCTTTCCGTGGTACGGAAAAATGTTGCAGACAGGCAGAGGGAATGAGAAAGGAGCGAAAATTGGTACCAGAGAGTGTTTCGGACTTCCCCATGGTTAACCACTCTTATTTCTGCCTTGGCCAGGCCTCTGCTCCTCCTCACTATAGCCCTAATTCTTGTTCCTTGTCTAGTTAATCAACTCCTTGACTTTGTTAAATCCCATATTAATTCAGTTAAGTTACTATCGGTCAGAGATCCCCGCTATCAGCCGCTGGCATCCGCCTCCTTTGTACCCCACAATGATGCAGCCCCCGCCACGTCAAGGGTTTGACATGGTACACAAAAGAAGTGGGGAACGAAGTACTGAACCCCATATACTGAACTCCATTTTGTTTTCTTACCTCCATCTTGTATGCCTTCCTTCATGGAAGTACGAGTTCCTGCCTGAGGAGTTCCAGCCTTAGAAAACCCACCAAGAAGGATATCCGCCCCAATCCATTTCATGATCCTTGTGTGGTCCCAAAGGCAGGATTAACCAATCCCTTGTTTGGCATCTGTAACTTTTCGCTTACGCAACCCCTGACCGTTTACTCTGTGGCTTCTGCCTTTATAAACCCAAGCTGTACCCCTGATCAGGGCTGCTCGATCTGGGTGTGTACCCCTTGCATCCGTGCTCTAATAAATCCACATTTCAAATTGTGTCTGGGTCTTGCTCGCTGAGTAGTCGGTACAACACTACCAGCATTAGGTGTGAGATCCAGAAAAAATTCTTACTTATTACAAATCCATTGCCCTGCATTATCCCTTCCCTAAAATCTCTTCACAATCTTGTAAGCAGAACACATTATATTCAATTAGAGTCCTTCATACTCTGAAAGTCTGTTTAATACTATCCATTTGATGGTCATGTAATAATAGCTAGCACCCTGCTAAGGACTTTAAAAATATCTGATTTTATCTTCACAACAACCCTAGGGGTAAGTACTATTATTTCTAATTTATAGGCAGATGGAGGTTAAGTGACTTGCCTAAGGTCACACAGCTAGTAAATGTCCAACTGTTAAACCTTGCTTTAGAAAAAGTCATGGCCAAAAATGAAATAGTTACAAACAAACAAAAATGCTTGGAGGTAATGTAGGCTACCCCAGTAAAGGCATAGATAGTTTATAGAGCAGTGGTCAGAGGGCATAGGTATGAGAATGAAAATAAGAATCTGAGTTCTGAGTATCAATTTTGTTAGCATTTATTTTGTGCTTGAGATTATAACACAATCCAACAATCAATGATTGTTTTCTTATCTTTGACAATGGGGATTTTGCCATCTACTTCATAGAAGTCTAAAAAAATAGTATACTAAGTGTCTCTTACTGGATGGTGTGCTCTTTGAAACCAAGGACTGTGTCTTAGTAGTACTAGTATCTAAGGACTCCAGCAATGTAGCACTAAGAGAGGAAAATTCAGGAAGTATCTCTCTTTTTTGTAGGGAAGGGCCTAGGTGGGAGCTCTTTCCATAAATGCATATAAAGCCAACAATGGCTGAGTAGATCATAGCCCACTTAGTAGATGGGCAGTTGCCTAAGGCACAGAGAGGATAAAGAACTTCTTAGGGGCATATAACTAATTAGTGTCAGAGGACAGATGTGAACCCAAGTCTTCCACATTCCAAAGCATTTGATCCAAAACACTGTGTTTCCTCTCACCCAAGACAGAAAAGACACTAAATAAATTCCTATTCAATTGAATTAAAGACTGAACTGTACTTGGAAGATACAGATGAACTTAAGCAGTGTCTATTTTACAGATAATTTTCTGTTTAAATGGTTATCATCAGCCCCACTCTAATTTTAATAAAATTTTTTGCTACTTCAACCACTCTATCCAAAGGTCAAAGGCTAGACCCAGTCCCAGAACCAGAGCATAACTTACAATTTCTCACCAAGGAACAATGGAACCTGCAAAAGGAGAATAAGGTCACTTTATCATTGCCATGTGTAGATGATGAAGGATAGGGGTAGAGGGAAAAAGAGTTTGATGTCAGGGGGAGGACTTGGGACTTTAGAAACCTGCAGCTCCACAAATGAGACAAGGAAAGAAATTCTGAAACATCATCTCTATTTTACTTTTTACACTAACTGTTCATATTCAGATACTCAGTCCAATTATATTGTTTCCCTGGGACACTCTGCTGAACTTTGTAGCACTGAGATAATAGAGGTATCATGTGGATTTCTGGATTTCTTTAACCATACAGTGTCTATGATGTTCATCATCTCTATTTCCTCTCCACCAGAAACTCAATCTCCCTCTGAAACCACCCTGGACTCTCATAGGTCAGCTTTGGCATTATCTTCCTTTGATCCAGGCTTCCACCTCTCTTCCAAGTTATTTCCAAATCTTGCATCCACAGACGTATTTCTTCATTTTCCCCTTAAGGGTGAGTGTGAGTGTGTGTGTACCCTTACACACACACACACACACACACACACACACACACACACACACTCACTTTTTTTTTCTCCACCTTTCTTTTGTGTATTATCTTAGAACACAATCAGAGCTAAGATATCAGAGAAAAGGAAGAAATTCACCTGAGCTTTCCCAAATTCCCTACCAAACAACTTCGATTTGTCATGGGCATGAAAATTGTTTCACCCCATCCCTTTGTGGGTTCTGCTACTCCAGAATTCTTTTTGAGACATTTTTTGAAGTTGTTTAGTTGAGTTTCCCAAGGTCATACAGCTAGTTAGTATCTGAGGCAACATCTAAACCCAGGTCTTCCTGATTCTAGTTTCCTCACCCATCATACCAACACTACCTCCCTGCCCTCCTTTCCTCATAATATTATAGTAAAAGTCAAAATTGAATCCCATACTTTGTAGATAGTGTCTAATATGTACATAAATGCTGCTGCTACCACCACAACCACCAATTATTATCATTATTGTTAGACCTGGATTCAAATTTATCCTCAGACGCTTACTATTTATGTGACACTGGTTAAGACATTTGTTTGCCTCAGTTTCCTGATTCATAAAAGAGGGATAATAATAGTTCCTACCTCTCAGAGTTGCTGTGAGGACCAAATGAAATAATAATTATAAATGTTTAGCGGAGTGCCTGGCACATAAGTGCCATATAAATATTAGCTACTAGCTAATATTTTTTTAAAAATTATTATTACTCTGGAGGGCAGCTTGGAGATAAGTTGGGATGGTTTAGGGATGGAGAAACACCAGGATGAGGAAAAGCCCTATCTAGGACTTGCTGAAAAGGTGAGATCATTAAGTCTAGATAGTATTGTCCTTCTTCATTAGGACATGGTCTGCCCCTGCACTTCCCCTGGATTTCCCTCCTCTCTTGAGTATATGCCATTATAGGTGTTGGTAATCTTGCTATTCCTACAAACCTAGAGCCAAGCTCTTGGTGAAAGGTAGGCCAGCCTTAGGACTGAGATGCCTGATAAGTCTGAGAAGGCACTAGGCCAGTTAGAGTCAGTGGCAAGGGAAGAGACCGGGGAAGAAGTACAGGGCTCAAAAGGAAATCATAACGCAGTCCCTGTCTGGGAGCTACATTGAATGAAGCTAAACTGATATTCAGATGTGTCCATGTAGTGCAGTAGAAAAGAGAACTGACTCTAGAATCAGAGAACCTGGGTTTTAATCTTATCTCTGATACTGAGTACCTATGTAACTTTGTGAAAGTCACCTAATCTCATCTCCTTGGGCCTTAGTTTCCTTTTCTGAAAAATGAGGTTAGATTTGATGACTTTGGAAGTCTACTCCAGTCTGAAGTCAATGATCCTATGAGCTAATGAAATAATTGTTCCTAAAATGGATCAGTTTTTTGTTTGTTTGTTTTATTCTCTCAAATGATACAGACATGGTTGGATTACAATTCATCCTGTATGACTTTTGTCCATCCATGTGCCCCCACAATTTTGCCATAGGGTGCCAATGAGCTGGGCACCTTCCTCACTTTCTTTTAATGTTGATACCAGTGGAAGGAACAAGGCATTCAACCATTATCTCTCACTTTCGCTACTCTATCAGTCTTTTCCCCCCATTATATATTCATCCAATGACATCCTTCTCTCCAGTTTTTTTTTCTCCCAATTGTTCCTTATTTGTTATTTGTTGTAGCCTGCTCTCAGAGACTGTGTAATTCTCCATTGCCCTCTGTGGGCATTTAGTTTTAATTCTATGAGGTATATTCCATTCTTCAGAGACTGTATGTAGTGTTTTATGACTTACACTCACACAACCACACAGATAGAATATAAGTATTACAAAAATGGGCCTTTGTTATAGAGAGAAGTTTGGGATCATGAAAGGAGCTCTGCAATTTCACATAGTCCATATAGCATGTTGTCTTCCTCTGCTTAATTCTAAGCTCAACTAATTGTCTGTTTGCAATGTCTGTTCCAAATATATTGATAGACAAGCCATACTGGTTGTCCATCTCACTAACTATAATAATCTAGCTAGGAGGTATTCTTCATCCTCTATGTGGATGTTGAGCCTAAACGAAAGGCTAAAATAAATACACAAAGGAATGCTAATGACAAGAATCATGCCTGTTGGCTAATGAGACATAGCATGGCCTACACATAGAAACGCAGCAGCCAAATAAGAAACAAATTTACTGGGTTCTGTTTCCATTTAATTTGCTTCAGTGTTCAATCTGTCTCATGATTACAGTTTTGCATTCCTGAAGAAGTTGCAATATTTATTGTAAAACAACAGGAATTGATGGTGGGGGTGGAGGGATAAAGTTCAGAGGTGAAAGGTCATCTGCCCATTGCCCTGGAACCTCCTGCTATGGAATTAGTGATAACTTAGATTTTACTCTCTGACCCAATATCCGATTTTAATTAACTCACAAAGGTATATTTTCAATAACTTTACATTACACATTGCTGATATCCACTTTTATTACAGAAAAAAAAAATGAGAAGGCATGCTAACTGTGGTCATTGAACTTCACCCTTTACTGAGAAACACTTTTTAAAAGGTTGTTGTAGGAATGCCACTTCACTGTCCTGTCTTGCCTTTCTAACATGACAAGTTAAATCACAAATGGAAAACCTTCAAAAATGATTTGATTGCAAACAGCCCAACTTCCCCATATGAAGCATACAACTATTTTATCTTTCCTTCTTTACCATTAATTACAAACAAATTCATCTTTCTCTTGTGAAGGCTGAAGTTTGTTGTTGTTGTTAGATTACTTGCATTCAAACTCCAACAAAAAAGATGAAGCCAACATTGAAATTCATCTCACAGTCCAGAATTTACTTAACGGCCAGCCTGTGCACTGTGATAAACGGAATGATGATCCGGCAACATGTCTTTATCCATGGTTTGCTTTAATTAACGCCGGCTTGTTTGTTGAAAAGATGATTAATATGCCAATGAAAATTGCATAATTGAATACCACAACACTGGCACAATCAGAAAGACACATGCAGTTTTTTGATTAACATTTATTATTATTATTATTATTATTGTGCGTTTTAATGTACTGTTCTCACTAGGAAATGATGCAGTTCTTTGAGAGGTGAAAGGAAGCAGGGCTGAGGGCAGGATACTCCAGGATGAAGAACAAAATAGAATATAGCTTAATCAGAATAACATAGGTCTTTGGTCAGATAGTTAACAGGATTTTAAAATGTAGGCAAACTCCAAAAAATATGTTGTGCCAGCCAAAAACAAAAGGCCATGACTCTGGTAGGTAATAAATTAGTGAAAACATAAAGAGAATGTATACCATTCATGTAATTCCAGGGATAAACATACATCAAGGAAATTGTCAATAAATTTGAAGATTTGCGGTTTATAAATACATAGTTTGATACCTCACTTTTTTTATGTTAACCTCAGTTTCCTCCATATTTTTGAAAACTTTTGAAAATATTTACCCAATTTAAATTTTCAATTGAAAAAGCATAATGGGTAGTGTTACTAATAATGACCAATAACATCCATTATCCTTTCAAACCTAAATTATTTTATTTAGAAATAGATTAAATTTGTTTTTTAAAGAAAAACCAAGGAAATACATTTTTATAGAAGGCATAAACTAGTCTTATATTTTCATCATTAATGGGCACAAAAAAATTAAGAATAATTGCCTAAGCATTTATATAGCATATAGTGCAGTCTTTTACATAAGTATTCCAATGTATCATTCCAATGATTCAGGGAAATAAATATCTGTTGTTCTGAAAAGTACCACCTAAAAATTCTAATTATACAAACATGACTCTGCCAACTACACTGATATGTAGAAAGATCACAGTTGAGAGTTGAAAGAGACCTCACCAAATTCCCTATCTCTACACCTTTCAAAGCCATACAACATCATCTGACCTACTAATGTAACTTGAGCATCCCTGGGCCTTGCTATCTTCCTTGCTTCAGTAACCTTATGACTTCTAGGTCTTTTCATTCATCTACAACATTTTGTCCCACCTCCTCATTTTGCTAAGTGGGGAAGTTTAGGGCCAAAAAAGTTAAGTGATTCCCTCAAGATCACTCAAGTGACTAAGCAGAACAAGGATTTGAACGAAGATCCTACACCCCAGATCCATCCAACTGTGAACTATACCATACCTCCTCCCATACTTTTGGTTCTGCGTAGTATATCGTTTTGTGTTCTGACTGTAGAAATAAATATTCATAAAATTAATTATTTTATTTTCCATGAAGCCATACTGATGATGAAAAAAATATTTCAGTGGGAATAATAAATACAAATTACTGAACTCTAGAGCTGGAATAAACGGCAGGCATCAATCAATCAACAAACATTTTTAAAGTGCCTACTACACAGCAAACACTATTCTAGGCTCTGGGGATACAAAGGCAAAAATGAATAATTTCTGCCTTGAAGGAGTTTAAGTTCCAATTTGGGATAAACTATGTATGTATGTATATACATAAACATATAGTTATACAATTATATAATATAAAACATTATGCAAAATATCATATATTATATATGAAACATACATACACAACAAAACCAAAATAACTCTGAGGTGGGGAAGCATCCTGAATCTGGAAGGACAAAGAAAGGAACTTCAGAGGCCATCTAGTACAACCTCCTTGTTTTACCAATGAGAAACAAGATTCTAGTGAGATGAAATGATTTATCCACAGTCATATGTATTAAGTAGAAGTGAACCCTGTGACTTGTATAACTAAATCCAGCATGCCTTCCACTTTGGCAAACACTGAGTCACTGAGCTCTAATTGCAAATTGATAAGCAATTGTAAGATCATAGATTTGGATAGACTAATATATTAATATTAATATTAAAATATGGATAGACATTAATTAATTAATATTAAAATGTTAATAAAGATTAATAATTTTAAAATATTAATAAAGATTAATAGGGAAAACCTAAGTGTGAATGAACACTTTCAATCTTTGAGTATTCTGATGGGTCAATACAACAGAGTTGGGACCACTTCTATGCACAATACCTTGTCACGGCACATAATACTTAAGCCACACCATCCTGCTGGCCCATTGTTTAGTAAATCCCCAACACAGAGAATACACCCTACTCAATGCTTGCCTGATCTTTTTGCTGTGCTCATGGATGTGATGGCACATTTTTAAACAGTCATTACTGGCACATAGATATCTGCCCAATTAGAAGGAGCCTCATCTGTAAAGGGCCTTGTTTTGGACTTCTGGGAGTATGACTATTGAATCAAAACCGAGAGTTTAAACTCATCTGCTCAGCCTGCTTATGGATGTATCAGATCTCAGAAAAGTGAGTTCCTTGTATATTTTGAACCTGAAAGAAGTATCTTGACTTGGGCTCTACAGTTTAAATGTCTCTCTCCTCAGGATCAGGAAAGACTTCATGTAGAAAATGGTGTTTGATCTAAGGTGGAAGAAACTGGGATTCTGGAAGGCAGAGACGAGTACAAAGTACATTCCATGCATGGAGAATAGACAGTGCAAAGGCGTGAAAATGGCAGATGGGATGTGGGTGAGGAAGAGCTAGGAGACCAGTTAAACTGGACAGTAGAGTGTAGGAAGGGGAGGAATGAATAACAGTTCTGGAAAATTAGATCTGAATTAGATTGTGAAGGCTTTTAAAAGGCAGTGAAGTTTATGGTTGATGCCAAAAGCAACCAGGAATTATTGGAATTTATTGATTTGGGCTATAATGTGGTCAGATTTGAGTTATAGGAAAATCATTGTAGTAGATGTGTGTGGGGTGGATCAGAATGAGGTAAGATGAGGCAGAGAGACCAATTAATTGACTATTACAACATTTGAGATGTTTCCTGTTGGATAACTAGGAAGAACATCCTATTTTCTTAATTTCCAGAGGGAAGAAAGACAATCTTTAATTATTAAATAAATGAATGTATTGGTAGCTCTTACTATGGCCAGCAATTCTACCAATCTGTAACTCATGCTCAAAGGCTGGGTCTTCAGAAGAGCAACAGCTACTTCAGTTTATAGGTGTAATTTTATAAGTGAATGTTCCCACTGGAGCTTCTAAGCCTCCAGTGGTATCCTATTAACCATCAGCCAGCAAATTAAATTAGCATCTAGAAAAGATATTTATTTATATGGCATGACTGGAATAATAGTTTCAAAGCACTGTCCCCCAAAATTCATGGCATGTTCTCCCACAAATATACTCAGAATCTGGGAAGGAAGGGGCAAATGAAACACAAAATACATTTATAGTGAAGCACATGTGTAGGGGCCATAAGTGGTCAAGGCATCTCATAGTTCCAGAACCACGAGGCCTCAATGTTCTTTTTCCAGAGAGTCCTCACTAGGTTCACTATGGGGTCTGGCACTGGTGATGGTAATGAACAGATCTCCACTATCCCTAGATTTAAATTTAGCTAGATGCTACTGTGCTCCTTCAGAAAGGATTAGCAAGAGATTCAGCTCTTTTGCTCCTGCAGGGCCTAGACCACTTGGTTAGGTGTGGGAGAGGTATAGCCTCTCCTATTCAACAATTCTTCCTGGTTCAGAGATGGGTTCCTTCTATGAGGGAACTTACCCTAAGTTATAGTGGCTATCTAATAAGCTTCCAAAATGCGTATTGGTTTACGCAAATGAGTAACCAAGGAAAAGGTACTGTGGCAGTCTGTACTGGGAAGGGAGAGGCAGGCAACTTCATTGTTTTTGCTGGTCTTTGCATGTGCAATTTAGCTGCTCAAGCTTCAGAACCTCTATGTCAAATGCCTCATTTGTACCGGAAAGTTTCTCACATTTACATCTCATTGTCTCTGTCTTTTCCCCTTATAACTAGCAGCTTAGCTGCTAAAGTCTACAAGACATTACAGCATTCCTTTGCAGTTTTATTCAGTTTTATTAACTGGGAATAGAGCTTATGCCTTACAACATTACAGGGAAACTAACATTATTTTATGTAGAGAATATTGAAGTCAAAAAAATAAGTCAATAAAAATACAAATGGATATCATTACACAAAGAAAGCTAAAATGCAAAGGAATTCTTGGAATGCTCCCTTACTCAGTTAAGGAGTTGTTCTTGTAAGGATCTGATCTTTTCTTTGTGAGGCTACTTCCAAGCAGACATTGAGGAAGGGTAATAATATTCTGAAGTATCCAATGTAAAAATATACTATAGGGTTAGGCAAATCGGTATGTTGGGGGGAAAAAAAGGCTTTATTCAATTCCTGAGAAGTTTGGAGACTTCTACATCATTGGCCAACCTAGATATGTTCCCCAATTAACATTATGAGTTTTCATCAAATTCTCACTATGGCCCTAGTCCAATAGCTCATCCTAGGTACAGATTCTAGGGTTCTCAATGGCTATGTCAGCAAAAGTTAAGCTCTAGCACATACTGGGACAGAATGTGTGTCTTTGGAGCATGGCAACTACTAAGGCATAGAAAATGTTGCAACCCACATCAGTAATGGAATCATCTACTCAGATTGGTGAAATTACAGATTCTTGGAAGTGTTGAAATACATCATCGAAAGTGGTCTGCTTTGGTAAAATTATGGTGATTCAATGACCTTTTGAAGCTTTTATGTCACTAAGAGGATGCAGGTTTCTCACCTGCTCCCTAAACCCCCAAAGTAAGATTGCTTCTCTATGTTTCATTTGTCACCTTTGTTATAGTGAATGGAGAAGTTTTGAATGTGTGGATAAGTTCACTTACCTTGGCAGAATATTTTCCAGAGATGTACACATAGATGATGAGGTTGATGCATACATTCCAGAGCTAGCTCAATGTTCGGGAGGCTCCAAAGAAAAGTGTGGGATAGACTGAAGGTCTACAGAGACATTGTGCTGGCCTATTGTTGTGTGCCTGTGAAACTTGGGCAGTCTACAAGTGCCATGCCAGGAAACTGAATCACTTCCATTTGAATTGTTTTAGAAAGATTCTGAAAATCACCTGGCAAGATATGGTACCAGACAATGAAATTCTTTCTTGAGGAAGCTGCCAAGCATTCAAACTCTACTACAGGGAGCACAACTCTGACAGGCCAGCTGCATTGTTCAAATGTCAAACTTATATGTGTCTAAAAGACTATTTTATGGAGAACTCATACAAGGCAACTGCTCACATGGAGGTCAGAAGTGTTACAAGGATAGTTTCAAGGTTGCTCTGAAGACTTTGGAATTGATTGTGAGACATGGGAGACAACAGTACAGAACCACCCAACATGGCGTGCCCACATCAAAGAAGGTGCTGTGCTCTGTGAGTAAAACAGAAGCCCAAAAGAAATATGCCATGTGCAAATGTAGATATCTCCATTTCAAATATTCATATGGACTATTTGTGCCCAACCTGTAGTAGAGCCGTCTGAGCTTGTATTTGGTTTGATCAGCCACAGTCAACACCCTGTACCCTGACCTCAAATTAACGGTGTCATTTTGGTCCTCTTCAAGAATGAAGGACAACAAGCAGATGTCTCTGTCTTCCTTGGATTCTTAATAAAAACCTCTAGCTTTCTGGTGAATAACTTTCATATATCCTTCCTCATTTTCACCAATAATATAGACTTTTCTGTACAAATTGGAATTTTAACTGCAGGTAAACTGGAAGTCAGTTTGTGGCATGTACAATTCAGTAAAAGCCACATGATTTAATCCATTACCCCTGAAATTGCAAGACTTCAAGTCTATTTCTTCTTATTCTATCCTGTGAGGAGGTGAATAATAGCTGGTCGGCATTCTCCTCACAATAACCTTTTATATGTGGCATAATTATAAAGTAATGAGATTGATTTTCTTGTATGGCTTATGCTCATTAGTTTATAGACATACGACATATACTTGAAGACAGTTATTAAGTCACTCCTTAAGATTTTTCTTCTTTATGTGAAATAACCCCTGTTCTTATAGTCTTTCCATTGGTCTTATCAGGACTTTATCCAATTTCTTTTTATTCTTAAATTTTTAGACAGTCAAATTGGACATTTTCCTTCAGCCTGACCACTCTGAATGCTTTAGAGCTCTTTCCTCACTCCACTTTTTCTCTACTTCAGGCCGCCCATGAAAACTATGTCAGACTTATCTTCTTAAGCATTGATCTGATCATGCAATTCCCCAGCTCAAAAATCTTTGCTTGGCATTTCAAGGCCTTTCAAAAGCTGACACCACCCTCATTTTCCTGCCTTACCTCAATGTTCTTCTTCACATACTCTCCATTCCAGGGAAACAGAACTACATTTTGTCTTCCAAACATATTGTGTGTTCTCTCATCACCATACCTAAATTCATACTGTTCCTTATGCCTAGGTCATTCTCATATTCTGGCCAATCTGTGCCTGTTGAAATTCTACCTTTCCTTTAGGGACCATCTCAAATATCGCTTCCTGAAGAAAACTTTCAATAATCTCCAGTGTTTGTAACTACCTTTCCTCTTGAACCTCACACAAATTATTTTTATACAATGCCTTTATCAAATATTATAGTGATCTACGCACGAGCCTTAGCTCCCCAGTAGAAGGTTAGTCCCATGAGGGCTAGGCCTAGCTCTTTTGAGAAGCGGAGATATACTAGATATGGATACAAAAAGACTGAGGTCCAGATACTATCTCTGATACCAGGTGTAAGATCACGGGGAAGTCATTTAAATGTCTTCAGGGTTTTTAATCTGTAAATTGTGGACAATAATACTTATAGTAGTACTAACATTGTAGGAACTCATATAAAATGTCTGGAAAGCATTCTGTAAACCGTAAAAAGCTAATACAAATGTCAACTAGAAACAGACAAACTTTAACTTCCCAGCGTTCAGAGTGCATTTAATAGGACAACTACTTAGGATTTTCTCAGTATGAGAATACCATCAGCTGTCTCAGACTATTACTTTCTACAACTTTTATTCTGTGTTACCTAAGGCTCACAGAGGTTAAATAATAATAATGATAGCTGATATTTACATAATATTTTTGAGGCTTTTCATATATTAAATATATTATGTCATTTAATCTTCACAAAAATTCTGTGAGGTAGGCACTAAGGGACACTGACTGAGGCTGAGGTCAAGTGACTTTCCTGATTTCACACAACTCCTAACTATCAAAGGCATGATTTGAACTCAGTTTTTCTGGTTCCAAATTCCACATTGTACCCCACTACTCCATACTCTCTCTGGGCATATTGTTGTTGTTATTCAATTGTTTCAGTAGTGTTCTGTCTTTTTATGACTCCATTTGGGGTTTTCTTGGCAAAGATGCTGGAGTGGCTTGCCATTTCATTCTCTAGCTCATTTTACAAATGAGGAAATTAAGGCAAACAGGGTTAAATGACTTGCCCATGGCCACATAGCCTGTAAGTATCTGAGGACACATTTGAACTCAGGAAGATGAATCTTCCTGACTCCTGGCCTTGTACTGTATCCACTGTGACATCTAGCTGCTCCTCTTAGGGCATAGCAGGTGTTTAATAAATGCTTGTTGAATTATTGATAATAAAATAGTTACTTTCTATTTCTTACATAGTTATCAAACTACACACTTTATTAACTGTTGCAGGCACTCAGTAATCTTATGGCTGAGAAAGTAGGTGCCTAGTTCTAAGATAGAAACAGGAAAGAGATGGAGGATCATCATTTGGAGGTGAAAAATGCATTTTTTTTGTTCAGTGCAATATATACATAAGGAATCTTATAGTAGCCTGGCTGCATTATCCTTACTTGTATATTGACATCTTGGTACATATGCATATGTAGAATATAATTGTCAGACAATGTGAAATTACATGCATGAACGCAAAGTTATCAGCGTGAAGATGACACCCATAGGAAGCAAGATCAGAAACTGGACAAAGTACTCAAATTATCTGCTTAATTTGTATTTGCCTCTTCAAAAAAAGAGAAGTGAAGTGGAGGAGAGGAGAGGGAAAAAGAGTGGAAGAGAAGGAAAAAGAGGGAAAAAGAGAGGAAGGAAGAGGAAGAAGGAGAAGAGAAGGAGAGACAGACACTCAGGCCAAAGATTGAGGGATATAGCACACACTCCGTATTTTTTATCTTTCTTGAAAATATGAAGCAGGAATTCAGAAGTTACATTCATCAGATCAAATTTGCATTGCTGGCTTTCAGAAGGACCACTGACAACTAAATAAGGAACTGCCCAAATCAAACACTCTTAAAAGCTTATCACTTGTAATCACTTAGCCTCCAACCCTTCGTTACCTACCACAATATTTGGTGCAAAATCGAGAGTTTGAGTGACTCACAGTCACTGTAGGGCCATGATTTATACAGCATCATAAAAGCTGCTTTGAGGCTGAATGACATTGACATAATCACATAGTATCCAATATGTAGAAAAGTACACTGAACTGCACATTCTAGCCCTGGTATTGTAGCTCACTGGATGTCATTCCAAAAAGCATCTATCTAAGCTTTTGGGAGAATGACTTTTATCAACAGTCTTCACTTTCCATCTTCTAGTTATAGAAAGACAGTGCTAGCAAAGCTTCCCAAACACATAAATCCATAGCTTTTACCTTCTTAAATGTTTATTCCAGTTTGGTTTGAACTGATAGTGACATCAAAGAAATAAAAGGGAGAAATGGAACAGGATAAAGTTGGCAATTGTGAAAGCACTCTGGATAATTTGCTCATTAAAATAATGTTTCTGGATTTGTAATCATTACATATTATAACAACAAATCATTTTCATCAAAGTAACTGACATTTCTATTGTAAAGCACTTTACATACATTATTACATTTGAACTGTCAACAGGCATTTATTAAGTGTTTAATATTTGCCAGGCACTGTGCTAAGCACTGGACATACACATTAAATTGACAGTACCTGCTCTCAAGGAACTTACATTCTAAAAGGGGAAGATAATACATAAAAGAAAGATGAAAAGCAGAGAGAGGGGAGGAGAAAAAAGAAGGGTGGACCCAAGTGGGAACATGGCAAAGAAAATCTGGTGAGTCAGAAGTATAACCCGGAGAGGAATGGCCACATAGCTGGTGTGAATTTCCTCCTTAAAATGGAAATTTGGGAAGGAGCTAGCCAATTAATAAGAAGCCAAAGGGGTAATAGACGGTACTTCCAGTGTGGAAGTCCAAGGGTGGGGAGATGTTCCAGGGCAAATAGGTTTCTGTGGCATGGCTAAAAAAAAAAAAGTTCAGAGATTTGGAGAGATGCCTGGAGTAGAATGAAAACCTACCTGACTTGGGCATTCTTCTTAAAATGAAAGTTCTGGGAAGAATTAACTTCGATATAGAAATGTCAGCTGTTTTGTTGATAATGATTTGATGAGATAATATGTTAAGTAAAGAGGTACCTTTTTAATGAGTAAATTTGCCAACAAGCAGGAGAGGAAGCTACAATAGATGTTATCTCCATTTTACAAATGTGGAAACTGAGGCTGTGAATTGTCACACATCTAACAAATATCTAAGACAGGACAAGACACGATATGAACCACACCCTTCCTAACTCCAGGTCCAGGTCACTATACCACAGCTGCCTCCGGATTTTAAAATGAGTGATACACAAATACTAGCTTTCAAGAATGGGAGCATTAAATAGCTGATACTTTTATATTTTGATGGGACTATGATTTAATTGGCATGGACATTCCAAGGATATTCATTTATCAGACTCACAACTCAATCATCCCTTCTCAAACTATTTGAATCCAAATGCATTTGTTGTCCCTTCAAATTAAGAATCTATGACACACTTTATTCCTATAACAATACAACTTGAATTCTCAGAATTCATATAGAATTACCTTTGAGATTCCTCCAAAGATATTAGGAGAACTTAGAGAAGGATTTCATTTATTTGTTTATTTATGGTGAGGCGATTGGGGTTAGGTGACTTGCCTAGGTCACACAGCTAGTAAGTATCATGTGTCTGAGGCCAGCTTTGAACTCAGGTTCTCCTGACTCCAGGGCCAGTGTGCTATTCATTGTGCCACCTAGCCGCCCCTACGATTTATTCTTTTACTGGCTCTATGGAGTTGCTTCCCAGAGAGATCTAGTTCAGCTATTAATTCATAAGGGCCCCAGATATTTGCTAGCTATGTGACCTTGGACAAGTCACTTAACATCACTCTGCCTCAGTTTCTTCATCTGTAAAATGGGGATAATAATAGCACCTACCTCCCAGGGTTGTTGTGTGGATTAAATGAGATAATATTTGTAAAGTGCTTATCATGTAAGTAAGTGCTATATAAATGTTAGTGATTATTATTTTTATTACCAATAAGTAGTCTGACCACTTGGCCATGGCAACTGGTATGACAAAAGTGAAATTTTAAATGTTCTTCTGTTATTCCCCCTACCCCCTTTCTGTTTCTGCAGACAGTGGCAGAGTAGTAGGAAAGTGACCAAAGGGTACTTAACTCATAAATGTTATATAAATGTTAACTATTATTATCATGATCATTCTTATTTACATGTATACACACATGCATATATATGTATGCACATCTGTATATATGCATTTTACATTGTCTTATTTGCATAACTGCTTTACCTCAAAAGAATACATGCTTTTTAACAGTAGGGGCTCTATCATTTTTGCTTTTGTATCCCCAGCAACTAACATAGTGCTAGCACATACTAGGTACTTAATAAATGCCTTTTGCATGAATAAATTAATGGATGAGAATAGAAAAACATAGAAGACTTTACATATTATAGATGTGATATCTAAAAATGACAAAGTTTATATATACATATATAATATGACTAAGTTGTATTATTATTTTATATATCAATATATTATGTTTATATGTCTATATAGATATACATATGTGTGTACACATATACATGCATATACACATATATAAGCATGCATGGGTTATTATTTGAATGTACTATCCTTAGATGGTTTTATGTTCTTCACAAATACTTTCAAAGATGTGTATCTAATAAACACATAGATGCTAAAGATTGGTGAATAATTTTAGAAGCAACCAAAATGTTAGTGTTTTCACCCTAAAAAGGATGGGTTCCTCCTAACTGCTAGGCATACATGATAGGATTACAAATTCCTCTATCTGTCAAAATGATTCCTTAACTTATCACTTCAAACCTCATTTCAGAAACTAATTCTTTAAATTTAGTCTTGAAAATCTCTAAGGCAAGGAGCCAGAACATGATAACTGAATATAATCATTCCAGGTCATAAAAATCTCTTTAAATCAATAATCAGATTGGTTGTGAAAGGACTTCATGTTGTTGGAAGGTTTTTGAAAATTTTAATCTCCTTGCAAAAGTTTCCACTAGACTTTCCTGTCCATAGCAATCATATTTATGACCATAAAAATCATTAGCCTAGAGAGTTATAGAATTGATGCCATGGGCTGTATTTCTAATTGTCATCGAGATTTTAATTGTCCAAAATTTGAATTAGTTTTAGTTCTATCTAATTTCTCCTTCACCCTGAACTGATTGTCCCACTTTAATTTCTCAGCTGCACTCTTGTGAGTACACACTTGGCATTTCTTCCCCAATTCAAAAACACTAGGCAAATCAAAGCTTCTATCTCACCTAACAATCACAGGCTTTATGTTAAACTTGTGAATTCAAGATGCTTGGAATTGATGATGTTTATCTCTTCTGTGTGCTACAGAGTACTGAGAAAAGGCAACAAACTGCTCCCTAATTTCTAGGTCAACCATAACTCCAAACAAATCCAAATCCCAGGGCCATCTTATTGGGTGAAGAGCATAACAATGAGCAGCAGTGAAGTTCTTTACAAGAGGCTAGGGGATTTTCCATGGAGAGGTTGTCTTTTGGTTATAAAATTAGAGAGGAGAAAGAATTAAAGTGATTACACTCTAAAAATGACTTACTAGAAGTGACAGGGTTTTTTTAACCTAAATATTTTTTAAGTACCAAATTTGTCACTCCTGTAAGTTATATGTTACCAACTGTAAAATTACTTTATTGCAGCAGTAAAAGAAATGAAGTACTTTTAGCTGATGTTTTTCTATAAATCAGGGACATTGTATTAAATTCCCATTTTATTTGCTTACATAGGCATTCTTTTATTTTGACTCAACTGATACAGAAATACTGTATCACACTGAAGGAAAGACTAGCAACACATAACAGGCTCAGTGGGTCTTTCTCCTCAGAGCAATAGGCCTACACTCCCCTCTCAAAATTAAGAGCTAAAATCGGTATACCTGAATTGGGATTAAGAGAATTAAGCAAATGTTAGTTGAAAAAGCCATCTCTCTATTTATACCTCATCACTGTTAACACCCAGCTTACCAGGCCATGGTCATTACTGCATGTATTTCTTAAATATTCATAGAGCAAGATTGCAACCTATTTTGTTATCATAAATAAGCTAATAAAAATAATGAATGGTTTCCAACTATTCCAAAATACTAATTCATGTGCTGTTGGATCCGTGACTTTACTGGTGTATGGAGCTTCCAGGTGAGGAATTCATACAAATTAGTGTCTTATAGATGTTCCTCTGGGCACCAGAGAAGGTGAGTGACTTGCCCAGGGTCACAAAGCCATGATACATGCACACATGTGGCACACTAAGACTTGAACCTAAGTCTTCATGACTGAAGCTGCTTCTCAGGCCATTATCCTATGCTGCCATTGAAATAAAATTAGAGTAGCCAATCAAGAATGTAGATTGCTTTTTTTTTTAGGCAGTTGGGGTTAAGTGACTTGCCCAGGGTCACACCGCTAGTAAGCGTCAAGCATTTGGTCTGAGGTCGAATTTGAACTAAGGTCCTCCTGCCTTCAGGGCCAGTGCTCTGTCTACTGCGCCACCTAGCTGCCCCTAAGAATGTAGATTGTTCATAGAATTCTATATTTCTTCTTTAAAACAAATTAAAACTAATTTTGAAAAGTCAAGGTGTGGGTTTTTAGTTTTATTTTCAATTTATTTAAGTTTTAGGATTTTGATATTATGTTTAATTTTTGTGTTTGTTTATTTTAGTTTTTAGCTGGGATGGGTGCTTTAAAGCGACTCACTGTAGAATACTGACCCTAATTTCTTCTCCTGTTATCTAACTTTTGATCGAAGGAGCACAGGTTTGAAATGAGAAGGGACCTTAATAGATCGTCTAGTTGCAACTTCTCCTCTCACAGATATGGAAAGTGAGAACCAGGGAGACTAAATGATTATTAGTCCAAGGTAAGGAAGAGCAAAGAAGTCAAAATTCATATCTGCTTATTTTGCCCCTTGTTACCATTTCAGTACAAAGCCTTATGGTTAGGAAGTTGAAACTGGCTGAAGTAAAGTTACTTAATTAACTGTGGATTTCAATTATTTATGCTTTCCCTGTCCATCATGACCATGAATAATCAAACACTGACTACAGCTGACTATGGAAATGCTATAGTATTAAAAATTCTTCTCAGTCCATTGAATGCCCTGTGTCAACCATGAAGCCAATAGCTTCTTAATATCTTACCATTTTACAAAACGCTGACCTGGTCCTGATGCGTTTAAATCAAAAAAAGGAGAAACCAAGTGAAACAAAATTGTAAACGCAGTCCCAGGCTTTGTACCAGGTAGCATCAGTCTCACACACAGTAGCTTAGTATCCAAGCTCCAAGAGAGTTTAGTTATGGTTTTAATGTCCTATCAAGTGTATCATAATAACCTAATATAAATCAATTAGAATTAAACCACTTCAGTAAAACTGCCATATGGTACAGTCTCGTACATTCAGGAACAGAGTTATAGATGGGGCATTGGATTTTTTCCAGTATACGTTACATAAGAGGAGATTAAAGACAATCAAATCTTCCTTCAATTGAAAAAAGAAAAACTATTTAATGTATGTTTTAAATCTGAAGCACTGCTTTCAGAATTCAGAGTGGTATTTATTCCCTGAGTACTTTTAAGTAGGGGGGGAGAGTAGAGAGGAGGTTCTTCTCATTCTATCATTCATTATGGTTTCTCTCTGGATTTAAACATTTTTAAAAATTGAATTCCCAATCCAATGATCCCTAAACCTTGTCTATAGTGGCCTTCAAATCAACTGTATTACATCCAAACCAACTGTGTCACTTTTCTTTCTTTCTCTATTTTTTCCTCTTATCTTGCATTTTCTTTCCCCTTTTTTCTTTTGAAATGCATAACTAACAAGATCTATTTGCAGTCATAGGATAAAATAACTGAAATAACTGGACTGACCACTGATTCAACCAAGATTTATTCATCACCTTCTGCAAGGCACTAAGCTAGGAGCTGTGGGGGGACAGGAGATACTATCTAGCATCTTGCTTGGATGATGAATAAAGCATTATTAAGTCCTTACTATGTGCAAAGTGCTGGGCTAAGTGCTGGAGATACAGACTGTTCTTGTTCTTAAGGAGCTCTCATTCTAGCAGAAGACATGTGGGAAGTTTCAGTAGCAAGTCAAATGGTTCTTAGGTTGCAGCAGCAAATGAGATGTTGATATCTATTCTTTAATGTTATTTTTGCTGACAAATGTTATTTTGAAATGCTATTTCACTGATAATGTCATTATCACTGATAAAATATCAGTTTCTGATGTTGAATCATTTGATAGTGTCAAGGACTTTGGCTTTGGAGAATATCATTCTTTACATTATTGTAATACTTGTGAATATTGTTTTCCTGATTCTGCTTATTTCATTTAGCTTCAGTTCATATGTCTTCCTAGGCTTCTCTCTATTTACACATTCATTCTTTCTTTAAGTACAATAATTTTTCACTATTTTTATGTACCACATCTTGTTTAGACATTTCCCAATCCGTGAGCAAACAAACAAACAACAACAACAAAATAATGATCTCCAATATTTTGGTATTGGGATTCTGCAACTTCTGTGAGGCACTCTCAAGAAAATAGGAAAGGTCTCAGTTATCAAGGACAGAGTTTTCAAAGACTCCCAAACCATAACTGTACATCGAGCAAGACCTCAGGCAGCTTGCAGCATAGTCTGGAAAATATGATTTCCTGTAAGCACTCTCACAGCCCAAGAGAACCACCACACGTGCATAAAGGAAAAGCTGGACAGGAACAAAGCTATGCTCTGTTGTTCTGCCTCAAAGAGATCTTACCTGACTCTTTTGCTCAGCCAATATACTGAAACTACAGAATAACGAATCAGCATGAAAGACTATCTCAGAGACTTTGGCTTTCCCTATTTTTATAACTACAAGTGTTGGAAGAGAAAGCTTGATCTTTTTCAGTAGCCCATCAAAGCTACTGGCACTATCTCCTGCTTTTCTGTCCTCAAAGATTAATCCACTTATTTCTCTGACTGTAGGAACATTTAGGTAGTTATTGTAAAGGGGATTTCTGGAGAAACAGGGACAAGAATTGCACTGTTTTGAGGGGGCAAGGAGTAGTGATCTACATTAGTGAAGGAAGTGCCCATACTGATGAAATTACAGATCCACTAAAACATGCCCAGTGTACTCGAATAGGCACTGAGGTCCAAAGATGAAAAATAATACACTCCTTACTCTCAAGGCATTTACTGATATACAAATAAAACATGATCACAAATAATTATGGCAAAAGTTAGTGTGGCAAATAGAGGATGATGTTAAGCAGGAGGAAAAGGACTTGCAGAGAGGAGGAATCTTTTCCAGGTGCAGAAATCAAGGAAGGCTTCAAGGAAGAGGTGGCACTTGAGCCCCATCTCATAGGAGGGGAGGGATTTCAACAAATATGGAAAGAATGCATTTTAATCATGGGAGCTGGCTAGTACAAATGTATGATGGCAAGAGAGGACAGAATGAATTGGAAAATGGTTAAACGTTAAGCTAGATTTGAGCAAAGAGTAAATGAGTCATAATAGTGTGAAAGGTGATGTGAAAGGTAACAAAAAAGGTAGCTTAGAATCAGATATTGGAGATCCTTGAATGTCATAAACAGGATTTGCTTTTCTATCAATCCAGACATTCTTAATGTGGAGTCCATGGAATTATCTCATTTTAAAAATCATTCTGTTAACTATATTTCAATAAAATTGATTTCCTTTGTAATCTTACATATTTTATTTTATGCATTTAAAAGCATTATTCTGAGAAGGGATACATAGGCTTCATCTGACTGGCAAATAAATTTATGGCCAAAAAAGGTTAAGAACCCCTGCTATAGACAAAGGGAAGCCACTGGAAATGTTTGAGCAGAGAAATTCATTGTTCAATTCAATTAAAATAATGTTTATATATACTATATGTTTATATAGAAATGTAGTTTTGTATGTAACAGATATATATATGGTATATATGAATATATACATGTGCATGTATATATTATACACATATGTGTGTATACACATACTTAGTTGTGCAAGACACTGTGTTAGATGTCTACTTACTGTTCTGCTATGTACTTCATTCTATATACTGCTTTTATATATAACATTTTCATGGATAGAAGATTTCACATCTGCCTCACACAAGTCTTAACTTCCTTCAAAACAGAGTTCAAATGCCACTTCACATACAGAAGTCTGTTCCTAATATTTCATTTTTTAGTGCTCTCTGTATGGAAATTATTTTCTATATATTTTATATTCTTACCTGTGTTCATGATCTTCACTCAAAGGGCTACCACCCTAGCTCAGACTCTCATTCCCTATTTGCAATAACCACCAAATGTACTTTTTGCTAATCCTAAAAATCCCAATTTGAGGTACACCTTTGGCCTGCAAACCAATGTCTTAGCATAAAGAGGATATTTGTCAAAGGTCCAAAAAAAGGATATAAAATAAATTCAGGTGGAAAACAAGTACTCTGAAAAAAAGGTCATCACTATTTCAATCATTTTACCCATGAGTAACAATGAAGAATGACTAACTTTAAGTAAAGTAAGGATTATTCAATCAGTCATTTTCCATTTACACAGAAAAGATGAGAAAATTGATGCTAAGCACAAAGCTTTGGATTACATGGAAGAAAATCTAAGCTTTAAGAGTTACCTTGTTTTAAGCTGAATTTTTGATATGGATGTTAATTTTCTCCATATGGGTTAAAATAAATTTGTATAGGATATATGCATTCCTTCCTGGGACAGGGAGCTATTCAAGATGTCTGTAGAGTACTTTTTACCTTATGTTATGTTGTTATAATCTGTGAAAGAGAGAAAGTCTTAATACCTGCCCAAATTTCTAGATGTCAAGATCCCAAAAAGCAATGCTTCGAAATAGTCATTTTTATTTCCCGTTAAATTCAGAAGTTTGGGTTTTGATTTTGAGAATGGTCCATTATAAAATATCCTACTTCAAAATTTAGATATCTTCTTTGCTAATTCCAAGAAAGTTTGACAGAGTCTTAAGATTGCACAGTGTAGGCATCAATTATGCATTCTGTCCATGAAACGACTCATCACAAGCAAGTTTGTTACTAGGCAGAAAAATCTTTAGCCACAGTGACCACAACATTGGACATAGGCCTTTTCATCTCATCTAATCTCATCTCAGAAACAAATAAAAATATAAAAATATGAAATGACTTTCATTGCCCCAACAGGGACTTTTCTTTGTTGCCTTAGTAAATCTTTATTGAATGGAATATTGTGTTGTCCTCTTCTGTTTTCACAAAGATCCTGGCAGAAAGGAAGACTGGTGGGATTAGGAATAGTGTTGCGACTCTAAAGTGAGATTTTGATCCAAAAAATTAACACTTTCCAGGAAAAAGTAGACCACATCCACATTAATACTATCACTACAAATAAAACTACAAAACATGCATGGACAGAAAATGAGACGTGCCACTGATATTTTAGGACAGCAAAGGAAAAGACATAGGTTCTTTGTTGCATGGTGCTCATAACACACTTTCAAAGACTGAGAGAAAGGTCTGTAACATTTTGGATTAATATTTTATAAAAGATGTATGGAAGCATGGACAAGAATTGCTTAGGATAAAGAAGTGTTAATAAGTTGCTATGTGAACCAATGGAGAGATGAGAATACTTGGATGGATGAGATCATGGCTCTACTGAGGCACTAAATGTGTCTCTCCCCTGGCATACAGACATATTCACTGTGGTTTTCACCACGAGGGAGCTGAAATGCCAAAGAAAACTGACTAGAATTGATTTGAGAAGCTTTTTCTTAGTTGTTGGCTTGGAGTTTGGACCAAGAAATCTTGGACAAAGAGCACATTATTAGTTATGATAACATAAATATGAGATAAAAATTATAGTTCTTAGGGAACTTCAAATCATAAAAATGTTATTAACTGAAGTTGGGAAAGAAACCACAATGAAAATGGAAATAATTTTCGAGTATATGACTTCAAACAATTTAAGTTGAGGGGTTTTTTTTCTTTTTTAAATCGTAGAAATCTGGACTTAGAAACATCAGATAATCATCAAATGATAATTCTCAAGAATAAATATATTCTTTTCCCACCATGCTCAGACTCAATTCAGAGTGCACTACCAAAATAATCATACAGCATGGACAATTCAACAATTAACCCATAGTAGTAGGTTTTGCTAGCATTTTCATTTCACAGATGGCAAGTGAAAGCATAAAGTGAAACAAATCAGGCAATGACATATTAAACCATTGTAGAACTCTAATGCTAGTTAGATATCCTTTTCTATCATTAGGCAGTGATTCTTCCCACTTTCAAATAAATTTAAAATACAATGAGATAACTCAGGGGGAGATTAAAAATAATTGCTTACCATTTTGGAAAAGAAAAAAGCATTAGGCAAATTTTGATTGTTTCTTTTAAAATTCTCTCAGGTACATAATAACGTGTCATTTTCCAGATATGTGATGGAAGAATGATATCTCTCAAAAATAAAAATATAGGGCATTTCCATTACCATTTGACATCATCATAAAATACAAGATCATTTCTCATGATATTAGTCACTCTAGGTAATTACCAGATCTTGTTTGCATATAAGAAACCTTCCTGTTCCAGCCCCATGAAGGCAATGACATACCAACTGCTTCGTGTTCAAAAGAGAAGTGGTAACAAAAAGGCAATATAAAGACAAGGGGAAGAGTAAAACCCAAATGAGTTTTGAACCTATGGAATCAGTTAGTGCATTACCAATTTCCAAACAAGAAAATATTGTCTGTACAGGCATAAACTTGACTAATATTGAACTATTAAAATAGGTTTAAATCATGTTATACTCTTCTTTTATTGTTTTTAGCTGTTGTTAGGAAACTGATTTTTTTTACTTCAAAAAGAAATACCACATACTGTAAAATATTGGGTATTTTGCTTCATGTGGGTCAACATTTCAAATAATCTCCTGATATTTGGCAGATTTCACATAGATCGTGTTTTTCAGTAAAAAAAAAAGTGTTTTCAAGAGTAATTAGCCTAAAACCTTTTGTACCCCAGAAAACTGTACATTCATTATTCAGGCATGGAAAGCACATGTCTAATGCTGTTTGTATATTAAAGCATACATGGAAGATCATGAAGTTGAATAGTTCACTCATTGTCTATATTTTATAGAGTTCCTTAATTTTAATTATTCATTCTAATTTCAGAAAAGACATAACAGATGTATTTAATCCTTGAAACACAGTCACCTGGATGTTTCTGTACAGAGATATTCTTGGAATTAAAAAAAAAAAAAGGTGTGAGTGCTCCTAGGTGATTCCTAACAAGCATTTCCTATTGCCTAAAGTATCACTTTCCTCTTTCCCTCCTTCTCTCATGGAGTCATGAAGCCCTGGCTCCCCCTCCCTTTTTCTCTGATTCCATTGTGCTGAGGTATTATTTATAGAGTAATGTTTGGATCCTCATTTCTCATCTTTTTAACATAAAGGTTATCAAAACTCTGAACCAAAGTGAACTTTGAAGGGCTCAGTTAGACACACTACCATTGTGAGAGAAAGGCCACTCTGAAATATCTGATCTCAATCTCTTCCAATAAACTTTCTGGTCACACACAAAAGATCATTATATACATACACACAATCTTTATTTATACATATATCTATGTATATACATATACACACACATATTATACATATATAGACACATATGCATATTCACACACACACATATTTGCAAGTAGTCACCTTGATCTCAAAACTTGTCAGGAGTTTCAAAAGCACATTTAGGAATAGCAAACCTACTGAATAAAAGAGAGTCACCAAAAATTCAGATTTATTTAGCCAGCTTTCTTGTGTTTTCTGCCATATAGTAATGGAGAATCTCCTTTCTATAAGACTAAATTCAAAATGCATTTACGAGGAGAAAAGTAAACAATATTTACCATGACATCCTGATATAAGCTGTATTAAAATTACTCTTCAAAATGTCCAAAAAGCACAACTTACTGGTTTATGGGTTGGCAGGTTTTTAGACTGCTGTGCCGTTAAAAAAAGAAAAAAAGTTAATCTTAAGTTACTTAATGTCATTTGTATCTTTTAAAACATTTTTAGAATTTCAGAGGTCAAAAAGAAAAGGACACAGTTCACATACACAGATAGTTCATCTTCATAATTCTCAAGGCAAGAATGCAAGGAAGATAATCTACAAGCACTTCCCCTGTGTTCTCTACCTGCTAGGAAATGAACAACCAACAAAGAGGCCCAGCTGGTTATCCTTCCCTGTGGCTGTGGCCACGCCAGTATGTCCAATATCAAGTAAATGTCGCTCACAGGGAGAATCAAGAGCAGAAGAGGAGCCTAATTATAGGATGTCCCATTAAAGTTCATGGGATGGTTGAACAAGTGTAACTCTTATTTTCAAAAGGTAAATTGGATACAAGCTTTCTGCAGCCTCCATAATATTTCCTGAAGTTAGTCTAATAGCAATTTTTGAAACAACTAAGTCTAGCACGTGCACTCAACTGAATGGAACCTACTCCCCATGCTTCCCCAACCGCCCTCCCCATCCCCCCACCCCAAGCCGATGGCTCACACCTTTCCCCAAGGAATCCCACCTCTAATACCACAGGGACAGCTAGAAATCAGAGGGCACAGGCTGGACTAGGCTGACCAATCTCGGAGGATTCCCCCCTCCCCTCACACACACCCCCTTCCAGATACTTCTTGTTAACAGCTTGAGGGCGTTCAATCAGCACAGCTTTGATCTCGGCTGGAACTATAATTATTTAACATTGTTACAAGGATTTCTATAATCCATCCCACCATTAAATCCCTTTTACACCCTCATCTTCTGAAGCCTAATCTGCATTTCGACACTCAGTTTGTCTCTTCAGCCAGTTTCATAAGGCTCAGGCATTCTCCAACATCCAGACCCGAGGTGAGTTCTTTTTTCCCCCTTCCCCTAATGAAATCTTTTTTTTTTTTCAAATTGAAAGCTGCAGAAAGGTCTTGTACACTTGCTACCTTTTGATTAAACAGCTAATATAACATCAATATAATCCACCATCCTTGGCAAACTTCTTTCCAATCTACAGAATTTTCTCAGATTTTAAAAATTAAATTGTTGAGAGGCATATATATGTACATATACACACGTATATGTATATTTATACATTATTGTGTGTTTAAAAATAGACAACACAAAGATCAGCATTTGTTGTCTATCCCTTTTAGAAAATACAAAAATAGGACAAATCTGCTTGATTTGCTCTTCTCAGATGAAGAGGCAGTGTGGTACGTGGATAGAAACCAGCCAGACGTCAAGAAGAGGTGGGTTCAAGTCAGGTAGCTGACATGTATTGTTTGTGTGACCCTGTGTAACTCAGTTAATATCTCATTGCTTCAAGCTACTCTCTAACAGTAGAAGGTGTTGGCTTGTATTAGTAGAGTGAGTTTCGTCCTCCTAGAGTTCCTCGTATCAATGAAATTCTAAATCCAGGTTTTTAATCCCTCCAATTTCAGATGGTGAACTGGACAGAGCTGGATTTGTCATGAAATAGAAAAACTGCAAGTGGATCCACATAGAAGACCAATATAGAGTGAGGCCTTTCGTGAAGAATTTAATAAAAGAAAAGTCAGTTGGAGGGGAGGCAGGAAATAGCCTAAAGGGAATACCTGAAGAGAAATGATGAATGTAAAAAGGCAAAAGGGGGCAAAAAGGGGAATGTGAAAAATTGCAAGTCAATCCAAAGGATACCGTAATGATCCAAGAAGAAAAAGGAAATTGTTAGAGAACTAAAACCATCACACAGGGGAGGAAGCAGTTCAAACTTCTAATCACTTGTTTTTGCATACATGGTTTCCATAGGAACTTCAGCATTTTAAATAAATTTGGATAGGAATCCACTTGTTATTTCATTTATTTTGGCAAGAACCCTTAAGTTTTAAAATAGGTGAGATATTAGAGCTGAAACCTGGAGGGAAAATGGACCTCTGTTGGTAGCCATGGTGCAAAGTGACTGAAGTCTAGGTTACTTGTTGGAATTATATATAGCTAGGCCCATGAAAAATTATCTTTAGTCATTTTTCCCTTACCAGAAAAGAAGCCACACAATTTTAGTGAGGCTTTAGCACTTTATTTGGGCATGTAGATTGAGTCTACACTATATAAAAAGGAGTGAAGAAAGCATTTGAGTCCTCTATTTTGTTACTACAGAAATAAGAATACATCTCTGAGGCTTACCTAGTAAAGGAAATTTTGGGCTATGTTGCTTGATTTCATTATCTAGTCTATGTTCACCAAATAATTAATAATACAATCTTCCTCTTTTGGCATAACAACTAGCCCCCCAAATAATACAGCTGATCTGATTTTGTTTTTATGACAAGAGGTCAAAGTCTCCCAAATAACCAATTATTTTTCTTATTCTGTTTTTTTTTACTTAAGCAATCTTGCATTTTTTAAAATCATTTGTATAATAAAAGTGAGAAAGTGCATAGCATTAAGTAAGATGACTTAAGGAAAACTTTTTTTGTTGCTGGTCTTCTCAAGTGTATAGAACCTATTAAACCAAAGAAAGAAATGTGGGGCCTTTCTTAACCCATCCTAAATTGACTTACCACTGCTTTGGCCACTCAGAACTCACAATATCCATCAGATACATTCAATTTCAAGCAGTAATCTAAATTATATTTTAATTCTCTCAAAATAATACATAGCAACAGGAATAACAACGATTTTTTTTTTGGAGAATCAGCAATGCCTCCAGGTCTTGTAGTGATGTCTATTTAATCATTGATTTGAAATAGGGTCTACTTAGTTCATTGCTAGGTTCATATTCTAGGGTAGCCTGCTTGAATTAAACTCAGAAATTTTGATCTGAAAATTATCATGAGAGTAAAGAGTATCTGACACTTATGCTAACAAGTGAGTATTCCACACATCCCAAATAATAAAAAAACCCTTTTAAAAAATATTTCTCTTCTAAAATCTCAATTGAACAAAAGGCTCAGGGAAAGGCTAATTGCATTCTGATTAATAAATGATAGCATCTCATATTTACATAGTATCTTAAGATTTAAAAAGCATTCTCACAATACTCTGATTAGACAAATAGAATATGGAAACTGAGGCTTAGAGGACTTTAAAGAGACCTACTCTTGAAGGAAACTATATATATATATATATATATATATATATTTAGAAGTAACACATCTCATGCTGTGAGATTCTTGACCCTGTTTTCCTATAGATGCAACTAGATGGGACAGTAGGTAACACTGGATCTGGAGTCAGGAAGACCTGAGTTCAAATCTTGCCTTAGACACTAGCTCTGTGATGCTAGGAATGTTATTCAACCTCTGTCTGCCTCAGTTTCCTCATTTGCAAAATTGAGATAATAGTAGCAACTCATTTCCAAATAAGATAAATTGAGATATTCGTAAAGTTCTTTGCAAACCTTTACTTGTTACATAAATGCTGTCGTTGTTTAGTTGTTTCAGTAGTATCTGAACTTTTGTGACTCCATTCAGGGTTTTCTTGGTAAAGACACTGGGATAGTTTGCTATTGCCTTCTTCAGCTCATTTTGAAAATGAGGAACTGAGGAAAAAAGGCTTAAGTGGCTTGCCCAGGGTCGCATAAGCTAGTAAGTGTTGAAGGCCAAATGCGAAATCAAGAAAATTAATCTTCCTGACTCCAGGTCCAGTACTCTATGCACCGTTCCACCTAGCTTCCCTTATAAAAATGCTAATGATCATTATTAGAGAGGTTATGTGACTTACCCCAAGTCACACACAGGAAGTACTTGGCTGACAAAGAAATTTAATTTGATCCTCCAATTCCAAATTTCATGCTCTTTCCACTACACCATACTGTCCTCCATGGCATGTGGGTATTGTCTAAGCAACACTAAAATGTGATACCAATTAAGTCCCATGGATAATTGGTGACAGAACTGAAATTAAAACCAAATCACTGCCTATAATAACCTTAGCCTCCTTTATATGTTCAACTCCTCATCTTCTAAATGAATAGTGGATGATCCTCAGAGATCTGTGCTTCACCCTGAACTACTTAATATTTTTATCAATGACTTGGATAAATATATAGGAGATGTGCTTATCAAATTTGCAGATTAGGTCTGCTGGAGGTGGGGGAACTGGAGATGGTTAATACATAGGATGACAGTGTCAAGATCCCCCAAAATATAAATAAATGAATAAACAAACTAACAAATAAATAAATAAAGATCCTGACAGGCATATTAAGCTAAATCTAATAAGATGAAATTTACCAGGGATAAATGTAAAGTCTTATTCCAAGCTTCAATTAGCTTTTAAGTAGGAGGCAGGGAATGCTTGGCTTAACAGCAGTCCATTGGAAAATGATGTAGGGGAAAGAGGGAGCCTTAGTAGAATACCAGGTCAGGTCAATAGTGGTCAACAGTGTGATACAGTAGCTCCAAAAGACAAGAAAATCATAAATGGCTTTGAAAGAGGCATTGTGTCAAGGACAATGAAGGCATTAGTACTGCCTGTACCATACCCTTCTCAGGCTGTAAAACAACAATAGCTAGCATTTGTATCACTTTGTAAAGTTTGCATTGATGTTGTCCATTCATAAGTATATCTGTATAACATATGTGTATATATACATGTTAAATCAATTTTAATTAAATTAAAAGTCCCCAAAGGCTTGTTGCACTTTTAAGTTATTTAAAGCCATTAAGCTTAAAACTGCACTGACTCTTTGGGAACACATTTATGTTTCATTTGATTCTCAAAACAGTCAATCCTATGAGGTAAATGACACTATTATCCTCATGGTATAGGGAAGGAAACTGCAGTAACAGCCATCGCCTGAGGCAAAATTTGAACTCAGGTCATTTTGATTCTAACTCTGACACTCCAGCCATTATAACACCTAGGCACCTCAGGATGATGCTCATTTCTGGGTGCTACATTTTAGAAAGGACATGGGTTAAGCTAGAGAGTGCCCAGAGAAGGGTGACCAGAGTGATGAAGCGACTTGAGCTCATACAACATGAAGACTGGCTAAAGGAACTTGTAAGTTGACCATGGAGAAGGGAAGACTTAATTTGGACATGGAATACATCTTTTGGTGCTGGAAAAAGGATTTCATATGGAAAGAAAATTATGGTGTTAGAGAGTAGAATTAGGTTCAATAGACTGAAGTTGCAAACAGGTAGATTTAGGCTTGATATAGGAGAAAATAAAAAAAAACTTCTGAACAACTGGAATTATTAAAAAGTAGAATGGGGCTCCTTGGAAGAGAATCAGTGCCTCCTTATTAGGGGTTATTAAAAAAAAGCCTATATGCTCCCTTGTCTGGTTGTGTTCCAGAGGGTAACCTTTTCATATATGGGTTGGGCTAGATGGTGCAATTCTGAAGTTCCTTTTTGGGACTATGATTTTGTAACTAAATGAATATTGAGGGTTCCTTTCAGCTCTAAATTCTATAACCCTATGACCTGACCCCTAGGGGAATCAGGGCTTGTTCAGCTACAATAAGCAAAGACAGCAGAATATAATATTTGACAGAAAATTAGAAGGCAAGGTAACACAAGAGGTGAAACTTGAGGGATGAATTAAAATTATAAAAATTAAACAGCTAGGTAGTACAGTGGACAGAGCACGGGGCTAGACTCATCTTCCTGAGCTCAAATCCAGCCTCAGACACTTACTATCTGTGCAAGCTTAGACAATTCTTAACCATGTTTGCCTCAGTTTCCTCATCTGTAAAATGAACTGGAGAAGGAAATGACAAGCCACTCCAGTATCTTTGTCAAGAAAACTCCAAATGGGGTTTCCCCAGAATAACCTTGAGAGGAAGGGTGGTCAAGTACCAGTCTCCTTACTTTACAGATGAGAAAATTGAGGATCATAAAGGTTAAGTGCCTTGGGCTTGGTCATATAAGTGTCAGGAACAGGATATGAACCCAACTCTCTTGATGCTAAGTCCCATACTCATTCCATTTCTGCAAATTAACTTTCTAAGTGCTAGAAAAGAACATCAGTTCGAGGCAAATTATTGTAGAAGAAAAAGGTTTTTTGTACTGCAATCATCACTGAGGGCATTATATTATAACACAACAACCTGTCAGATGTGCCTAACTGTAATAATAGTAAATAATTAACATTTATATAATGCTTACTACATACCAGGCACTGAGCTAAGTTGTTTAAAATTATTATCTTATTTTTTCCTCAAAACAATGCTGGGAGTTAGCTGCTATTATTATCATCTCCATTTTACAGATGGACTTCCACTTCCAGGGGCCAAGATGGCAGAGTAAAAAGGTAGTCACTCCCACTCTCCCCTATCAACCTCTGAAAACCCAGAAAATATCACCCCCAAAAAACCCCTGGAACAGCTGAACCAGAAGAAAGTCAGGGAGTAGCAGTGCAGTAGCCCAGGTAGCTTGATGGATTGACGGGAAAGGCCCCTTTTACCCTGGGGGAAGGGGAGTAGTACAGAATGGGAGGCGCCCCAGCCACCTAGCAGAAAGCCACACTTTAGCACACCAGGAGGAGATCCTGGTGCCTTGGCATTCTACAGCAAATGGATCTCACAGTACCTCAGCAAAAATAACACCACAAATGGCCCCAGGTGGATAAACACCCTGCAGCATTCATCTGAAAGGAGCTGAAGAAAGCAACCTAAGAGTTGCCCTCAAGTTCCAGCCTTGCTGATTCCAGCCCAATACCAGGTAAGCTGTCAGAACCCTACAGCCTCCAGCTGCCAACCAGGAGGAGATCCTGAAGCCCAGGTGGTAGAGCAGGCAAACACCAACACCTGGACCTCTGAGTGCCTCAGTGAGGGCAGGGGAACTACTGGAAACCAGCTCAGAAAACCACCAGGTGCCTCTGCATTCTACAGCAAAGGAGTCTCCCATGCCTCAGCAGAACTAAGGGAGGCAGCACTGCAAGGGGCCCCAGACAGATAAACACGCTGCAGCACCCATCTAAAAGGAGCTGAAGAAAGCTAAAGGAAAGGAAAAGCAGGCAACCTAGAATTACCTGAAAGTTCCAGCCTTGCTGATTCCAGCCCAACATCAGGTAAGCTGTCAGAACCCTACAGCCTCCAGTTGCCAACATAAGAGGCCGCAGCACACAAAGCCAGTGACCAAGACCTAGGCTCCCAACACAGGAGAGCTCAATCTCCTTAAGGCCAGGGAATAAAGAAACACCATGACCAAAAAGAAACGTACCATAGATTCATATTATGGGACCAGTGAAGATCAAGACCGAAATTCTGAAGAGGACAACATTGTCAACAAACCCACATCTGCAACATCAAAAGGGAATATGAACTGGTCTGAAGCCCAAAAAGCCTTCTTAGAAGAGCTCAAGAAGAATTTTAAAAGTCAAATGAGAGAGGTAGAAGAGTCCTAAAAAAATGCAATTGGCCAACAGGAAAAAAAGTACACTGAAGAAAACAAGTCCCTAAAAAACACAATTGGACAACCGGAAAAAAAGTACGCTGAAGAAAACGAATCCCTTAAAAATACAATTGGCCAATTGGAGAAGGAAGTACAAAAACTAACAGAAGAAAACAACCTGTTAAAAATTAGAATTGGACAAATGGAAACTAATGACTCTATGAGAGAGCAAGAATCAGTCAAACAGAAACAAAAAAATGAAAAACTGGATGAAAACATAAAAAACCTCATAGGTAAAACAACTGACCTGGAAAATTGATCCAGGAGAGACAATTTAAAAATTATTGGACTACCTGAAAATCGTGATGAAAAAAAGAGCCTGGAGAGTATCCTTCAGGAAATCATAAAGGAAAACTGCCCTGAAATCCTAGAACCAGAAGGTAAAATAACCACTGAAAGAATCCATTTTACAGATGACGAAATTCAGGTAAACAGAGATTAAGTGACTCTCCCAGGGCCAGGCAGCTAGTAATTCTCTGAGGCTGAATTTGAACCTGATAAAACATTTGAGTCTTATTCAAATGAGTCTTTTTAATTCTAGGCTTGGTGCTCCATCCACTTCACCACCTAGCTGTCTAATAGCTATGACTGTGAACAAACAAAAAAGGGGGTGGGAGTTAGATAATGTTAAAAACACTTTAATTAGGTTAAATATTCATTTAAGAAGGATAACCATCAAAACTAAGAAAATGTAAAGTTTTAAGGTTACATTGAATAAGTCATTCCTTGCTAATGCCAACTACAGATGAGGTGTTAAGAGAAATAGCACATGGAGTCTTAGAATCATGATTTTTAAAAAGAAAAAACATGCTATATAGTATTAAATGACACTTAGAATCCACAAATTGTAACAAACAATAACCTAACCTAAGTAGAAGGGTTTAGAAGATGATAAAGGTTATTAGTTGTAATCATTTTTTAAATACAAAGAAAACAACAGCAATGAGGTGGAGAGATAAAATAACAGTGTAACAGATGGCAAATGCTACAAAGGGGAAAGTTTTCATGCTAATAATGGCCAGATTGTAAGAAAATGTAAAGAAGAGGCCAGTACTAGATGCCTAGAGGGAAAGCTGTAAATGTTCATAGAAATTGAGACCATGATCCATAACAGAATTTATAACCTCAATGAAAATGCCAACTGTTTTTCTCTTACTTCAAGACCTATCTTTCCCTTTGTCCTAAAATAGATAAGAAATACTTTCATTCACTCTATTTTCCTGAATTTAACAGCATATAAATTTTCTGTATTTCTGGCTTCTTGAAAATTAATGTCTCTATGAGCATAATGATGTGATTCCTTGAGGTCTATGGTATTTTACAACAAATACTCAGATGAAATTAACTGTATGAAATTAACTGTAACACTTGTTTCATGCATGAAACATTGGGTTCTATTGTTATTTTAAGGTATTATATCTAGCACAATTTCATTCTCACTACTTGGAAGTATCTGATGAAAATTTATCATGAAAATTTACCTAAAATAATTCTTGTTTATGAAAACTTACCTAAAAAGTAAAATTTTAATAATGTTCAAATGAAAATAGTTTAAATATAATCTAGCAAGTAGCAAAACAAACATATGTCCAATTACTTATTTTCAAATATGTCATTATATGACATAGTGTGGTGGCATTGTTAATAGCTCTCTGGTCCAAGTGTCAGGAAGACTTGAATTCAATTCCAGCCTCAGCCACTTGCTATCTGTGTGACCCTGGACAAGTCACTTAACCTTTGTCTGCCTCAGTTTCCTCATCTGTAAAATAAAAATACTACCTAACTCTAGGGTTTTGAGAAGGATTAAATGAGATATTTGTAAAGTGCTCTGGAAAACTCCTTAAACTTCCATAAAAATGCTAGCTATTAATAATTAGTCATGGTCATCTCATATTAGCTTTAAGCTTCATGAGCTGCTAAAATAATTTCATTCCATTTTCTAGATTGAAAAACCAATTTTAATGGGAAATCAATTTTACTACACTAAGTGTAATTACTATTTCTAATTAACAAATAATTTCAGTTTTACTCAAAAGGTCTCCCCCATTTCTTTTCAAATGAAATATTTATTTTATAAAATGCTAATGTCAGAATTTTAATAAAATAATAGTATATGCCAACCCTCAGTTGTCTAGAGAGAAAAGCAATAAGATTAATTAATTTAAAATGACTTGTAACATTTGTAAATTATTTTAAATTCAGCATCTAAAGAAGTAAAAATTAAAAAAATAAACAATAAAATAATTGACTCCTTAGATCAAAATTCCTAAGAACAGTTAATAAAATTCCAACTTCAAACCAAATAGTAATTTTATACAGCTGATCAAATTGGAGCTTCTTTTTTTTTTATGGAATTGCTGTTTCTTCAGAAAGCACTTGATTTGTTATGTGTTTTTTTTAAAGATTAGTCCATTGCTACTTTCCTTATCTCAGCAGTTAAGAGTTTTAATGGTAAATGTAAAAGCAGTTCATTCCAGGAAAGAATAAAAAAAAAAACAATGTTGAAAATAGATTTTCCCCTAATGATGTAAATAGAATTCTTATAGTTTTTTATTTTTATTTTTTCCTTTTATATTTAGAGAGAATTCTGCATTCATCAATTAAATTTTGCATTTCAGATTTCATGAACTTATTTTCTGCCTAACATATGCCTTTGCTCACAGCATCCACTCTGCAGATATCAAGGCATTCACTGGTAAACCATTGATCATACAAAATAAACACTTAATGTGCAATTTCTATTTTAATGAAGATACTGAATAAAATGTGTTAAAGATTTTGTGATAATCAAAGAAAGAAATTTTGTAAAAGTAAAACTGAATTCTATATAATAATTATGAAGAAGCCTGGCCCTAAAGAAAGCACACCTCCCTGTATTCTTCAGTAGAAGGTATGGGGTTATGGGAGTAGAGCACTGCATTTATTATCATATTCATATGATGTATTGGTTGGTTTTAATGAACTGCTTTGTCTTCATTTAAAAAAAATTCTTGGTTTCAAGACAGCTTGGAAGAGGAGGGGGAGGGACACATACAAGAAAGTGCAAACACATAAGATACAATTTAAAAAATAAATTTATGCAAATTGAGCATTTTAGAGTAAATGACAAAACAAATTTGAAAATTCCTAAAGACTAACTCTATCAGCTAAAAATAAACTATTTGTGTTAGGAAGTCAACAAAAAAATTGGGATTAAAAGAGGAAAAAAATAACAATTGTCAATATTTACATAAATAATATACTTTATATTCAGAAAAGAGGTGTGGAGTAGTACATTTAGAGATAGCTTTAGGTCCAAGAAAACCTGGTTTCAAGTTTTGCCTATGACATATATTAGCTATGTGGCCATAACCCAATCACCTAATCTCTCAGTGCTCTCCACAAATCTCTAAAATGGTAACTTGAAAAAAAAAAGGTGCCAACATAAACTGGTAGAAGTAATTTCATCATTTGAGATGTTCCTATGCCAATGAAATCATTGGTCTCATCTCCATGCATAATATAAATTTTGTGAGATATAAGAATAATAACTTAGACAAATATTAGTAAGCATAAAATCAGGCAGATAGAGATGATAGAGGCTAATAAGCATGTATAGTTCTGATAAGATTATTGTGCTTTATGTAGATACTAAGGAAAGAACAAAAATTATGGTAAATATATTGGCTTTAATATACACACATTTTCTATAGGATGTAAACCATGAGTTCTCAACTTTTAAAATTTAAAAATAATATTGGTGGAACAGTGGATAGAGTGCTGGACCTGAAAAGACTCACCTTCCTGAGGTCAAACCTGGTGGACATTTACCAGCTGGGTGACCCTGGACAAGTCACTTAACCCTGTTTACCTCAGTTTCTACACATAAAATGAGCTGGAGGAGGAAATGGCAAAACATTCCAATGTCTTTGTCCAAACACACACACACACACACACACACACACACACACACACACACACACACACACAACAGATCAGGAGGAGTCAGACACAACTGAAATGACTAAACAACAACAAATATGTACTCTCATTTTGCCAGTAAAAATTCATGTTCTGATGTCCACCACTGGTTGAGACTATAAAGCAGAACATGACTATCTTAATGATTGGGCCATGTCCCACCAGTAGGAACAACAGTTTAAAGCATTGGCCTGGAAGAGAGTTGAATCAGCCATGCTTCATATTCAGCACCCAAAGCAGAGGTACCTTATGAGGCTAAGACTTCCTACCTTTTGCCAGGAGTAATAACTACATAGGTAAATGATGATGGACAAAATACAGGCCAGCCTGAAGCTGAACCTGAACATTATACCTTTGGTAAAGGAAGGAAGCAATGGGAAACCCAAAGGAAGTCAACCTTTCTGTCCCCATCTTTATACTACATCTCTAGTTCAAAGATTTGGGCTGCAGTGCTTATGTGGACTTTGTGTATTACAAGGCATACAAAAGCACGAAGCAGGAGTGCCTTTTCTTTCCCAACCTGGCACTTTCTGTGCTAGAAACATGATAGAGGGGAAAAAAATATATCTTTTGCCTAGATTTTGGAATTAAACCCACTAGAGCTCTTGGATGGGGAGACAGATGTCCAAATCTACACCTACATGAGCGGATGGCATATTCAAATCTGGTCTGTGAAAATTAGAATCTAAATCATAGTTGAATATCGTCTTACCCTTTGTGTACAGAAATATTCTATTGATTGTATCTAGGACAGTAAAGTGGTATAGTGAATAGAGCATTAGATTTGGAGTAGGAAATACCAGAATTCAAATCTTGCTTTAGATACTACTTTGGCAAATCACTTAACTTTTCTGGGCCTCAGTTTCCTAATATGTAAAATGGGGATAATCAAAGACTTTTTGTGAAGATGAAATGTCAGTAAATATCTTTGCAAACATTGAAGTGCTATATAAATGTTAGGTGTTGTTATAATAATTATTTTTATTACTTCAAGTTGATAATAATTTTGGCTAAAATCAATGTCCTTGTCTTGAAATACCCTCATACTACCTCCCTTCTGCCTAGCTCTTCATTTTGTAAAGATAATCTGGGATTTGGGGAAAAACATTTTTGGAAAATACTTACAATGAGAAAATATAGTTAAACAACTTCTTGTGTTTTATATCCCCTATACAGTGCAAGATTGGAAACAATTCAGGGAGAAATATTTTTCTCCAATGCTTATAGTGCCATTGTAATCATTTTCCAAGCATGCTTCCCCCAAAATCCCAAATTAAAAGCTCACCTGCAAGAGAGAGTATGGATAGCCCATGGAGAGATACTACTTTGGCAAATCACTTAACTTTTCTGGGCCTCAGTTTCCTAATATGTAAACTCAGAGTCAGCAAGATCTCATTGGCTGTGTCCAGCCTCTGACACAGTATCATTCTGAAAAAGTCATGTAAGCTCCCAGTGTCCTCAGATAACTATAAGACTAGTTTGCAGAGCAAGTATAGAGCTACATTAATAGAGTTTGCTCACGGGGAGTTCCCCATGCAAATTAATCGCAGATCCAAAACAACAACAACCACAAAAATAAAAAACCAAACATTCAAAACAGAAAACAAAACAAAACACACTTACATGCTCTAGGTTTTCAAGTTATTAGAAATACAGATTTAAGAAACCACAACCAAAGTAAAAATATTGCTTCTAAAGTTCTGAATATGGCTAAGGGAAAATTATTGAAACTACTTCAATGTCCAAGTTAATCAAGGACATTGTTCCGTAACAGAAGTTGACTTATTATTCTGCCTAAATGTGATTATATTCATTTTAAAGCGTTATTGCCCAGAGGTAATATTATACAATTCAGAAAATGTGAATTAATAAGTTATTCTATTTTATTTTATCACTATGAAGGATATATGAGTGTCCATTTTGATTATGTGAGATTTTGAGACCTTGTGAAAAAAAGATGAGCAAAGGTAGAATAGAGGATAGAGCGCCAGGCCAAGAATCAGGAAGACCTGAGTTCAAACCTAGCCTCAGATATGTACTAGATGTGATCCTGGACATATCACTTAATTGCTATGGGCCTCAGTTTCCTCAGTGCAGATAATGCATTGCAGACAATAATGCAGACAATAATAGTGCTTTTTGTCCCCCAGAGGACTGTTATGAGGGTCAAATGAGACATTTCTAAGGTGTTTAGCATGGTGCTTAGCTCACAGTGGATGCTTAACAAATGCTTGCCTATTTCTCCCCATCTTTCTTTTTTTCAGAAATAAGCCTAAAATATTAAGAATATTTTATTTTTAGATTTTAGAAATATCTTTTAATATTGGGGCATTCTTTTATCTGAAACTATTTGAAGAAGAGATTTCTTAAATGTAAGTTAGATAATTTTTAAATAATAAAAATTGACCTTTAAACAGAAAAGTTTTCATCTCTGTCTTGGTCATTATCACACTCTCTTGCTTGAATTATAGAAGAATTTTATTTTCTACAGGACTCCATACTGATACCATCAGTTCAAAATGTATTAGATCATTCAACTACTTAGCTGAAGTTAGTGCTAGATAATGATCTTCATATAATTGTCTTGGATGGTTTAATATGAAAAATTATAACAAAGAAAAAAAGTTAGTTGTGGATTTTTGGATTCTACATGCTTCCTGGGGAAAAAAAAAAGATTGCTTTCTACTTCTGTTTAGTTAGCAGGGTATTTCCACCCATATTAAGGAAAAGAGCCTAAAAGCATATGGCTTATTGTTTGGTTTGCTGAAGAATTTCCCCGCAATGTCAGTTTATATCTTACCACCCTATAGATATTTCTCATTGTGTATCTGAGAGATATGATAACAGATGAAAGAGATGCTTTCTTCTTAATATGATAATGGGTTATAAACATCTATAACTTTCTCAAATCTATTCTAAAGTCAACTTTTTAAAAAAAATTTAGGAGTCCAGAGATATTCTATAAAGAATGATCCTCTTGGGAGAAGTCTATAGGATCACCTATACTACAATTAGATCCCTGTGAAAATCTCTTGAGCAAGTTGTAGGCACATTTTTCCAGTTACTTCTTATAGTTCAAAGATGGAGCTGATTTCTCTCAATCAGTACAGATTCCAATACTTAATCCAGTTGCCACACCATGGCATTTTAGTTTGGGAGATCTGTCAGGACAATTCTAATACTTACTTAGACTTAGTGACTGACTGATGAGACACCATGATACCACTGACAATGCTAGTTACTTCACTAAAAGACCATTTTGCCACTTGACACAGAAAATATTCCCTTCTACCTAAGTTTAGGAGTATAGGTTATCTATTATTTTCTTTTACCTCCTCAGTGTTCAGAAAAGTTCATGGCACGTGGTAGGAACTTAATTAATATTCACAGAATAAATGAACAACACCAGGACAGGTTTCAATGGAAAGTACCTAGATAGCAGAGGAACAGATTAACCATACATATTGTCAAATCCCCTCCAATTTACACTTCACCCATCTTTATGTGTTTTACAAAGGCCTCATGGGCTGCAACAGATTTATCAATGTGTCATCAGGTTTATTTATATGGAATATTATTTTCTTCGCTTTTCTTCTGATTGTTTTTGCTAATAGGGCAAGGCTAACTTGTAAGCTGACCTTATGAGGCTATGAGAGTGGGCAGAAAAGTAGCAGATGAGATCTAGTTTGGACAAGGGCAGAATAATGCACATGATTCAAAGTATATTTTGAAATGATGGGCTCCAAGCTAGCAGAATGTACTTAGGAAAACATACATAGGCATCACTGTAGACTGCTTTCTGAAGATAACTTAGCCTAATGTATTGGTGTGATCTGACTGACTCCACACAGGTCTGATCATGTCACTGGGCTCAGGAAGCTTCAGTGGCTCTCTGTTGCATCTAGGATAAAATACAAAGTCCTCTCTGCTTGGCATTTGAAGCCATCCGCAGACTGGTTGCAGCCCTCCTTTCCAGGCTGACTGCACATTACTGCCCACCACAGATCCTGTGTCCAAGCTAAACTGGCTGACTTGCTCTTACCTATCTGTGACATCCTATCTCCCTTCTCTCCATGCTTTTGAGCAAGCTCCTCCCCCTATTCCTGGAAAAATAATAACAACAGACATAGATAAAGAGCTTTAATTTAGGCAAAATGCTTTGGTTCTCAAATGAACCTCATACAAATCAAATGAGTTATTACAGGTATTATTAACCTCATTTTACAAATGAGCAGACAGAAGTTATGGAGGTTAAGTGACATCTATGGTCACACAGTCAGCAAGTACCAGAGATGGGATCTTAACTCTTCATCCAGGTCTGGCACTTGAGGAATAATGCCATGCGTGAGCTCCTTACCTCTGCCTCTTATAACACCTAGCTCTGTCTCAGACTCAGCTCCCATGCTACCTCTTACAAGAAGTCTTTTCTTATTTTTTTTAATAAGACAAAGAGTATGTGTGTATGCACGTATGTGTATGTGCATATATATGCAGCACATACCATATAGACACAAAATACATATCCACATATATGCACGTGAGAATATATATATATATATATATATATATGAACAAAGTTATTCTTTATATTATATATGCATGCATATACATACACATATACCTATGTGTCTATGCACATATGTTTGTGTGCATGTGTGTATCATCTCTGGCATAGCGGATAGAGCACTGAAGCTTAAATCAGTAAGACTTGAGTTCAAATATGACTTCAAATACCTTTTAGAGGTATGACCCTTGGCAAGTCATTTAACCTCTGTCTCCCTCCTTTTCCCCAGCTGTAAAATAGTGATAATCATATCTCTTACTTCACAGGGTTTTAATGTGTCTCAAATGAGATAATATTTGTAAAGTCCTTGAAAAAGTTAATATTTGTAAAGTACTTAGATCATTGCCTGGTACATAGTAAGGATTTAAATGTTTATTCCCTTCCCCCTTCCCTGATGAGGTCAGGGACCCCACAGTAGTACTAATAGACCCAAGCCTGTGAGATACAATATAAACAGATGTATGGCTTCAAAGATGATTTGTATAAATTTATGAATTGCTACTGATCCTTAAGCAGTTAATAAGGTAAACTGGATTATTCTGGAATATATCGTTAACTTTTGAGCATGACAGTAAGTGCCACACTTCTGTCATGACCACTATGTCATAGTGCTAGGACCAACAGACCAGAGGTCTGGCCCAGTGTAAAAATCAATTCAGTAAGCATTTATTAAGCTCCCAATATCTTCTAGGCATTAAGTTGATACTCGGCATACTAGAACAAAAATTAAACCATTCCTGTCTTTAAGGAGCTTATATTCTATTGAGGTGGTCAACACGCACGCAGAAGCAAAATACATACAACACCAATACAAGGTAATCCTGCAGGCCTTGGCAGCTAATGGGTTCAGGAAAGGTTCCTTGAAGAGGTGACTGAACTGAACTTTGATGTAAGCTAGGGATTTTCTGAGGTGAAGGTAAGGAAAGAGTACATCAGAGGCATGGGGGACAACCAATGCAAAGACATGGAGACAAGTTATGGAATTTCATGTCCAAGGAACAAGTGGCTGGGTTTGCCTAAAACTCAAGATCATATGAAGGAGAGTAATATGAAATATTCCTGGAAAGTAGGCAACAAAGGGGTGTGTGTGTGTGTGTGTGTGTGTGTGTGTGTGTGTGCGCATTTTAAAGAGAATATATCCCTTCAAGGAAAAAGATAGTTCCTGTATGCCATGTGAAACAGCCAAACTGTTTGAACTATATTTAATAAATTATTACTAATGAATAAAATGACAAGTAAATTTATTTCTTATAACATCCCTTTTCATTGAATTATTTCAAAAAGTATGCATTATCAATGAAGACATTTTATATATTCCTTTGCACAAAATAATGCTATTGTCTAAAAAAAACTATCAAACATCTGACAAATGTATTTTGTATGCTTAACTAGTGACACTAGGTGCATATGTATAAATGTGTAGAAATCCAAAACTTCCAGAATATGTTGACTTGCAATAATGTACTGGTATTCCATATGCAAAGGCATATGTGAGAGAAGTTGAAAGAAATCCAAGTTTTAGTGGTTTTGTATCAGAAAGCAATGCCTAACAGCTTAGTTTTCCAAATTAATTCAAGGCATGCAAAAAAAAAAATTCTCCTCTTCTCAATACCATGATCAAGTAAAATTTCATTAGTATGAATAATGACAATATAAATATAGACATTTTAATAGTAATTAATTTATTTTATAATTGCCAGAGATTAAACTTTGCCCATTTTAGTAAGCATACTTTCCTTCTCAAGAGACCAGAAGTTCTCTATTGCCTCTAGAACAAAGCAAAATTCCTCTGCTTAACATTTAAGCTGCTAATTTGATACCTGCCTCCCTTTCCAGGCTGATTCCCCGCTCCTCTTCATATACCCTATACATTCTACATGTCTTCCAGACAAATTGACCTCCTTGCTGTACACTCTCTACTTGGTGTTCAACATTCTCAAGCTTTCTTACAAGCTCTCTCTAAAGTGTAGAACGCTTCTCAAACCTCTTTGTAAATACCTACCTCTCTTCAAGTGTCAAGACAAACACCACTTCCTTTAAGAGGTTTTTCCTGGTTCTCCCACTTTTCTGCCCAGACTAAATGATATAAGTTGTGTTTGTGTATGTGTGTGTATATGTGTGTATGTAGGTGTGTTTATATGTGTGTATACATACGTTTATATATATACATATAGATCTATAAATATAAATATATATATGCATAAATGTATCTTGCATTTATTTGTGAATGTTATATTCCCCAGAATAATGTAAAAAGTTCTTTGAATACAAGTTTAAGTTCATTTTTGTCTTTGAATGCTAAGTGTCCAGTAAAGTGCCTGGAATATAGTAGGCATTTTAAAAGGTTTGTTGACTGAATAATTAAATGTAAAAGTTACTATTTCTTTTGGTTGAATAATTTTTGAGGGTCACAATAGAAATCAATGAAAAAGCTCTGGGAACTAGCAAATCTTATACCAAATAGTACTCTCATTTATAAATAACTCTGAATGACAAAAAGAATCACTATTGAATAAAATTAAGATAACATGACTGGAGTCAAGAGGAGAAATATTTACTTGGTGAGTGGTTTTATTTGTAAGTCAATAAACATACTGGATCATGGCCATTATGGAAGGTAGAATCTTGTGGGGATAAAATAGTGAAATGAAACTAAAGTAACAAGTTAACATTCTCTCCAAACTGGCTCTAAATCAGTGTTTTGAGTTGAGTTTATGCATTTCCTAATTCCAAACTAATAGTACAAACTGGGTTAAGGGAATGAGATGAAGAGAATTTTTTTGTCTACTTGTCCATGGTGTATTTTTTTTTCTTCCCCACAATAGGAAACCAAGCTTTCTGTCTTTAATCCGATATCCACTTCACTACAGAAGATTTATTTAGACTGCCTCTTGTTTCATAAAGGCCTCCAAAGTCTGTGGTAATTTTTGACACTTTGTTATAATGTTTCTCTGACCCCCTCCCCTCCCTCCAGCCCACCCCCCCTCCCATACTCCTCCCAGCCTCATTTTCATACGGATACAAAGCATTGGGATAAAATGATGGTTCATTATAGTAGTACAGAGCTCTTATCTTCATCCGGCAAGAGTCATTTCCTTCCAAAGATTGAAATGCAAATGTGAAAATTAATGATAACTGCATTATCTGATAGCAGAGATAATACCAATTCACTGTCAGAGTAACACACAGTCATTCAGATTTCCTCTGCTTCTCACAATATTCTTCGTACTGTCAGACTAGATCTATGGTTAACTATGTTTCATAGGTTTTTGTTAATTTACATCAAATGGCATTTCCCAGATCTTCTATCTACCACATTTTCCCAATCAAAAAGGAAACGAAATCAGAACTGTAATCTCCAAGTCCTTCTTAGCGCGAGTGAAGACAAAAAAGGGTGCTGTATCATTAGTGTCTGTTTCAATCTCACAGTGGTCTACCAGCCATTCCAATTTTATGCAAAAACACTTCCCCCACCGTTTTATTTTAACTTAAGGCATAAAACTGAGTAAGTACGACCATGGGTATTTATTCACAGTGATGAATAACAGGGGAGCAAGGAAATTTATTTAGAGATTTTCAGCTTACTTTCAGCACAGTTGCAACAAGTGAGGCATGCCTCACACTTTAAACAAATTCTGAAAGGTGATTAAAAAAAGGATCAAATTTTTATAGACTGAATCATTTTAAATACATTTGAAGGACTCATTACTTGGTAACTATATAAATCAGGAATCTCTTTCAAAATTGAATTCTGGAGGATATGTGATTTCATCAGAATGGAGAACTCCCAACATGGAAACTCCCTCCACAAAAGCAACCATCTAACTTAGAGAAGTCCTAGGAAGTGGCCTGAGTTTCATATGGGTCAAATGACAAGTCCATGGTCACCTAGTTAGTGTCAGAGGCAAGAATGGAAATCAGGCCTGACTCCACTTTATCCAATGGGCTATACAAGGTGCTGTTTGCATGTATATGGACATGGTGCTTGCCCCATGAAAGTTATAGTCAGTAAGCAAATCACCACACGAACGATTTAACAAAATTAGCCTCAGATATTTACTAGCTTTGTGACCTTGGAAAAGTCCTTCAACTTGTTTGCCTCAGTTTCTTCATCTGTAAAATGTGGATAATAATAGCACCTATTGTTGTTGTGAGGATCAAACAAGATGTTAACTGTAAAGCCTAGTTCAGTACCTGGCACCTAGTAGGTGCTCTATGTTAGCTATTATTAGGTATCATTATTATTAATGTAGGTAGTGAGGTTGGGAAAGTCAAAAACTATTTTAAAAAGTGGCCTACGGATTATAAAATCCAAATACTAAGTGAATGAAGTAACTGGAAAGTAGTATTCAAATGGTTGTTCTCATAGTGAGGCTGAAAGAATTCTTATAGGTGGCCTAGTCCAATCCCCTCTAATTTTAGAAATAAAGCAAGTGAGGCCCAGAGAGTTTAAGCAACATTCCCAAAGTCATATAGGCAGTACATGCTTGGGCCAGGTGGGGCTGTTCTATCCAATGAGATAATTTATGTGATATCATTTATAAACCATAAAATATTCTATACGTGGCAATTATTGCAATCCAAAGATTATTGTTTGTAACCTGCTTGCGATTCACTATATAAAAGTGAGGCTTTATTCATCACAAACCTATCTACAGAGATATGAACTGTTAAATTGTTATGATGAGGTCTGTTTCAAAAACCTTTATATTATCCAAGAACGTCTAACTTAGCATCTTTGATGTCATGGGTGCTCAGTAAATGCCCAATGAATGAAGGGGTGGCTTACTTTCAATTGGTCCTAGGAACTTAAAGAAAAATCAAAAAAGGGAGTAAAGGTTTTAAATGACAAGGACAAAATATTAGCCTTAATGAGAAGACACAATGGAGGAATGAATCACTGAAAATGTTCATGGAATCCTAATGGAAGATGAGCAGGAGATCAGTTAGATGCTATATAATGTAAATTATTAATGATTTTAAGAAGACAAAGTGTTACACAAGGAGAAGTGGGGAATATAAGGTTTATGAACTGGCATGGCTTTAAGCATTATAGAAAAATGGAATGTTAGAGTTACTTTAGTCACCTTAGAGATCAGAGAGTCTGAACCCCTCATCTTACAGATGGGGGTAGTGTGGCTGAGCAAGGAAAAATGACTTTCCTAAAATTCTCGTTCCCTACTGTCAGAGTTGAGAGTAGCACATGATTCTACCTGAGTTTAATGACCTTTCCATACTGCTGGGTGCTGCAGTGGATATAACCTTGGATTTGGAGTCAAGAAGACCAGAGTTCCAATCTGACCTCAGACACTTACTAGCTCTGTGACTTTGGGCAAATCACTTAACCTCTGTTTGTCTCAATTTCTTCAAATGTAGAAAGAGAATAATTTACAGCACCTACCTTGTAGGGTTGTTGTGAAGATCCAAGGAGATAATATTAACAAGGGGCATGACACATAGTAGGTTCTTTATAAATTCTCATTTCCTTCCCCCCTCTCAATTATCTAGTTCATTTCACAGTATAAAATGGCCATATATTGAAGTTTATTATTAACAGAGTTGGGAGAAAATCTTGACCATTTCACTGGAGTTCAGTGACCTGTCCACCCTAATACTGCTTTCTCCGTACCCTGTTCTAGTTCTGCCCTGTGTGGTGGCTACAAAGACCAAATGCAGATGGGAGTCACAAAGAAGATTAAAGGATTAAATAGGTCATAACATAGATGAAATAGTAAAAGACCCAAAATTATCTTTCTTACTGGAAGAAGAGACCGGTAGGACAATGAAATGAGGTCAAATATATGAAAAATTATTATGTATGACATAGTAACTGTTTTCCATCTCTGACTATCAAATAAAAAAAACTGCTTTGAAAAAAGCAAAATATTAATGACAGTAAAACTTCTTCTTTGGGCTATCAAGGTAAAGCTGGGAAACTTCACTAGATGGGGTAAAACAAGGCAAATTTCCATCAGTCCAAGATAGTAATACTCCGGTACTATTTTCTAAATTTTCCTATGATTCTGGAATTTATTTTGTTATGATTACTGATACTGATTGTATCTGACTATCTGGGCACATCTTAAAAAACAGACTTTAAGACACTCAAAAGCCCAACTAAAAGCTATGGCATGCTTACACAGCAAATTAAATCCTGAGATAATATATCACAACTAGGCATTTTTTCTCAGGAATAATTTAATGCTGATTTTGAAACTGCATATTTAGTGCTGTAAAAAGGACATATCATTTATTGTTAATAGGCACAACTTTAGGATATACATAGACCCACAACCACAACCATACCCACTTACACGCATACATCACTCCCTAGATAAAGTTCTACATCAAGATTCACTGACTCAACAGTAAAGAGACATATAACTATGCGCAGGAATATAGACACTTCTTACATCTCAAGTATTTTTTTAAAAAAGAAAAGATGTTAAAAGCTACCCTGTTTCTTCTTTTATTCACAGCCTGCAGATATTAATGCTATTTGACAGGTAATTTAACAAGAATGTCTTACTAAAAGGAAAATTTCTTTTTAAAAAAGATTCTAATGAAATAATGGTGCTTGACCCAACAACTAGGATACAGAGATACCAATACATCCTTCTATGGTGTAATGATTTCATTGTTTCAGAAGTGCAAATATTCATTTGCAGATATTGCTGCTCAGCTACCTGTGGAGACCACGCAATTGATTTTAGAATGTCCAGAAGAAGGAACTTCTTGATATACTGATTTTCCTTACATCTACTTATCTCTTCATCTATCCACAATTTGTTTTCATGTTAAAGTGTGTACCAACACCACCCCCATTCATGTGCAACAATGAAGATCAAATACACGTTTATACAAACACTTCCATCTGTTTAATTAAAATCTCTTTGACTAAAAATTAATTTCCTTGAAAACAAAAATGCAGAAACTCTGATGTTGAGGAAAAGTATCAATATTTATGTATTTTCTGTAATACTAAATATAACCTCTTACACATTTAATTTTATATCAATATATTAATGATGAAGAGCAATGAAAGTTAATGAAATTTTTCTTTGAAAAATACAAAGCAACCTAAAAAAGGACAGAAGTAAATTTTTCTAAAAGTGCCTTTATTTCCTGTCATAAAAAATGTCATAAATTGCCCATAGTATAGTAATGGAAGCATTATGAAATGAGTATTTCTAAGAGAATAGATGTGCCAGAAAAGATTTCTGTGCTCTTTCAAAACCTCAAAAATGGGCTTATACTACTTCAAATGGAATATGTTTTATTCCAAAATCTTGCCTTTGCATAATGCTGCAGTGTACAGAATATAAACATTTGTGTATATCATTAACACCGTTTTCAATGACATCATAATGATCAGATATACTGCATCTTCATTTTTGTTTGCATTATATTTTCCAGCTGCTGGTTTCAGAAAATTATCCCTGGAGTTCTCTTCTTCTTCATGCACAGCATACAGTAATTTGCAAAGTCATGCAAGGATGAAAATGTGATTGAAATATAGAATATTTCCTAATGAAAAATAGTACTGCATTATGAATTATTGTTAAAATAATTTCAATACACTGTCCCTAAACCTCTTTATACAATAGTCTCTATTTATACATTTGCTACAACTGGAAAATCCTGGTTATTATAAACAGAGCCTTTTAACCATATTTTATTTGGCATTTTAAAAATTAAATCTGGAATTTTTCAACTAGCTTACAATGTTGTTGCCTAAGTTGCTTTGAACATTTTGTGTTCATCAACTCAATGTTTTTCTATGAAACCTAGGACTTACTGATGGAAATTAAAACTGGTGCTACAAAAATCTCTCCAAATCTACAGATGTAAAGTTATCTTCAGTTTGTCTTTCAGCTCCCAAGATAACATCCAGGGCATATCTAATGATTTGAATAAATACCAAACTGATCATTAAAGTCCTTAAAATACCTGTGGAATTGTTCTGTTTATGAATTGTTCAATACCTACATAGTTTGGATTTCAATGTGGGTTCACATTGCTTTTACCAGAGGAAGGAGAAGCTTCATCTCATGACAACTCCAACAACAACAACAACAACAACAACAACAACAACAACAAAAATGGTACAAATAACCTTGTAGTATATAGCATTAAAATGAAAGGCACAAATCTAGGGCCAGCCTCCATAATAAATGCTATTTATTTAATTCTCTACCCTAAACAGCATATATTTAAAGAATAATTTTTCATAGGGATAAAAAGTTTGAGGGGCATCCCCACTTATTGGTGTCGGGTACATCTATGCATATTTATCATCTATATATGTTTATATATGTGTATCTATACATATATATGCATATATATATGTGTATATACACACACACACACACACACACACACACACACACACATATATATATATATATATATATATATATATATATACAGAGAGAGAGAGAGAGAAGAGAGAGAGAGAGAGAGAGATGATGATGATGATGATGATGATGATGATGATGATGAGGGGGAGGGATCTTCTGAATTTCAAAGCCACAATCTTGCATTTTAAATCCTCTCTCCTACCTGGTCCATCCCAGTCATCTGTCTCAGTGCTGAGCTGCCCTGGTTTTTCTGATTGTGTGTCCCCATCTGATTCTGCTGTCTCCTGGATCCCTTCTTCATCACCTGAAAGAGCACCAACACAAATACAGATAAAGAAAGAGATAAAAAAACAAACAAATTGTGATTTTTTTCAGCTGCAGGGTTTTTCTTATTTGTTACATATATCTTCACCATGCAAATGTTTAAGCATTATCACTTTTGATTCTTGGTCCTATTTTGTTACAAAAATAATGAAGAGCATCCAGTAAGGACTATAAATTCATTGCTGAAAAGATTATTCAAATTTTTCAAAACAAAAATCTGCAGAGTTATTAAAAGTATTTATAAAAATGCAAATTCAGAAGATAGGATTTCATGTTTTCTGAGAGTTTTGGTAAATGAAACATTAATTTTTATCCTTTTGATGGTTTTTAAATTTAAAAGTGATGTTTATGGGAAACTTTATGGAAAGCGTTGGAACCTTTTCAATATCGTTGAGAAAATGAAAAAAGTGATGTTCATATGGTAAAACATTCTACACCCTTTTATTTGAATTTAAATTACTCTGAAACAGTTCCAGCATTTTGGAAGGAAAAAGAAGATATTTAGACATTATGCAAGACATAATGCTCACATCTCCATTAAAATGAGATTTTTAAATGTCACAAATTATTAATCTATGAGATAAATATGAGTTCTTATATTAACATAAATATAGATTCCCAATATTTTGCTAAATTTTGAAATATTACTTAATGAAGGAAAGTTATGTGTTGTTCCTAGGGTTTATTATCTTCTTTTATGTTTTATTTTCATAGAGTAGTATATCCAAAAATAAGTGCTATTTCTGTCATTCAAAAGGAGATATAAATTTTTACATAAACATATTGTCAAAATATGAATTATTAGTTAGCAGTGCCTTAAAGTACTTAAGAGAAATCTACTAAAATATTTCTAATTGTGATTACAAATATTCCCTAAAAAGCCTTCGATAAAAAGAAAAAAATAATTAAACCTAGATGTAAGGAAAGGTAAGGAAAGAAAAGAGACAACTTGAGGAAAAAGAACAGATTAAGAAAATATGAAATACTGCTCAAAACTTACAATGGTAGCAACATAGTGACATTTAAAAACACATAATTTTGGGTGTTTTTCAGGTTCAGATTTTCCCTAGACTATTTAAAGTGTCTGCTTCCTATTAGGTTGTATAAATACATTTAAGACTTTAGAATATACAAAATACACAGGGGAAATTACTTAATTGTGATGATTGTATTTAAAGTGTTTAAAGTGCTAAAGTTTGTGTTAGAATATTTTTATTACAAGTGAAATAAACAAGACATTAATTAATCCTTACTAATATGAAAGAAAGGATATATAATGTGAAAACCAAGATGTAGGCCTGTCAAGCTCAGTTTTCCCATAGTATAGAACGCTTTAAAAATGTTGCCCTATGAGATTCCACAGGGCAAACAAAAAAATGGAAACAAAATCAAAACTATTTACTAGTTGATACAAATCTTTCAACCATATTACTCCAAGAACCTGGATTCTCAAATCCATCAGTATGTACAGCAATCAAACTCACTGAAATTTTTGCACTTGTCTCTGAATTAGTCTCCCTTGGCGTGCCAGTTTAACTCTCCATTATCCTTTATGGTTAAATTCTCTGTTCCTTTTTCCCATTAATACTCACACCTTGACAAAGTCTAACTATGGGTTACCTACATTCCTACCCACATGCTGCTTAAAGAAAGACATAATGCAACCATAAATTTCTGTTATCTAATCCCAACTGATTTCTCACTGCAGCAAGACTACCCTTTTACACTTTGTTGAGTGACACCACTCTCTTCAAAAGCTGTTCCTCAACCCTCCTACAGCATCTCTTCACCCCAGTATTTCAGCATTAGAACTTGCTTCATATTCACCAAAAACAACGATAACAACAACAAAGCTATGTGCTTAGAGTTCCCACTTGTCCCCCGATCATCACACAGTCCCTTGACGTAGTCTGTCATTCTCTCCATCTTCATTATTGGTGGCCCTTCACTTTAGATATACCCTTTGGTTTCATCCTCTCAAATCTTCTTCAGTTAATTGTACTCATCATCATTCCCTCTCTCTAAAACTTCAAACACTCCCTTTTCTTCTTTGCTGCCTACAAATAAGTCCAAATCTCTCTATCTCAAAAAAAAAATCCCACCAGATCCTAGCATGTCTGCTATCATTAGCCTTATATTTTCCCCTTTCTCAACCAAATTCTTTGATAAAGCCATCAATGTGTGATGACTTCACTTCTCCTTTCAAATTCTTCTAAGCCTTCTGCAACATGGCTTCTAATCTGTCACTCAACTGTTACTGCTCTCTACAAAGATATGAATGATTTTTAATGATTGCTGTATTTAACAATCCTTTCTCAATCCTTATGCTTGACCTCTATGCAACATGTTACATAGTTGACTATGTTCTTCTCCTGCATACTCTCTTCTCTCTGGGTTTCTGTGGCATTGCTTCCCTCCTACCTGTCTGATCACTCCCTCAGAATTCTTCACTCATTCATCTACATCAAGCCTACTTACTGCTTAGGTATATTAATGCTCTGTCCTGGCCCTGCTTCTCTTTTCTGTATGCTCTTGCATTTGGCAATCTCATTGTCTTCATATTCAATCATCAAACGCATATTGAACATTTTCGAATGGATGTCTTCTAAACATCACAAACTCAACACATTCAAAACGGAAATCATTTTTGTTCTCAGCTTCTGAACTTCTCTCTTACTCTGACGTCAGCACCACATTTTTCAGGCATCCAAGTTCACAATCTCAGCATTACCTCTGACTCCTCGCCACCCCATATATTAAATCAGTTGCCAAGTCTTTACATTTTGCACGTTGCCTCTTCACCATTCATGTATCCACCATCTCGGTTCAGGCTTTTACCACTCCTCAGCTGGACTACTGCATTTACTCCCTATTTGGTCTTCCTTACCTTATGCTTCTCCCCACACCAATCTATCTTCCACACAGACACCAAAGGGATTTTTCTAAAGTGCAAGTCTGTCCATGTCACACCCATTCCCTCTCAACAAACTCCAGTGGTTCTCTATTACTTTTAGGTTCAACTACAAATTGCTCTGTTAGACATTAAAATCTCACGATTCCTACCTTTCCAGTCTTCTGTATTACTCCACTTCATGAACTCTGTGTTCTATCTGTATTGGCATATTCATGGTTCCTTACACATGATGCTCTATTTCCTATCTCCATGCATTCAGATCGGCTCTCCCTCGTACATAGACAATCCTCCCTTCTTACTCCCATCTTTTGGAATCCCTGGCTTCCTTTAGGATTCAACTCTAATTTCACTATCTATACAAAGTCTTTCCTGATCCACTCAAATGCCATTGTATATTTTCGTAAAATTCAACATAATCATTTTGCATATATTACACATAGACTTATTACAATAAATTCATTTGTATATGATCTGTATAAATTTATGAGTGCATGTTGTTTCTTCCATTAGACTATAAACTCTATGAGAGCATGAACTGTTGTGCTTCTTTTATCGTATCCCCAACATTGAAAGCACAAGTTCAGCTCATAATAGTTCATAAATGCTTATTGATTAACTGAAGGACCAAAACGACCTTAATCTTTGACTCCTGTCCTGTTTCCAACATATCTCAGAAAAATACACTACCTTCCTGTAACTTCTTAAAAATCAGAATTATACAAATGTGAACTTTGTTTCTTCTAGCTATAGTAGGGTCTCATGCTCTGAAATTAGTCAAGCAAAGGTTATATACAATTTGTCCAGTGTGCTATAAAGAGGGATTCTTATTTAGGTATGGTGTTTGACAAGATGGCCTGTGAGGTCCCTTCCTACTCTGTGATTCTGTAATTCTGCAAAAATGATCATAATAACACATAGATTACTTACCTTACAGGTAGAGATCCTCATCACTTCATGCCTGCAGGATAGTTAGAAATAGCCTATTTGTTAGTCTCTCTGCTTCAAGACTCTTTACAATGCAATCTAATTTGCTATCAGCTGCCAAAGTCATCTTCCTAAAGGACAGTTCTGACCATGTCATCCTTATCCTCAAAACACTCCAGTGGCTCTCTGTGTCTATTAAAGCCTCTTATAACGAGGCCCTTTTCTATCTTTCTAGCCTTCCTACGCTATACCCCTCTTCCTTTATTCTGTGAACCAATGAACAGTTGGAATCAGAGGATAGTATTGCATAATAACAGTTAACAATTATATAATGTTGGAAATATGAAGTACCTTAAATAAATGATATAGACCTTGCACCTTTTCACTGATTCTCTCCCATGCACGGAATCTTTTCCCTCTTCACCTCTGCTTCCTGGTTTCTATCAAGACTCAGTTCAAATCCTACTTTTTGCAAGATGCTTTTCCTATTCTTTATTGCTAGTGCCTTCTCTCTGAAATTACCTCCTATTTAAACTTTATAGGTCCTGTATGGACACTGTTTTTTTTTTCACATGTGAATTTCTCATTAGAATTTGAGCTCTTTGAGGATAAAGATCATATTTTCCTTTTTCCCCATATAACCAATGCTTTGGACAGTGTCTGGCAAATAGTATCCACTTAATAAATGCTTATTGACTAACTGATCTTAGTGCCATACTGGTCTTATTTCCCAAACTCCTCATTTATTTCTTTTTTCATTCTAGATGGTGTGGAATCCTTTCCATAAAATTGCCTCTAGTTCTGCTTTAACAAAATCTTCCCTCAAATGTTCTCCATAATGGAGTCCTTACTTTGGTCCTTGGATTAACTCAAATGCTTATCTATCTCTCTATCTCTCTCTCTATCTGTCTATCTATCATCTATCTGTTTGTGTGTGTATACATACTCATATACACATATAGGAGAGACTTTTGCTGCCTTCCCCTTTATCTATCATTTAACTTTTGAATATCCCTTTCAGTGCACAAAACTTATCCTAACAAGTCTCAGTGATACCCCTGAGTTCAAATTCTCACCCTTCTATTAGGATCTTGATTGTTAATCATTTGTATATAAACATGTGAAGCCATGCATGGACTTTCTTCTTGGGTTCCTTGCTTAGATTCTGTCTTTTGTACATTCTGAGTGTCTACATTTTTATCTTCTTCCTTCATTATAGCTCTGGAACATAGCTCCACCACAACAGCTCCCCTTCCCTCATTGGTGGAGTTCCTCCCAAGGTCTATATTTTGGGGAAGAGACAAGGCTAGACAACCTTCATTCTTGAACTTGGCTTTGCTTTTAACTTTCTAGACTTCAACATCATTCCCAATGCAGGCAACCTTTCCCTACCCCACTTCCCTTTCATCTACCTTTTATTTGCTGTCTTCTTTCATCAGAATGTAAGCTCCTTGAGGGACTCTTTCTTTTTGCTCCTATGTATCTCCAGTGTTTAGCATATTCCCTGGCATATATTAAGTGCTTAATGAATGATTGATAATTTATTGTCTATCTTGCCTGGTATATGTAGGAAGAGTTCATTCTCCAATCTTCAACCTAACCCATTCAATGTAAACCCTCTTTGATTATACCTGCAAGCACTAGGCAAAAATGAATGAATGAATAAATAATAAATAAAGAGTCTGTCATTTCTATGTTTTAAATGTTGTTCAGAAATCTAAATACTATTATCAGGTTGTATTCTCTTAACCATGTATTTATTTTGTTATATTTTTTATCTTTGTATCTCCATTTAATAAATGATTATTAATTGACTGATTGTCACTTGAGGTCTCCCATTACCATTGCATAAAACTATATCCTAACACTTGATTGCCATCTGCCTTTTAAAATAGAAGTGAAAAGTTATCTTCCCGCTGAGTATGGCCAAGTCCATACATAAATAGATACTTAAGGTATAGATTATACTTTTTTTTTAGCTTCTGTAATATTAGTGAGAATGATAAAAGGAGAGATAATACAGTAGTAGGATAAAATCAAGGCACCATCAAAATAGTAAGATGGGTCACGAAGGCAATGGAAAGATAAAGAAAAAATTCAAACTTCAGATTTAACAGGAGATATTTTTGAAGGAAAAAATCCTTTCAGTGCTGTATTTTGTCTTTGTATCCAGCATCTGGCATTGTGCCTGTTACATAGTAAGTACTTAATAAATGTTTGTTAAATTTAAATTAAACTGAATTACGTGTCCCTAGCTTAATCTCCAAAGTCTGAAAGAATGATCCTGATAAATTTTAGAAATATTAAGAAGCAAAATATACTATATGGAAGAGGAACCCAGAATGTTTATAGAACACAGGCTTAATCAATCAATCAATCAGTAAGCATCTACATACCTGATAAGTGCTAGGAACAGAGCCATATGCTTGAGACACAAGTACAAAGTGTGAAACAAACCCTACTTGCAGCTTATATGAGGGAGACAGGTACACATGATAAAGTTACTATGTGCAATGTACTTAAATACAAAGTAGTGAGGGCACAAGCAGTTGTGGGGAAGAAAGGTTTTATGTAGAAGATGGTGCCTAGGCTGCATCTTTAAGGAAAAGAAGGAGTCTATGAGGCAAAAGTAAGTAGGGACCTATTCCAGGCATGGAATATAGTGAAAAGGCACAAAGATGGGAGATGGAGAATCATGAGTGAGGAAGAGAGAGAACAGAGTAAAAGAGGGGAATACCATCCAATGAGGCTGGAAAGAGAGGTTGAGGTCAGGTTGTCTAGGGCTTTAAAAGTTAAAGAGAGGAGTTTATGTTCTATCCTATGCATAGGATCTTATGAGCATGGGCTTCTGAGCTGGGAAAAGTCTAAGAGACCTCCTGGCCTACGTACCTCTTTTTATACATAAGAACGCTAAGACCGTGAAAGGCTGGTATTTGCCCATGGTCATACAGGTAGTAAGTAGTAAAGCTGTCATTTGAAAGCTGGTTCTCTTTATTAATTGGGTCTCACTGGAGCAAAAATCAGATCGTTCCAGACATTGGAAATTGTAGAAAGTTTAGAGTTTATTGATAGATGGATGGATTGCTTTGAAGGACTTTAGCTGAATTCAAAATTCCTTTTTATGATAAGTCCAATTTGTTGAAGGTACTAAAAATCCCATGATTAGAAGGCCTCATGACAGGTTACAGTTGAGGATAGTTCTTTTTAAGAAGTTTGTTTGTTTCCTTACCTAGAGCTCATATCTCTTTCTGTCCTTTCCCTCCTGTTCCCAGTTCTTCCCTCCAGGTCTTCACCCAACTAGTCTAAACTTTTTTCTACATCAGAGCCCTTCAAATACATGAAATTAAATACATTCTGCATTAGTATAAGGAGAGCCCTTAATTTCAAGAGATGGTAGTATTATTTGGTACTGAATAGAGAGATCTCTGATACCCATCTTCAAAATGTCTGAAATGCCTCAAACTCTAATATTTACTGGTTATGTGACCATAGGTTCTCAAACTTTCTGAGCCTTAGTTTTTTTTATCTATAAAGTGGGGATCATAATATCTGTAGTATCTACTTCTGGAGGTTTTGTGAATCAAATGAGATAATAGATGTAAAGATCTCTAGAAATTTAAAGTACTAATATAAATGCCAGCTATTAATCAATCAGAAAACATTTCTTAAGTGCCTATTAAGTGCTCTATTGTGCTAGGTACTGGGGATACAAGGTCAAAAGCAAAGCATTTCCTGTTCTTGGTTTACAATCTGTTTGGAAAATAAAACATGAATTTATGGAATATAGGTTTGAGAAATAGATATTGGTTGATTTGGGGAGGATAGCAGTAGTAGTATGAGGGTAAAGGAAAGATCAGGAAGCTTCATGTAAAAGTGGAATTCAAAGAGAGCCTTGAAGGAGATTAGGGATAATCTGAGTTAAAAGTGAAGAGGGAGTACTTTCCAGGAATGGAGGTTAGCCAGCATAAGAAAGAGAGATGGGCTCTGGAGCACCATATATTTGGAAGAGAAAGAAGGCCACACTGGCTGATTTATAATATGTGTGATGGAGCATAATGTGTAATTAAACAGAAAAGGTAGGTTGAAGACAAGTTTAAATTTCTGCCTTTTCTTTTCTCATTTCAAAATGTTTCTCTACTTCATCAAAACTGGCAGGGACTACAGAAGCAGCCTTCACTTGGATCTACATCTAACCCAACCCTCAGCTTCTGCCCTGAAAGTAAACAGTAACTTGACCATTCGCTATAAGCTTCCTAAGAACCCAGAGGCAAGTAGATAGAGAGAGCTGTTTTGAGATGAGTGCTTTTTCAACTGTACTCTCTTCTCAAGTCCCTGTCTGTATCTGAGCATTAACAAACACTGAGAGAATACTATTTCACTGTGAGTTGATATCATCAGACTGAAAACTGTGTAAACCTTCAGGTAAAATTCAAAGAAAGTCCCATTGATGTGAAAATATCATTGAGTATCAACTCCTCCTTTCACCCTGAAAATCAAACAAACAAACAAAACTGTTTCACCCATCCTGCTAATACATTTCAATGAATTTCCTCCTCATTGAAAACATTATTTCTTTACATGATTTATGCTTCCTATTGTTTTCTTTTTTTCCTATTTTTATTTTGCAGCTAGAGTGAGGCACCATCTATATAGTGTTTGCTCAATTGCTATTGATGACTGACTTGACTTTGGATTCTGGTTCTTTCAGCAGTGTAATGTTGCTGAATCTGCTAACTACTTGTATCTCTGAAGATCTTGCTATTGAATGTCTCATTATGCTACATGTTCCCCTTTTTAACTCTTCATTCTCTGAGAGAATTCATCATCAAATCACACTCATTTCCTCATTCCTTTTGCTGAATTGATTTTTAATATTTTTACTGGATAGAAGGAAAAATATTAGAAAATTCATTGCAATATAAGGTGAAATATCTGGATTAGTTCACAGAAATGCCCTGAATTCTTTTCACTTCCAAATTGCCATTCTTAATTCTGCTGCATTTCTTGGCATGGAACCCTACATGTTTTATACCTCACCTCCCATATTCATTCTAAACTTGTCCTGAACATGTGCTGACTTTAAATATTTAATCTTATGTTCATTTTATCCATTTTTATTTTGGTCTGCTCCTAGAATTGTCTAAGTATGATGACATTAACAATTCACCAAGACAAGTAATATAGAAATTTAGTGAGAGTGAGATGAGGGGTGTGTGAGGAAGAAGGATGGGGAAGTAGAAGAGAGTTTACAGGAGGAGAACAGGATGATTATTCACAAAATTTCTTATTCCAATACATTAAAATAGCAATTTCAGTGTATTTTCAGCAAAGCACAAACATTTAATGGGATAACTACGATATATAACCAGGGGCCGATTCATGAAAAGACGAAATAGAATAAATGTCAAGCGCTTACAAAATCTATAATATTTCTGAAATTATGGTCAGGGAGTTAATGGTTTTCCATTGCAAGATTAAACTCTTTTGTTGCTCTTTTAAGAGATATCATAAGTATTTTGTGGTCCCTTCCGTTTTTCTTAGTCTAGTTTTCAGAACCAATGAGAGTCCTATAGGAGGAAATTGAAGGTGTTATTGAACAGCATAATGCACAGTACAAGTGATTATGACACAAAGAACAGGAGAAACATGGTAAAATATAGTCTTTGGAACACATGAAACAGGATATTTAACTACCTAAATAGGGGCATCTGCCGGCAAAGAGGCAAATGCGGTAGCTAAAACTGACAGAATTTCAATGACAAAAACAAACATTTCATTGTCAGTGAAATTTAAATGTTTCAGTATAAATTAGAGATCTGCCATATTCTGAGACCATCCCCCTTTCAGCACAAAACAGCAATGGTGTTTGAAAGCAGCTATGCAAGCCCACAACTCTTTTCAACCTTGCTCCTTTAATCCACGGAGCTACTAGCAATATTAGCCTCTTATAGAAATTCTCATACAATATCACTATTGAACTTTCTTGACTAGAAGCGCTACAGTAGCTGTTAGTCACCCTATAATGTATTTTGCAATCAGCTAAATCATCAAAGTATTTTTTCACAATGAACAGTTCAGAACTGACAGATCTACTTTCTTGTTCACAAGTGCTTATCAGAGAACAGATATCATATATGTTTTCTAGGTGCTGCCTATAGTTAGAGTACTTTCAGAGAAGCCACGCATGAAAGATAAGGTCATAAAAGAGATGAAAAAATGTGTGAGTTTCATACACTTATGGTTTTATCATCATACAAGATAGCTTTGGTTAAAGGACTGTACTAGTCTGAAGCAGCAAACTACAGCTCCTATTGAAGCCGAAGAACATTAAAAGTTTAGGATTCCTTTTGTGCTTGCTTTTCCTTGAGAGTATAAAGGGTATGTCTAGACTGTTGTAAGTTTTCTAGTATTATATACGATGAAACCATTGCTCAGTTGTAAATTATAATAATAAAATTATCACTGGCCAATAAATGCATTTTCTACTACCAAACCCAAGATACAGTTCTGATCCAAGCTCATTCAATAGAAAACATTTATTATCTTCAATATGGAAGGCCTTATGCCATGGGGAAAGAGAAAGCCATGGAGAAAAAGAAAACAAACAAATAACAACAACCCAAGACACAGTACCTACCCTCATGAAGTTTGAAGGAGGAGAAAAGAAATGTGAAAATTAATTAGGATATTGGAAATGAAGTAAAAGTGCCATTAAATAGAAAAAAATGTTAGGTGAATATGGAGGCATAAAGATTACTTTCAGTTAGGAGTAACAGGGAAGGTTTCATGAAGGAGTGAGCATTGAGTTGGACCTTAAAGCATGGAAAAGAATCCAACAAATAGAGCTGAGGGAGAAGAACATTTGAGGTGAAAGAAAAAAAGAAGTGAATTTATGGATGTGGGACAGGCCAGGGATTGCTCAAGGAACAAATAATAATTCAGTTTGGTAAATTTGTTGGAAGCATTAAGGCAGTGTGGAATGATAAAAAAGAGGAGTAGGGAGTCAGAGGATGTGGGCTTAAATTTTGGCTTGACTATAGAGTAGTTGCTTGTCCTTAGCCAAGTCACTTAACCTCTCCAAGCCTCAGTTTCTTTATCTGCACTTTAAGAGGATTGTTCTAATGGATGTATAATCTCCTTTTCAGCTCCAAATTCTGTTTTCCTATGAGAGTAGTCAGAGATAAGACCAGAATGGAAGAATGAAGTCACATTGTAGAAAGATTTCAATGTTAGGCAAAGGAGGAATTTGATTTTATTTGTTAAATAAAGAACAGATTAAATTTTCTTGAGAGAAAAGATCATAGGATAAGAGCTATGGTTTAAGAAGAAAAGCCTGGATGTAGATTAGGATGCATTGGGAGAGGGGGGGAATGGAAGCAGGAGAATTAGGAAGCTACTTTCTGACAAGAAAGTTTTAAGAACCTGAAAATAGCTGGTGTGAACTGGAATGCAGAGAATGAATGGATGCTGGCCATTTGAGAGATAGTGAACAGTTAGAAATGTGAGGTGGCATCTGGAGAAGAATCAAGACTGAAAATTAATAATTTGCCTCAAGTGACAAATGAACTATGAACAAAGATAAACTATTATAAAAGTCGACAAAACTCAGATACAATACTACAAACAATGTTGTGACCAAGCTGCTAAAGTTAAGTACTTCCTTTCTCGTAATTATCAGCAAAATACAAAATTTCAAAGTGAAATATACTAGCAGTCATAGTATATTAGCTACTTCTGCCTGTTTTGTGAGCATATACTTTATAAAAGTAAAAATCAGCTGTTTAGTGTTTGTTGGGAAGTGTTATAATGAAACAAATATATGGTCAATATATATGTACATCTATCTATCTATATGTATGTATAAATATAGATATTGATATAGATGGACATGTATGCCTATTTAAAGTTACATTTGGAGCTATGAGATCAAATTAGAAGTTATCTTTAAGGGCAAAAACTTTTTTTCTATTGTTAAAAAAAAGGAGTGGGGAGGGGATGAATAAAGATACAGAGAAAGAGAGTTTATATTTGATAGATATCAACTTCCAGGTAAAGATGGAAATGAAGTCACCTATAGTAATTTGTGGGGAAAGAGGTTGGAAGCTAGAAGATCATGAAACAATTTTGTGAAATACATTGTTGAGAATGTCAATCAACTAACAGGTATTTATTAAGTGCTTACAATGTGTCAGATATCATGCTAGCCACTGAGTATATAAGTACAAAAATAATAAAAAAAAACAATCTGTACTCTCAAGAAGTGTAAAAGATGAAATTGAAATTTGATACGAACGTATCCCTCTACTGTTTCAATGTGTCCAGAGTGGCTAATGAGTTGCTGACAGTCTTTTGCCTGGCACTCAAAACTCTCCACTCCTCTTGCCTTTTCATCTTTATCTCTTTACTATGGCCTTTCTCTCTGTGTTCTAAGTTTCAACCAAACTAGACTACTTTTCATCCCCTATCTCCAGCCTACATTCTCCTACCTCCATGCTTTAGCTCACACTAATCTATAATGCATCTAATGCCCTTCTGTCCCCATCTATTACTCAATGAGGGTAGGAAAGAAATCCTGTCTTGCCATTATATCTGCTTATTCCTAACGCAGCATTATTCAAAAAGTAGGTGCTTAATTAATTCAATTTATTTCAATATGTAATAGCTATCTGATATGTATCAGTTTCTTAAGAGTATGTTACCCAACTAAAGGTTAAAGGATGCATCAAAACCAGGTTGTTTTACCCAAATCTCTGGTATTGGATTAAGATGACTTCAAAAGTTCCTTCAACCTTTGAGCCAGCTATGATACTCAGAGAAGGCATAGCTGGGTCCAGATTAGAGAGAATAATGAATTCTCTGAAGTGGTCACATTATTCAAATCTGCACTGTATATTTCCATTGGGCTAAAACCAATTACCGTATTTTACATAATTATAACTTTGTATATTGCAAATTCAAATTGCGAATGTGACTACTTTAGGGCATTCATTATTCATGCTAATTGGGATCTAACATTCTAACTCTTTAGGAAATGGTTGGTTTCTGCATTTTGGGACATTTTATTTAGCAAGAAAAGTGAGTAGTTAGAAACAGCAATTCTTATGGTAACTACACTATGAAAAGTGATGATTAAAGTTCTGACTAGGCAAAAGAAAAATATAGCATTTTTCTAAGACCCCTTCAAACCTGCTGAACATCTGTCCCTGCATTCAATTATTTCTTTCATTGTGAAAAGGTTCCTTCACAAAATTCGAATTCACCTAGGGTTTGTAGCAGAAGGGAAGTTTTCACATGAGATAAAATGAGACCAAATTCTCAGAAGTCTTTCATTGATGATTTTGTATTTCTCATTATTTCCATCAAAAGACATCTGAAAGGATCAAATGTATGAACCCAGAGTTTTCTTAAATGTCTCATCTTTTAAAATTATTTCCAAAGTACAAGCTTAAGGTACATCTTTGAAATCTATTATTTATATTTTATTCCTTAAAGTTCTGTAGATTTTCAAAACCCACAGATTTTTTTCTTCCACAGACAAAATGGCTACTGTAAAAGTTCATATTCATAAGACCAAAGTGCTTCCATATAGTGATGTTATATTGGTATTGGCTTATGAAACTCAATCATAGTAGAACTGAAGTACAGACAATTCAATAGGAAATAATGGAAAGAGGCATGCTCTAAGATTTTCCCAGTGATGGTTTATGTGCAAGATGTGGAGTAAGAGATATCACTGTGAAAATCTGGACCTTAAAATAAGCTGCATTGGTCACATAGAAAGATTAAGAGATACTGAATGATGGAAGACTCAGTTGATATACTCAAAAAAGAGAAATCAATATAAAGGATATCAATTGATTGAATATATCCTTCATGGAGAATTTATAGGGAAAAAAGTGAATTAAGATCTCACAGTATGAAAATAATATGAAAGGACGCTATTTAAATTGGTGGAATGAGAACTCACATTGAAAGTATTCTAACTTCAGACAAAAATCCCATTATAATTAATACCACTGGGAATGTTCCAGAGGTTATTCACGTTTCAGGAATGTGTTGACCTCCAAGATTCCTTCCAATTCTAGAGCTTTATGATTGTAAAGACATGTTCTCTAATAAATTTTGCTTCACATGATAAAATTATTTATTAAATTCTGAAATATCCTCTATGAGGAATAAGTCAGCAAATTAATTCAACCTTGTTTTTGGTGTGTGTATGATGGTAGCTTTATAATGAAACTAACTGATGTTAATCGTTATACATTTCAGACTCAGAAGGAAGGAGAGGGCCTAAATATTATACTGTGCAGTCACTCACAGCTCTGCTGTTCTGCCTCCAAGCAGTAATATCCCTTTCAAGTTCTCTCACTCTGCCCGATTTCAAGGATTCCAATTATCCTTGAGAGAAAAAAAAATGCAAAATCTGAAACCATTCCTCCAAACAAACAAACAAACAAACAAACTTTGAAAGATGTATATGATGATATCTTCATGTCACTTTCTCACTTTCCCCAACTTGATGGAGAAAATCCTTTTTCCTCGATTGCTGATTCATTCCACAGGGGCTGCACATCCAGTCTCTTGCACTTTTTGCTCCTGTGACTATGTTTCTGATTCACAACAATTACTTACTATGTTAAACTCCACAACTAAAAAAAATAAGCTATTGTATTACTAGGATTAATTAATAGGATTAGTAAAATTTTAAGTATACCTGTGAAACAAAATTAGCCAAGTCAAAATATTTGGAAATGGTTTGCAAAACAAGAAGTACTTCTCAAGCCTAAGGTAAACAATAGTGAATTACCCAGATAGTAAAGGATAGGGCAAGACCTGCCAATGGACCTTTATCAGCCCTTTCAAATGAAATTAATGTATAGTATTTATATGTGGTATTTATATTTTATACATATAAATGCCATGTATATGCGTGCATATGTATGTATATATATAAAATCTTTCCCATTTTATAACACCACACAATTTATATGTGTGTATGTATATTCATACATACACACATATATGTGTGCATTTTGATAGATGTATAACTATCTACATACACATAATACATCTATGATTTCAAGGTATTGCTATAATTGTACAATGTTCTTTTTATTGTGCCTTTCATCCGATGAGCTTAAAGTCTTTCCAAGCATCAACTCATTAATCCTCACAGTATCCTTATAAAGCAAATAGAAGATATGCCCTTTGTGCAAATTGATAATAAAAGGACACTTGATTTCACCATGTTTGAGTATTTGTGCAAAGAGGAGGCAGAGACATGGTCTTTGCAACAGCATCCTAAGTGGATTCATATCAATCTGGGGCCTCTTTCAAAAGATTCTGTCTTTCTAGTCAGACTATTTACATAAATAAGATGTTTTTGCTGCATCCTTCCTGCTGGAATTTTCTGTCTGTGCTGTCTAGTTACTATTTGTGGATTTATTTGGCATCCATCCATCATTCATCTATTCGATAAATATTTATTAGGCACCTACTAGGTATAGAGCAGTTACCATAAGAACTCCAAGAGGTTAATGGCATGTAGTGGTAGAGCAAGGGAACTCACTGTCTCTCTTCGTTGCATCTCCAAACACAATGGATTGGAAATTTGGCCTTTCATGAGTGCACATCTGTTGCCTCTCTCTGCACAAGATGTCTCCAGCTGAGTTCATGGCAAACTGAGGGCACACTGTGAGCAACTCTATCCCAACTTGCTGAGATTCATTCTAAATAGCTTGCTGAAGGCTATAAAACAAGGTAGGTGGCATCACATGGCATAATGTCTGGCACACAAAAGGTGATTAATAAACGCTTGTTGACTTGATTTAGGTAATTCTTTACCAAACATAGAGTCTAAAGTTATAATCAAGAAATATGTTCCCCGTCAGCTGGAAACAGAGTTCTTTCTAAGATTTTATAGGTTAGAGGAAATATTACCATACTATTCTGAAAACAGCAAGCAATTTTTAAAATATTTCTTAATGAAAACTTTTGCATCCTTAAAAGCCTGCTTAGAATAATATTAGGCTTATTATATAAAAATCATATGTACATATATGTACATATATATGTACACATAAGTACATAATACATGCATATATATGCATATATATAATTTTTGTTGTCGTTATTTTGTTATCTCAGTCATATTTGACTCTTCATAACTCCATTTGGGATTTTCTTGGCACAGATATTGAATGCTTTGCCACGTCCTTCTCTAGCTTATCTGACAGATGAAAAAACTGATGCAAATAGGGTTAAGTGACTTGCTCACAGTGGCATAGTTAGCAAGTGTGTGAAGCCAGATTTGAACTCAGGTCTTCCTGACTCTAAGCCCAGTGGTCCATTCACAGCATCACCTAGCTGCCCCACATATATAATTATTATTATTATCTATTAAATAAACTACATATTAAGTAGTTCCAATTATTATTTGCCATTGTTATGTCTAAACGTAAAGAGATTATAATAAATTACAAATAATGGTAATACGTAGATAACGAGGTCATTTTTCAAGATTTCTTAGTCCTAGAGGATCGCTTTCTGCACACAACCACTCACATAATGGAAAATACTGACAGTTGGTGAATTACCCAGATATTAACATGTCTCAAATTATATTATCTTCTTTCTTATTTTTCAATACCACACCATTTTGTGTACAATATTGTTATAAAATATTTGCTATAGACAAGAATTGTGAACATATCTTATTCAATATTGCTTAGTTGCTTATAGATATGATGTTCTTAGGTGTTTCTGTCCAGATTTATTATTAGTCATTGGTTAGGAACCATAATTCTATATCTTGTCATTCTTATAATACCTAAATATTAGACAAAAAAAAATAATAGTATGAATTACCAGAGGCCAAAATCAAGTGTACCAACCAATGTTTTTTGTAAACAATGGAGAAAACAACATATCCCCCTATAGAATTTGTTGGGGGAGGGGAGGAGAGAACAATTTTTAAAAAAAATATTTGTGTTACAAATTTATATCTTCAGAACCCAACAGTGTTAATAGAAATCCTTAAAAGAAGTCTTCCAAATCCTGTCAGAGTAATATAATCCCTGCCTTGCATCTGTCCAGTTCAGTTTTCCTTCTTGGCTATGTGCATAAGAGTTGGTAACATATCACTGCTGTCAAGTTTCAGAACAGTTACTTGTCTAATCTTTCCAGTTCTCCAGATCTTTGATTCTGTACCTGTTAGAATGTATTGCTTACATTTCTGGTTCTTGTGTTTATCTCACTTCCAGTCTTACCATCTGCTTTATTGCTTTTTCTACAGAAAAGTAAGGTGTTAACATTGGCCAGTTCCTTCTCTTCAAATAATACTCCCTCTCTTTCTTCCTTCCTTTTTCCAGCTTTTATTAGGTTTTATTTTATTTTCATTTCTATTCAAGTTAAACTCCACTACAGAGGCTGCATGATATATAGTAACAGTAATAATAACATTTATATAGCACTTACTATATGCCAGGCACTGGGAGGTAGGTGCTAATAATAATAATATTACAATTGAGAAAACTGAAGCAGAATTTTTTTAAGTGACTTGCCTAAAGTCATATAGCTAGTATCATAAGCTGGTTTTGAACTCAGGTCTTCCTAACTCCAAGAGCAGCACTATATGCACTGTGCCACCCAGTTGCCTTTATTGGATAAAAAGATCAGCCTTAGCATCAGGAAAACTCAGGTTTAAGTTCTATGTCTGGTAGCTATCAGCTTTGTGGCCTCTCTTGGTCCTAAACAACTTTCTAGAACTATAAATTATAGAAAAGTCATGTAGTGTGATACGACTATACGTAGTTCTCATACTAGAGTTCTCCACATTGATAAAAAAAAATCACAGATATTTTTCTGCATATTACTGGAGGGTAAAAACTCCTACCTGAAAAGATAAAATGAAATATGAACATTTTTCTATTCGTTACTGGTTCCTAAGATCTGAATTTAGGGGTTATCATGGTTGTTTGGGCCCAGATAATTAAAAATTTCACTTAAAATGCAGGGAAGAAGAATTCAGGATTTGTTGCATATTAAGAAAATTATTTGAGTAATCTTATGACCTACTCTTGTGATCCTGCCTTTGAAACAAATTGTCAGCAGTACTCATAGCAAATAGAAGCCTCAATATAAATAATCTGACAGAGACATAGCCAAATGAACAGATAAGAAAGGGAATTATTTAAAGTCTAAGTTTTTTTGACCATGTTTGCTCTTAGAGACTTTTTTCCTGACTGATGCCTCCCAATTTAGTTAAAATTATAGTGGAATAGGAATCAGAAGAGCTGAAATCGAATCCTGACTTGACCACTTACATATCCATGCAAATGGACATATTTTAAAAATGATTCTTGAGGTCCAGACAATTTCAAATGTACATTCTGTTATTCTGTAGTCACTTAACCTTTCTTGCTCTCAACTTTTTCAAATTATAAAATGAGGATTGGGGCAGCTAGGTGGTGCATTGGATAGAATCCTGGACCTGGAGTCAGGAAGACTCATCTTCTTGAATTCAAATCCAGCCTCAGATACTTACTAGCTGTGTGACCCTAGGCAAGTCACTTAACCCTGTTTGCCTCAGTTTCTTCATCTGTCAAATGAGCTGGAGAAAGGAAATGACAAACCACTCCAGTATCTTTGCCAAGAAAACCCCGAACTGGATCACAAAGATTTGGGATGCAACTGAACAACAAAAACAACAAAAATGAGGATTTTGATAGAATATCATATACCTTCCACAGCTATGTGTAGGAGAAAAAATCTTAACTAAAAATGGATAAAGATACATCATTTTGATTGCATGAAATTAAAACACTTTTACACAAACAAAATTAATGAATCCAGGATGAGAAAGGAAGTGGTAGAGTGGAAGAAATATTTGTAACAAATTTTTAGACCAAGTTTGATGTCCAAGATATATAGGTTATTAGAAGAAATATATAAACCCCCAAATCACACTCCAATAGATATGTGGTCAAAGGATGTGAACAAGCAGTCCCAAAAAGAGCTAAAAACTATTAACACATCTATGAAATAATGTTCCAAATGAATAATAATAAAAACGATATTGAGTTTTTACTTTACACTCATCAAATTGGGAAAGAAGCCTAAAGATATGAATAATCAATGTTAGAAGGGTCATAGTAAAATAGAAACATTAATGTATTGTTGGTGAAGTAGTAAATTAGTATACCTATTCTACAAAACAAAATTGCTACTTAGAAATTTGGAAAAGTGACTAAAATGTCCATATCACTTGACCCATAGATTCCATTACTAGGTTTATACCCTAAGGAGGTCATTGATAAGAAGAAACTCTCTATACACTCCAAAATATTTATCACAGCTTTTTTTGTGATAACAGAGAATCAGAAGCAAAGTAGAGGACCATAGGGTGGGGAATGACTCTACAAATTGTGGTAAATGAATGTAATGGAATATCACTATGCTGCATGAAATAACAAATGTGCTGAGTACAGAGAAGCATAGGAAAACTCATGAAGTAACACAAAGTGAAGTAAATAAAGCTAAGAAAACTACTACATATACAATGACGGTATTTGGTGTTCACTTTTCTGACTCTTCATGGACAGTACAGTCCGTGGGATTTTCTTGGCAAAGTTATTGGAGTGGTTTGCCATTTCTTTCTCTAGTGAATTAAGGCTGAGAGGTTAAGTGACTTGCCCAGGGTCACAGTGCCCTAGTCTAGAACTGAACTCAGGTCTTCCTAACTCCAGGCCCAGAGTTCTATCCATTGAGCAATCTAGCTGCTTCCTAACACAATGACTAGATCAACACAAATGGAAAGAACAACAACAAAACACTTAAAATGAATGTTGTAAAATTACAAAAAAAAAAGACACCTCTGCATCCACAGGTATGAAATGCTATATACATCATCATATTTTTTTGACATATTCATCAGTTTTGCTGATTTTTCTCTCTTCCTTTCTTTTAAAAACATACATTGTTTTAAAGGATGGCTCTCTGGAAGGCAAGTAGAGAAGGATATAGTGGGAAATTAGATGATATAAAATACAAAATATGAAAAAATTATTTATACTAAAAGGAAACTGGGGGGTTAGATGAGATTCCCAAGGTCCTTGAGTCTCAGTTTACTGTTCAAAGTCACTTAAATTCTTTGTCTTCATCTTAAAAAAAAGCATAATACCTGCCATGCATTATTGGATGATCAACTAAGATAACATATCTTGAAAATATTTTGAAAAAATATAGTCAGAGATAATTATTACTAATCAACAGTTTTATTTATGGAAACTGAGCATTTAAAATATGAAAGAAGAAACTGTTGGTTATATTCCATGAGTCACTATCCAGGTACCTTCAGGTCTGACTAAACCTCTCGTATAGCAATTATATGATAATGTATGTCAGAAAACAAAATTAATCCTCTATTTATTATCATTAGCCTTTACCAACTTCACACATCTTAATTATAATTAAAAAGTTGTAAAATCAAGGGGGTGAAATCCTCCTTAGTATTACTGTTCTTTTTTGTTCCTCACCTATGTTTTAGTTCCTTGCTTGTTTCTTACTGATCTGTGTTTGTTGTCAATGTCAAAAAGAATTTTGACCTTTTTTTTTCCCTTGGGAGAGGGGGTAAAGGAGTGGTACTGGTGGAGTCTATAGCTGTGATTCCATTGGTATAAGAAAGTCTACTCAGGAAGACTGTCAGATCTCTCCTTTGTACAGTCTTAAAGCCTTTAGAGAGTTTCCCAACAATCCATGTTCCAGAGGTCATTCTGACTGTCTCTGCCCTATGTCTGACTTCGAACATAGCATACATTTACTAAATATTTGTTAAATCAATCAGTGACTGAATCAGTCACTTAATCAATATATTAAAAAATAGCCATGAGGACTTCATCTGAAGCTTTTAATGTTGGTAACCTGTGTACCTATTATTTTAAGATAGATGGATAGATAGATAGATACATACATACATAGATAGATACATAGATAGATAGATAGACTTCAATGTAATTGGCTTCCTTTATAAAACTACATATTTAATTATATGCATTTAAAAATATTATTCTGAGAAGTGTCCACAGGCTTCCCCAGACTGTGAAGGGGTTCATGATCCAAAAAAAAAAAGGTTAAAAACTTCTGCTCTCAAATAATAACAGTGACTGGATAAAATATAGTTCACATTCTCTGAAAACTATTATTCATTTAGAAAATAATGTTAATTCATTTAGAAATTGAAGTCCATCTAGAGATGGCTCTCAGTCCACTGAACTTGCAATGCATTTGAACTGTCCTACTGACAGAAGGTCAGGTTGAAATAAATTGTAAACCTAAAGATATTGTCTATGTGAGCATTTAATTACCTAAATACGTAGTGCAAATAAGCACTCAGAAATACATTAGCTTGTTTACTACTAGTATTTTTGAGGCTCAGACAAAGGGAGAAATTACATAACTGAGCTAGAAGGTGAACTGTAGAAGGTACATGATACCTAAGACAGTGTTTCCAAGTCTCTTTCTGGTATTTCCAAGTTCCATGCAATAAAGAGAAGCCCAACAGCAGACGTGAAATAAACAGGAGCGTGAGATGGCGGCAAAAAGATTCAATTTATGTCTCTCGACTTCATGAGATTCATTTTTTTTAGTTTCATAAGATGAAAATACAGAATGTCACCACAGTGGCCTCTCCCATCTCTTTTCACTAAAAAGAATTGCTTTCCTTTTCATTTTGTTGGAAAGCCTACATGAGGAAAATGTAATGAATTAAAAATAAATTTTAAAAAAATTAAGGGAGTACTGGTTCCAGGAAAATAGAAGTATTGCCAAGGAAAGATAATGTCAAACCTGGGTGGGGGTGGGGGGTCTGGTGCCAAGCAAAGCTGGGGGCTGTTCAATCAGCTCTATCTGTGCTCTATCAGTGTCTACACTCTAGCCAAATCCAGAGAAAACAAGGGAGTCAAAGATTCAGGTCAATAAGCTTATAGGCGATTTGCACAAACAGCTCCTCCAGCAAGGTAAAAAACAAAGTCATATTGGCTTTTTTTTTTTCTTATTCTCTCTCTTTGAACTCCCTGGTCCAAACACACACTGGAAATGTCAATGTTATATGCAAGCATTTAAAGAGCTGAGCTTCTTAATCCCGTTAAGAAAAAAAAAAAAGAAGAACAAAGTTGCTTGTAAAGATCTCCTTATTGAGCTCAAAGTGATTATGGTATAGCTGCTGCCTTCTGCTGATCCTGCTTCTAGTTGCCAAAGCATCAGAGGAGGTAAAAACATGTCATTAAAAGCACCGCTGAGGAGAAAAGAAATGTCATTGATTGAAAGGGGTTTCTGAAACATGACTAAACCTACTTTTTGATCTATGATGGAAAAATAAAGTAGCAAGCATGTTGACAACAGATCAAGGTGAAAAGCAAGCAACGAGTAGTTCCCAACCACAGTCCATAGAGGATGATGGGAAAGGAATACACAACAAGGTTTCCTTGATCACTAAGGGTTTAGTATGTCTTATGGTTGCTAGTGGTGATGACTTTACCCGAGCTACAGGGGGAAAAAAGTGTCTAGATCCTCTGCTATTTCTCTGCAACTTCTTCCAATATCTAGAACCTAACTACAAAATTCCATTCCCTGGTTCAGGGTAAGAATGTTACACTAGCAAAATATGTAAATACAATGAGGAAAAAGACAATCTGTTTTGGTTCTGGCTTCTCCCTCTGCTTCTCTAGTCAACAGAGGAGGGAGCAACCTGGAAATCACGTACTTGGCCATTAGGAATTGAGGAAGTATGAGAAATGATTCATGTCATCCTAAAATACCCCCAAATTGCTAATCCAGAAAGTGTATTGAGTTACAGATGGAGTCCCATCAAGCCCTTGGCTAAAAAGGACAAATTAGTTTGATTATTATCTAGTGAGAATTGGAAAAGATAGGGTCAATGCACCGTTATGTTGTAGCTCTACTCCAAATCATTTCCATGCCAGCTAAGTCTCTACTGATAACATAACTATTCAGTAAATAATAAGCTTTAGCTCTTTTAAAAGTATTTTATTTTAGGTACTAAGCTGGGGTGTTGATTGGTGTGCCAATTATTTTCAAATCAAAACATAGGGAAAAGCATGTGAATTATAAGGTGTTTTACTGAGAGGATTAACCCTATTGTAAAACAAGTCAAAATTTGGAATTTCTTCTCCCTGAAAGGATTTTTTTTTGTCAAAGAAAAAGCAAAAATATAAGCACTGTAGTTGATCGTGACCAAGAATATTATTCAAAGTCAATGTATTCTAAACACTACTTTATCCACTGTGTAAAGCATCAGTTATTCAAATGAATCAAAGTTGCCAAGCTTTCTAGATTGTTTAGAATTAACCCTTTAAATAAAGGATTAATAAAATATTAAAGTTTTCAAGAGGACTTTCAAGGGGTTATTTTTAAAATGTATAATATATCTACCAGTATATCTAAACAAACAAATAAAAAAAAGCTAAATATAATTATATAAACTTTTCTCAGGGGGCTACGAATCGTTATTTTGAACTGGATATGCTTACGAAGTAGCAGCGGATGCAGATGTGACTGCATGGGTCATGGGTTAGCAATTCCTCTCTTCAGAATGAATTCCATGTTAACTTCTTTATAATATACTGATGTGTCCTATGGGCTATCAAGGCACAGGCAGCTCTTTATATATCATTATTCATATATGGCACAAGGAAAGCCTTTTTCTTCATGGTCCAAAGTATTAGACTCTATCACATATTTGTGTACCTTCATACCATCTCCACAAATACAAGAAATGTCCATTGCTTACAAGAGCTACAGAATTTATATGGATATCTCTATTTTCCCATCAAATTATAAATTTGTTCTGTCTTCTGAATCTTAATGTTTCCATTTCCCCCAGTGAAAGAGCATCTTTGGCTTAATACTCTCTCACTACTTGCAACTGCCATTGGTACCATCATTATGGATCTGTTTTTCTCTCTCTCTCTCTTCTCTCTTCTCTCTACTTTTAACTTTTCTTTGTCTACTTCCTAATTCTTTAGCCCATATTTCTCAGATCTTAAACAAATGGCTGGTCTTTTACAGGCAAAAACAAATTGGAGTACTCTTTTCCTCCCATGTGGCAGGACAACCAACTACAGAGTATCAAATATCATCTTTGGATCTTCAACTGGTTACATATTAATTCATAGCTAATTTTGCAAGAAATGCTTCTTTTCTAACAATAGGTATTTAGGTGGGGAGTGTGGAGATAGGATGTTTGTGTCTAGAGCAATGTTTCTTATTTTCTGATCCATGAGCTTAAAAAAAAACAAAATAAGACTGAACTATGACCATTTTAAAGCAATTAGCTTCCTTTGTAAATCTGTATTTTTTATTTTACGTATTTTAAGATGTTATTATTCTTAGAAGGAGTTCATCTATAGGCTTCACAAGACTGCCAAATAGGCCCATGACAGTAAATTTAAGAACTCTTGCTCTCAAAATATTCCACCAGGTTTGTGGAAAGTTGGTCTACAGATAGAAGAACTTTTACTGCTCTTCCTTTTTACTTGTTTTAATTTTGCTTTTTGAAGGTTCAAGAAAATATCAATCTATTCAAATCTTCTGGTATTTGGGGGCAAAAAAAAGTCATCCTTTGCTGTGCTCTTTATGATATTATGAATTCAACATGTCATCCCTCACCCTTTCCATATTTCCAAACTAACCCCCCCCCAATTTTAGTATCATCTCCCCTTATACCAGGACAAACATTTCATTTTAATTGGCTTTATTGTGAGATACAAAAAATAGAACTATATTCTATAGTTCAGGTGGGAGTGCAGCATGTAAGTATGGTGCAGTATTTTTTTGCTGGTATGCCAATATCCTTCCTGAGAATGTGCAATGCTTTATTTGCCTTTTCAACTACAACACTTGGAGATCATGTCTTCAGGGAACAATCTACAATGAGACATAGGTCACATTTCTGGGTAATTAGTTGACCTCAAGTCCATTATCCTAAATGGAGTTTGGATTATTGTTCCTGAAAACCATGACCTTTCAGTTCTCAATAATGAAGCTCATCTTCCACTTTTCTGCCTACTTACACAGCTTTGTAACACCTTTCTGCAGTTTATCCTGAAATCCAGGTGAAGAGCTTAGTGTTCCTGGTAAGCTTCAAGATGTATTTGTACTCTTCCATCTTGCATCTCTGTTATAATTCTACCAGGCCCTTTCACAGGAGTCCCCCACTCCCAGACCTCCTCCTACTTTTCACCTTCCACTTAAGTGTTGTCTTTCCTCATTAGAAAGTAATTTCACAGAGAACAAGGACTATCTTTATTTTTGCTTGTATGTGTCTTAGCTTAGCATAGTGCCTAGAACATAGTAAGTACTTAATAAATGCTTGTTTTTCTTTTTTCTTTTGTTCTTTTTTAGTCATGTGACTGACATTTGGAGGATCCTGTTATTGATACTTTTCCTTCCAGAGAAGTATCTGGTTATCTATACGGTTGTCTAAGACAATTCGGGTGTTCTAAGTGGGATTTCTATGTTACTACAGTGTGGGGTGAGGGGATCATGTTCTGCATATGATTTTGTAGACTACCTAATGTTGTTCCTATTATTTTGATTGATTCAAAACATTTTCCAGTCAACTTCTTTGCTTGCCATATATTGAAGAAAAGGTATCAAGGGAGAAAAGAATTAAAAAAAACACATTGAGCCCCAAAGTTCAATTGGGTTGCAACTTGCTTCTTTCTCATAAATGACATTTGATTATAACATAGAATTTCATTTTGATAACCAATATAGTGAATGAAATAATATAGTCCCATAATTTTTGAGATCACCGGAAAAATTTTCTTTCAATAAGGTATTATTTAATTATTTAGGAACCACCTGGCATCTAAGGATAACAATGCAAATGCATAAGAATTTGTGGTAGGAAGTATTCTTACTACTATTTAAGTGGTAAAGAAATGGAGATAGGGGCAAAATTTTTTTTTTCTTTTTAAGTAACATTCTACATGTAAAGGTGTGAATTATAGGAAAGCCTTTAGTAACCTAGTACTTCAATTCTGATGTTCTATTGGCCATATGTGATAGTACATATTTCCAGGAAATATTCTTTTTTGTTTGCATTCTATTTTTCAGGTGACATTTCTATGGTGCTATCCTATTTTAAGGCTGTGTGTGTATATGTGTGTGTGTGTGTGCATGTGTGTGTAACAAGATTTTATATCAGATCATTCAATGATTCTAAAAAACTCCTTTATCTGGAAAAAGGAGCAAATAATACTTGCACTAACAAATCCAAAGGATTGTTGTGAGAATCAAAGAATCTATCTATACACACACACACACACACACACACATACACACACACAAAACCTCATATGCATATATACATGTTCACATATATTTATGCAAAAATTTGTATATGTGAATATGCATATAAATATATTCACATAAATGTGTAAATATATACACATACATGTAAATGTGTGTGTATTCACATATTCATACATATATGTGTGTGTATGTGTATGTGTGTGTGTATATATATACATATATATATATATATATATATATATATATATATATATAGTGAGAGAGAGAGACAGAGAGAGTCTTTGATCTGTATAACCTTGTGAATTTGGCATTATTAGCTCCATTTTCTAGATAAAATGAGTAGTTTTAAAAATCTTTGATTTAATAATAGAATCTTGTTCATTCTAGAGATTTATTTTCTAATTTTCAATTCTCTTTCAATGTAAACCATGTTTCAAAAGGGCTGGCACACACATTGATATTTCAGATGACACAAAGGTGGGAGAGAGGGCTAATACACTGAATGACAGTCAAGATTCAAAATTACCTGGGAATTCCAGTGAATATTAGTCAATATGAGTCAACAGTATGATATGGTAGCCAACAAAAGTGAATGATACTCTAGGTTGTATCAAGGTGTCCAGAATGCGGGGAGGGGTGGGAGGATAGACCTAACATACTTTATTCTACTCAAATCAGGCATATATTAATATGCTTATTCCGGGGAGAAACATTTTAGGAAGGCCATTTTTAGTAATAATAATAGTAACAATTAATACTGATGGAGCACTTTAGGATTTACAAAATGCTTTATATAAATTGTCTTATTTGACACACAGAACCCTGTGAGGTAGATACTATTATTATCACCAGTTCCTTGATAACAATATGAAAGGAGTTTGAAAGATATCAAGTTACTTGCCCAGATTTCCCCAGCCAGTAAGTGGATGAGGAAGGACTCAACTCAGGTCTTCCTTACTCTAAATACAATACTATATGCCTTACACCATTTAGTTCACTGGCAAGTTGAAGAATGTCTATATGTGGTTAACCTGAAAAAAAACTGTTTTGAGATAATGCAATATGAAGACTTTAAGGAATTTAGGATATTTTTGCCTAAAAAGATATGAACAAGGTAAGACATGATAGCTACCTGTTCTGAAGAAAAGAGATTGGATTTGGAAGAAGGTCAATCTAGAAGCAATGGACAAAAGTTGCTGAGTCAGATTTAATATTTGATATAAGGAAAATTAAAAAAAAAACTAGCTACCAAAAAGTGTAATGGGTTGCTTCAGAGGATCATGCTTTTGCCCTTTATTGGTAGCCTGAACGGTATATTGTAGAATACAGTTCTTAATTAAGTATGGATGAGGCAGAAGACTTGAAACCCCTTTGAATTTTAAATTTTGTGATTCTTTAATATGATAAAACCCAAGAAAAAATGTTTAATCCTTATCCCCTTAATCTCTAAATTATCTAAAATATTTATTTTTTAAATGAATAGTTACAATTGAATTCATTCTTTTTAAACTAGTGATTGATACAACTTTATTAGAGATTAAAACTAAATTGAGATTTTGGAACATCTCATCTTTTAAAAATATTATTAAAGATTTAAAAATTCACCCAATTTAATAAAACTTGGTGAAGGATGATGGATTTCCTAAGTGTGGGGTAAAATCTAGAGAGCAAAGATTTTCTAATCAGTAGTAGTCTGTTGCACTTCCTTTGAATCTGAGAATGTATCCCAAGTTCCACCTTTCTACTTTTGAATTTGCTGTTATTGCCAAATTATGAAACTAGAAAAATAGGCCTTTTGTTATGTAACTGTTATCATACTTATGAACAATCTTTAAGTAGCCATAAGTGAGATCAAATGTTCTTTCTATAGCACTTATGAAAAGTGTCATGAATTAACTGTCCCCTTGCCCCCAAAATACCTTCATATAAAATCCTACATAAAGCTCACGGAAAATAATTTGAGTTTTAATCCTTGGTTCTCTCCTCCTACCCAAAGTTTCACATTAATATTCATATAAGTCAAATTTATTGAACAAATTAGCAGACTGATGCTCTTTTGGTGCCTAATCTAATGTTTCTTTCTCCCCTCAGTTTTCAATGATAGAAAACTATATGCAGTACTAACATATAAATCAAAGGAAAGAACCTCACTTCTTAATTTTTCATAGGAAAACTCTCCTCTGGCAAACAGCTGGAAATTGAGGGTGTGCCCACCAATTAAGGAATGGTTGAACAGGTTATTGTACATACATCTAATGGAACACTATTGTGATGTAAGAAATGATGAAAGGGACAGTTTCAGAGAGACCTAGGAAGACTTGTATGAACTGATACAGGGTGAAGTGAACAGAATAAGGAGAATAATTTATACAATAACAATCCCTTTATAAAAATGAATAATTTTGATACACTTAAGAACTCTGATCAATGCAATGATCAACTGTGATTCCAGGGGGCTGAGATGTGCCAATATTTTGCTGTTGAATTTGTTTTGCTTGACTATGCAAATTTGTCAGAAGGGTAAGGCTTTTTTAAGGTGAAGGGTAGGTAGGAGAGAGAGAAAATTTAAAAAAACATGTTAATTAAATATATAACATTAAATTAAAATAAATAAAACAAATTCCTTAATAAAATATTTTCATATCTCTTTAGTGCATAATGTTATAGTAAAATTTACAACATTGTCTTCAAAATTAATTAAACTGGAAAAAGAAAAAAGTGTTTATGCTTAGAACATCAGGCTCAATGGTAAGAAAACTGACTAATGCTTTTCTAACCCCATGCCTTTTCTCCCTTACTTTGCTACCTGGGCCAAAGTCCCCATTCTACTACATGCTACTGAGACATACTCTCCAAGGTACAATCAAGAAACATATGGTGAGGTTCCCAAAATATCATGATTTTTCTGGGGCCGGGTGAGAGTCAAGGGATATCCTACAGTCCATTCATAAGCGTAAGCTCTGATTCTCTCCTGCACATCATTCATGTAGGTAGGCGGAGTTAAGACCTCTTCTAATCACATTTCTAGGATTGCTGATTATATATGTATCTGAAGCGAGTGTGTGTATGCATACACACATACTTGTAAACACACACATACATGTCATGTGTATACATGCATGCCATGTAGATATACATATAGATACGTGCATGTACATATATGTTATATACACATATATACACACAACACACATGTACATGTATGTTATACACACACACACACACACACACACATATATATATATGTACATATAGATGTATATACATAGATACAAAAGACAGTACTGTATATAAACAGATACTTCAGTACTTGTTAAATCAATGACAGAGTATCAGGGAAATATCTCCTTTCCTATCCCTCTTGATGGACTAAAGCTTTCTCAAAAACCAAATCAATATTTATGATTAGGGTCAGATTTGCCAATGAAATTAACAAACAAGTCAAAATAATTTCTCTTCTTGAGAAATTCATGAAATAAATAACACACACATATTCTTTCTCTCTGTCTCTGTCTCTCTCTGTCTCTGTCTCTCTCCTCCATCACACATGTGTACACATACACCACACACACACACACACACACACACACACACACACTCACAACAATACCTGGGAAACAGCTGTGGAAAAGCACCAGCTAATCTCAGCCACAGAAGAGGGTTAAATTGGGTAGAAATTCTATAAAAGATTAAAGCCCCACTTGAAAAAAGCAAGCAAACAGGCATTGATGTTGGTAGACAGGATGGTGGTTAGGAACAAGCATAGACCTAATGTACCTTCAGGGCTAATATTTTAGACAATCAAAGGAACATCATGAATTATGCAGGACATTTCTTTTCTCTGACTACTGTGATTATATCACAAAATATAATTAAGTGTTGCCATTTAATGCCAATTCCCCGAAACATCAATTTTCCAAAAATGAGTTCATCTAGAAGAGAAATCATGGACTTACTGTAGTTATTTTGCCACCTTACACCTGAAGATCAATTTCAAAGTGCTTCTTAGAAAAATATAATGTTTGACTACTAGTATGTCCTTCATTCTTTCCATCCTCAAAGCAAAATGTGTATTAATCTTAGAAAACCTTCAAGCACTCCTTCCAATCACAGTGTTTGTGAGTACTTTTTTTTTTTGCAGACACTCAATTGACCATATTCATGCTTCACATTTTTAGTGCTCTTTTTATTTCCTAAACTCTATAACATATGTTCGAGCAAATGGGCTCTCAAACACTGTACTTCATCCAATCATCACGCAGTATTCATTACCTTTATTACAAAAGTATTCCACTTCTTCACAGCTCAGATTTTCAGGCCCAAATTCTGTGGAAAAGCTTTCCTCCAATGGAAAGTCTCCTTTAAGGATGATGTCATTTCCCTCAGATAGACACTCTTCCTCTTCATCATCGACAGCATCTTCAAGGGGCCCTTGAAAAAGAATCAGGGACACTGTACCAACAACATCCAACAGAAGATAGTGAAATACAAGACTTATAAGCAAAGGTGCTGAGAAGAATGCATCCTTCTACAGATGGCTCCATGTACAGACACCACACAAGGAGATGCCACATGCATATTTAAAAAAAGAAATATTTACCTATAAAGAGAAATAGGTTGAAGTTACAAGGTCTGAGGTTACCATATAGACAGCCATCTTCATCAAGTCCCCCCTCCCATATCCAAGTCTTAATTTTTAGTTATCTGCTGAAGAGCAAAACCTGTGTGCAATTTATGTTCATTTGTTAAAATTAACTGTCTGGTAAAGCGTACAAGTCTCTTTTACACAGTTGTACAATTTTACCTGAGATTTTAATAAAGATTTAAAGTAATTGAATGCATTTTAATTGAACTGAGATTTTAATAAAGTCTATACTTTAAAAAATCCATCTTAAGAGTGGATGCTGAGAAAAGATTTCATTATACATGTTTGAGGCTCGAAGAAAAATTACATATTTCTCTCCCTGATGAAAGCATAACCCTATTCATAATTAATTGAATTTTTTCTGAAATGAAAAGTAGTTTTCTAATGAAAAAATGTAATTTGTATTTATGTGATAGTTTCTCAGGAATAAAAATACAACTCCTATACACTGAATAACAGTAAGGTGCATGACATTAATGGCCCTATTTTACTGAATGGAGAGGGAGGGGTATAGTTGTTAAGATGGCCCTGAAGTGGACTATATGGGAATATCATGAGATTTACTATGAATTTCTGACTGCTTCTAAAGAATCAGGGGAGTCAAGTTCAATCTTCTAAGTAGACTCTTACATTTCCTCCTAGAGAAGCAAATGCAGCATGTATTTTATCCAAAGAACAAAATTATAATAATTTGTATTAATTGTCTTTCTTTCTAGAAGTCTCAAAGGGAGGCTCCATACTGAAAGAAAAGCTTGAAAAGTCTCTCCTTGGAGCAAGCGTGAGATATTATGGATTCAGTCAGATAGTTAAATCAACAAGCATTTATTAAGCCCTTACTTTGTACCAGGCACAGTGATGACTGCTACAGACTCAAAAAAAGTTTTTGTTTTTTTGGTTTTTTTAAACTATCTTCCCTCACAGAATTTTATAAACTGGGTGTGAATATGTGCACAAGTTGGCACATCAGTACCTGTGATCATATATAACCCATGTCCTGCCAACCTCACTATGTTGGGAGGATCAGATCATGATATATAGGAAAACATTTTGTAAATCACAAATCACCACACAAATGGAAGGTTTAGCCATTTTCATAATCAGTATTATGGCTATAACTAGATTCAATCAAAAAATGTAAAGTAAATTGCACAAGATTCAATTATGTCCTCACAAGTAAATGTATTAACAGTTTTCCCTTAGTTAATTTCAAAATAAATAGATAGATATTTAGTGGAAATAATTCCCTACATTTATAAGACCTCTGAAAAGGTAAGGATGGAATTTAACCCAAGTCAGAGAGACAAAATAAACCTAGATTGTATTTTTTTTCAATATAATCATGCATGAAGTTTAAGAAGCTCACTTTTCCTTTTACAAATAAATTTAATTTTTCCAATTTACAATCTCTCACTCTTTTTTTTTCACCTTTACACAAATGATTTTTAAATTCTCCTAACAATAAAATATAGCTAGGGGAAGAAAGGTTCTGATTTTTTAAAAAAAAATATGTTAATGAGTAAATTTAAATTTGATCTTGTAAATTTAAACATTACAACTTTAATTAAAAATTTTGCCTGATGAAAAATGGGGTAACATTTCATTCATCATTCTCTCCACTCTAATAAAATGTTTACCAGAGTTGGTTAAAAAAAAACCAAGCAGGTAATGCATACTATTATTTGGTTATTTGTTATGTTCTCAGAAATAAAATAATGCCTAAATAAGTAACTTCTGTATAGTAAAAATGACAGAAACATGGCTCATCTTCATTCTCACTGAGTTTCTCTTTAAGATGCATTGAAGAACTGGACTTCTATAGATCTTGCATGCAGAAAAACAGTGAATTGTCTATGGGGGAATAACTCATAGCTAAGATCAAAAGACCTGGAGCACAAGGAACCTTAGAAATTCTGGTTAACTGTTTCATCTTACGGGTGAGGAAAACGAGGTCTAAAGATGTGCTCAAGATCACACTGGGAGTAAAAAAACAAGATTAACATCTAGTCTTCTGATTCAAATAAAATGTTCTTTAACACATGATATTGGCCGTTTTTTTTTAAATAGCCTGAAAAATACCTTCATGCCCCAAAATTAAAATTTAAGTTTCCCTTGTCAAATGGACAGAAAGAAGAGATTAGCCTAAAAATCTGAGGCTAACTACATCAGTGTCTTTGATAAATGGCAGCATTTTTTAAGTTCGTTTAACCCTAATATAGAGTCCTAGAGAATAATCTGTGATTGTGAGCAATTAAAGAATTGTATATCTAAATGTTTGTAGCAAACCAATATTTTTTATTCATTTACAAAATTCTAGTTTGTTTTAATTTCAGTATCAGCAAAATGTGTTATGCTGATATTAAAATATTTATGCTTAACTGTTTCCAAAAAGGTATACCTATCATAGAACAACAAACAAAAATTCTAATGCAAGCATATCCATCCTTGTCAGGTTATAAAGGTAAGAAAATTCACTTATTTTCTGATATACGCAATTGCTCGATTTTTCCAGAATTCTAAATGTGGTACACTTGCTACTTAAAAGCAAGTGGGTAATTTTTACCATCTTACTTTCATTTCCTAAAAGGATTTCAGGGAACAGAACGAAGTTTTTGAGGAAAGAAGTTTTAAAGGAAAGCTAAAAGAATCTGACTCTTGGCAACATTATAAAAAAATCTTTTGTTCAGTGTTTACCCAGATTGTTTTAGGTGGGCAGTGGGCTTCAGCACACAATGAAATTGAGAGCCTCTGAAAATTAATCAGTTTGCTAAAAGTACAGGCAAAAAAAAACAACTCAAAAAATTATTATCTATTTAGCAATAGCATGGCATTCCAGGAGAACAGAACCCTAAGCTTCTGAGTTGCATTGCTCAAATCCCCCCTCCCTCTAAAACCTAGAATTACAAGCCATTAAACTTCCCTAGGCCTGAATTTTATCATCTGTAAAATGAGAGAGTTAGACTAGACAGATCGTCAAGTCTCTCTTACAGGTCTAGATCTATGATTCTAATTTATGCTCTGTGAGACCCAAATCAATTGACTGCTTTCAGAAACCTTAGTGTCTGTGTCATGCAATAGTAGTATTAATATTTCAGGGCAGTTGCAACACTTAGGTTGCTAAAATTCAGTTCAATTCAATAAAAAATTCTTTTAAGCAACTACTATGTGATAGGGATGAAAAATATTTATAAAAGATAATTCTGTAAGTGCATTTCAGTTATTTTTTTAAAAAATGTAATCATATTTTATGTAATTTACTGTTTTCATTACCACACACTTAAGCAGAGCAAAAAAAAATCACTACAAATGGCTTCTAATTTTTCATTTTCCATTCTGATTTTCCTTGCTTCCTTTAGAAAATGGGCACTTAGTAGTAATCTAAGTAAATGAAACACAAGAGTTTTCTTCCTCGCATTTTAAGAAGAAACAAAAAAGAGCATTTCCTGAAATTATGGGTGAATTTGGATTAGTTCCTAAAACCATTGTCTATTTTAAAATAATTCACTCCTAAAGAAGTGAATTTACTAACCATTTCTTTATTAATGCTATCAAACGGGGCTTAAGGAAACCCCGTCTCTTAAAATGCAGGATATTTACAATTTAAGATCAGATCTCATCTTATTCATTCATATTGAATATTCCCTTAACAAGAACATCAGATTGCCCAGAGACATAAACTAACTTTGGAAGGGTGTAAGAACCACTTGAAGCACATGTACAATTAACAGCGCCAATGAAGGAGGGAATGAAGTAAGGAAACTACTGTCTATGGGCTAGTGGGCACAGAAGTCCATTTCGGAAAATCACCGCACATAATTTGATACAAATAATAATATCCACTCAGAGAAGGATCACAACTGAACTCCATGTGCCCTCATGGAGAAAATTAGTTCTGATTGAGGCCACTTGGCAGACGAGTGTGAGGAAATCTGAATTGTCGTTATTCCACTGCTCCAGATTCATAGATATTTACACACCCTTGCCAGAATTAATAATCTCAACAACTTTGCTAAAAATAAGTGACTACAAAATTTAAAAATGCAAGCAATTGTTAAATCCATTTATGCAACCATATGTATATAATAAGTATGTATATGATATATTATATATTTATATGTGTGTACAAGTATATGTTATATATGTGTGAGAGAGAGAGATGTGTAATATATATATATATATATATATATAGAGAGAGAGAGAGAGAGAGAGAGAGAGAGAGAGAGAGAGAGAGAGAGACAGAGACAGAGAGAGATATTTGTGATATACATTGGGTTCTATATTACAGCAAATCCAGAGAAAGTAAAAATGTTCTTCAGAATACAATAAGTGCTATCTCCATGAAGAAATAAATAAGGATGTTCTCTTTGAATTCTAGACCTTAGTATAAGGCACAGGATCCTGGGAGACCCCATAGAATACCAATAAGAAATACTGCTCATTGTAGAGCAGAAATATTGTGGGGCACAGAAAGTCTTACGCAATCTGTAGGCACTTTCACAGATAAAGACCATGACTTCTAACACTGAGAGAGAAATCTTATGATGGTAAGCCTGACCTACCCAGGCATTTGGCACAGTCCTTTGTGTAGAAATGACATACTACTCCATTTCTATAAGGTAAAGGCTCACACAAAGAGAAATGGCAGAATTGACATCTAAAGGTTGTTTCCTCTTTTATCCCTCTTATGTGTGTCTGTTGATGGGGGGAGGGATATTTTAAAAGTGACCTAGAATAAGTGAATTAAGGAAGAACTCCCCAGCCCAAGTTTCAGCACAGTTATAAAAAAGGTAACAGAATAAGTATATTGTGTGTAGGTAAGAAAACTATATTTGTGCAATGTGGGGCCAGCTAGAAGACAAAGAGAGAATCTTCAGGGAAAAAAATGCAGTATGGTTCAAGAAATGTGATAGATAAAGACTAAAATGGAAGAATGATAAAGGCAAAAGGAAAGGGACAAAGTGGGTAATAAGTGAAATTATAATTTTTATTATTCATAATTATTTTTAAATATAGCACACTAAATACTATCCAAAATAAATGAAAACAAAACTGTGCCTTTCAAATTATGTCGAGCATATCCTATTATTTGGGTGACTTTGTATTTCAACTTCAAAAGGGTGTGTATTCTGAAGAGGTTTCTTTCTAAGTATGAGGGGGATCAGTGCAGGAGAGAGGAACTCATCTAAAGATATTAGGTACAACAAGTTCACATCACTTCAGAATAGAAAGTATTCAAGGAGGAAATTAAATGCTATAGGAAACCATCATTTTATAAAGCAATATACCTCATCAAGTGTGAAGAGAGTAAGGAAATTGCACAGCACTATAGTCTTGAAAATATACAAGCACAGGTTTGACTCTCCTGTACTCTAAAGAATGTACTCTTTGGCTTTCACTTATTAAAAACAATTTTGGTTAGTTAGTTTGTTTCCCTGTGTTAGTTCTCTCTTCTCTTTAGGACAAAGCATCCTGTCATTAGAGAACTGTGGAGAGAACTCTGTCTCTTCACTATCCATTAACATTCTCCAGAATTCTAGGAACTACAATAAGAGAGTTTAGTTTCATTGTTTGAACTGAAGAAGTCTGTAGTTGAAATCTTACTTTTTTTTTTTTTGGCTAGGCAATGGGGTTAAGTGACTTGCCCAGGGTCACACAGCTAGTAACTGTTATGTGTCTGAAGCCGGATCTGAACTCAGGTCCTCCTGAATCCAGGGCCGGTGCTCTATCCACTATGCCACCTAGCTGCCCCGAAATCTTACTTCTAACAGCACCTGTGTGACCATAGGAAAGTGACTTAACTTCTCTGGGTATGAGAGGAGGAGATGGTACTTGATGGCCTGCGGACTCTCTTCCAGCTTTAAATTATGATCTTAGGCTCTTTGTTGTTGTTCAGTGATTTTTCAGTCATGTCTGACTCTTCATGACCCCATTGGCGGTTTTCTTGGCAAAGATACTGGAGGGTTTGCTATTTCTTTTTCCAGCTCATTTTACATATGAAGAAACTAAGGCCAACAGGGTTAAGTGACTTACCCAAGGTCACACAGCTGCTAAGTATGGGAGACCAGATTTAAACTCAGATGAGTCTTCCTGATTCCAGGCTTGACACTTAAACCACTGTACCATGTAGCTGCCTCTTAGGATCGTAGTCTCTTCTAACATCACTCAATCTCTACAACAATATCACATACATGAAAGACAAAATATATGAGGCAGCTATTTGGCATAGTGGCTAGAGTACTACACTTGGAGTCTGGAAGGCCTGAGTTTGAATTCTGCCTCCAACACTAACTACCTTTGTCACCTTGGGAAAATCATGCCTTTCAGCCTCAGGTACTTCATCTATAAAATGGAGATGAAAATAGCACTTCCTTCACAAAGCTGTTGTTAGAATCAAGTAAGATAATATATGAATGCACTTTGCAAATCTCAAATCACTCTACAGAGTGTCCCCCACTGCACTAAGACTTTTGGGACATGTTGTATTACGGGACACTAGCTATTATTATTATTGGGACAGCTAGGTGGTCCAGTGGCTAGAATGCCAGCCCTGGAGTCTGGAAGATTCATCTTCCTGAGTTCAAATCCAGCCTCAGACAATTACTAACTGTATAAATTAAAGCAAGTCACTTAACCCTGTTTACCTTTTCCTCATCTGTAAAAATGAGCTGGAGAAGGAAATGGCAAACCCCTACAGTATCTTTGCTAAGAAAACCGCAAATGAGGTCATGAAGAGTTAGTCACGATTGAAAATGACTGGACAATGATAGCTATTATTATTATTATTGAAAAATGTTTTTAAAAGATCTCACTAATATATCAAGGAACTCTGATAGAGATTTCTAATGCACTATTTTCTTTTACTACCACCTTTACCTGTTTAGTTTCAGTGGATTCAGCATGTTTTACATCTGATACCATAATAATGTACAGTTTGTCACTAATACTGATAACATGTATTTCTACAGGGTTTCATTTGCAAAGTGGTTTTTTTTTCACAACATCCTTGTGAGATAGGAAGTATAAGTAATCTTGTCAATGAAGAAACAGATTTACAAAGTTTAATTAACTTGGGCAGCTAGGCAGTGCAGTGGATAGAGCACTGGGTCTGGAGTAAGGAAGATTGGATTTCATATCTGGCCTCAGACACTTAGTACCTTGTGACCCTGGGCAAATCCTTTAGTCAGTGATGGCTTAATTTACTTTATCTGTACAATGGGGATCCTAATAGTACCTACTTACTCCTTCCAGGATTGTTGTGAGGATCAAGTGAAATAATTTTGTAAAATACTTAGTATAGTTCCTGGCTCATAGTAAAAGCTATATAAATGTCAGTTATCATCATCATCATCATCATCATCATCATCATCATCATCATCATCATCATCGTGTTATTGACTTTCCCACAGGCACATATCTAGTAAGTGCCTTAAGAGTCACTTAAATTTTTGCCTCTGAGTCCACTGTTCTTGCCACTGTAGCACATAGCCCAGCACTCTAGTTCTCTTTCCATCATCATCCACAGTGAGCAAAGGGATAAAGAGTTCTCAAAACCTCTCTCAAAATCCCAGTGAAATTAGTAAAAAGGATAGAGAGAGCTACCCCAAACCACCTTTACCTTGGTCTTTGTAATCTTGCCTTCTGCTCCCCTGGAGTAAAATCTCTACAGACAAAGGAGATTCAAAATGGGTTGAATTTGCCTGTATATTTTGAATAGTTGGGGAAATTAATTCAAGAAATTCAAAGCATTGGTTATTATACCTAACCTTTTTTGGATGCAACCTACACAATAACTCTGCAGAACTGTACTTTTCCAAATGGAAATGTGTTGCTGAAACACATGAATGTTAGAATATTGCAGGTGTGGAGAGCCAATGTTATAGGAATCTTTCAACCCAAGGGATCACTATCTGTTACTAGAAGTATCCTATGGAGTTCCATAAGGCAGTGGCATCAAACTCAAATAGAAAGGCGGGCAGCACTAAATCACACATAATAATCTCTATGGACCCTGTCTTGACTTAATTTTAAATTGTAATAATGTCTATGTTTTGTTGTATTTTTGTTTCTTTTGTTCAATATTTCCCAATTTCATTTTAATCTGATTCAGATGCATCAGAGTTCTGTGGGCTACATAGTCAAATGGGCTGTGTGTTTCTCATCACTGTCATAAAGACATATAGAGATTCAATGACTTGTCCAAGGTTATAGAGCTGGTCTGTGTTGGAAGTGGGATCTGAACCCAGGGGTCTTCCTAAGTCTCCATTACATTTAATCTCTACATTGATATGTAAAGATGTAATAATGGTGGTTCACATTTGGCATGGTGCATACTCGTACAGTGCAGGTAATATGTAAAGCTTCCTAGAAAGTGCACTGGATTCAGAATCAAGAAATTTACATTCAAATACAAGTTCTTCCACTTCTGGAAGTAAATTTATGTCTCAGTCTCCACTTCATCTGAAAAATGAAGGGGTTAAACGATGATCTTTGCAGTCCCTTTTAGTTCTTAATCCTACAGTTAGTGACATGAATAAAATTCTTGACACACAAGAATGACCATTTATTAAATACTGACTACTTGGCAGGCAGAGAGGTAGGAGGTGCAGTGGATAGAGTGCAGGGCCTGAAGTCAGGAAGACTCATTTTCCCATGTTCAAATCTGGCTTTAGACACTTACTAGCTATGTGAGCCGGAGCAAGTCACTTAACCCTGTTTACCTCAGTTTCCTCATCTGTAAAATAAGCTCGAGAAGGAAATGGCAAACCACTGCAGTAGCTTTAGCAAGAAAACCCCAAATGGGGTCACAAAGAGTCAGAGACAACGGAAAATGAAAAACTGAAAACAACAACAAAAATGTGGTAAATACGGTGCCAAACATGGTGGGATCTGAAATGAGACTGCCCCTGCCCTTAAAGAATTTACATTCTAATTCAAGGAGAACACATATAGCTAAAGAACACAGTATCTGGCCCATCACTGAGATAGTGAGCTGAACCATAGCAAGCAGGCAGTTGACATGCCCTTTCAAATCAAGCAAATACACTCCTGCTAAGTACCAGGCTCCATAACTAAGTGTTAGGTACCAGGGTTACAAAAACAAAACAAACAAAAAACAAGTAACTGCAATTAAGAACCTTCCATTCTAATTAGAGACACAATATGCAAATAAATAGGTATATGAAAAACCCATGTGAAGGTATATAGGTGTAAATGTATAATAAATAAATACTCCTTTGGCAGAATAAAACTGATTAAAACGAGATCTTTCATTTGTCAAAGAATGGTTCTGATTTGGAACTTGAAACAATAATCTAAACTGCTTTTCTCTCTTCGAATAGCAAGTGAAGACAACAAGTAGTTATTAAGCGCCTACTATGTGCCAGGCACTGTGTTAAGCCCAGGGAGCAATTGGATGCAACAGTTTCTACCTCTGAGGAAAGTGAAGGAGGAGTCTATTATTTAAACTGGTATTCATTGCTGTACCAAGGTCTTATATTACACAGGGCTAATATTGTAATAATAATAATTAATGTAAAAGAGTCAAATGTAAACACCCTCTAAAAAGAGGAACTTCTGAGCTAATACTCTCTGTACATGCACACTTCTGCACATTTTTATTTTTAATTAAGAGAAATAAAATAATTTAAAAAGAGGCAGAATTATACCATAAGCGCTCTTTATCTCATAATAAATTAGAACAAAAAAAACCCCTCAACTTTTCTTCTTAAAAAAATTTCTTTTAAAATTAACAGGGTTTTTTTTGGTTTGGTTGTTTTGTTTGTTTGTTTGTTTGTTTTGTTGCTCTTGGTTATCCATTAAGATTTTTCAACAGCTTCCTTCAGATGCTTTCTTAGAGATCATCATTACCCCATAGGCCCACCTTAAAATGCTCTCCTCTTCATTTCTAGTGTATTTGTTTAATGTTCATCCTGCAGAGTGGTTTAATGAGAAGGGACAGGGAAAGGGGTGTTCTCTGGACAGTGTAAATCTGTACCAAACTAATGTAATTGAGCTTAACAGCAAGAATAAAGCCATATTTCTACAGTAGCAAAAAAAAAAGCTATTTTAAAAGAGCAAGTTCTTCCTGCAGCCACTCACTTTTCACATAAGTTGCATCAGGGGATCTGGTAGGAAGGAAACATTTTTATTAATTTTTCCCTTATCTGCAAGAAGAATGTTGATTTTTTCATTTATGTTCCTTGCCTGCAGGTAGCAGACCAGGGAATCATATAGTAGAAATTTTTCCTTTTGATTAATTTCTTTCCATGTGTTACGTTATTTCTTATATATAATTGATTTTGGGCTTTGCTCGTAGCTGTACATCTTTTTTATATCTGCACCTACTGCTGTCCTTCAATCAAGAAAGTTGAAGGAAATTACCTGAATTTTGTTAAGTTTATTAAAAAGAGCTCTGTGAATATTTAAATTGAGTTTTGAAATGCTAATGCAAGGAAGATATTAGAGAATTTTAATGGTGGGTTCAAGTTGACCCACATGCTATTATGAAAGGGGTCAAATTTTATTCAAATTGTTTCTTTACAGTTAAAAAAATGAAGCCTTTGATTTTGTAAAAGTAGATTAATATTCTTTGCTATTAGGTCCTTTGCTACTTTTCTAGATGATGGTATAAGCTCAGTTTGTATTTCAACTCTACTTCAAAATGTTCAAATTTTTAGCTTTCAACTCTAATTTTCTTTTCTCTTGGAAAACTAGAAGAGACCTCAGTGGTGTAATGGAAAGGACACTGCACTTAGAGCCAGGCAACCTGGGTTCAAATCCAATATTTATCACCTGTATATCCATAGAGAAATTCTTTGAATCTCAAATCCTTATGTAGGAAATGGGGAAAATAAAGTCACCACCTGCTTTTTAGTTATTTTGAGAACAGTCCTTTGTTCATCATAAAGTATGCAATACATTTGAGCTATTTTATCAAAAAAAGAGAAAATAACTACATTCCTCATCATACAGGCAGCTTTATAGATAGCAAATAATCATACCCCATACAAAAAGCATTTGTTTGTATATCAAGTGCCTAGCACAATGTTTGACACGCAGTAGGCACTGAAAAATGCTTGCTGATTAACTTGATTAAATTTCTAAAAAAAAAAATGAGGAAAGGGAAAAAGATCCTCTCATGTCTGCCAGATGAGTCAACCATTAACTAACACTGATTACACTGGCCTTCCAAAAAGTTGGCAGAATTGTTCATGTCTCAGTATTTAAAAATAGATTGTTACAGTTATTGCCATTTTATTGGATCTTGATATTAGCAATATAATTTCCAAGTGATAATAAATTTTGGTTTTGTAAAGCCAACAATTAAAGATGTAGATTTTTCTAGACAAAAGCTCAGTGCCAAAACCTTCTGAGTAAAGAAACTGCAAGACATCAAAGAATGGTAACAACAACAACAAATAATGACAAATGAAAGAAAAAAACCTCATGATCAAATTCCCTACAAAAGCAAGAAGTATTATTTCAATCAATCAATGAATTGACTTTGTAGAGAACTGGAACTAAGAATTCCATGTATCTGCTGTAACCTTAAGACTCCTTTGCTTTTCCATTATCTGCCATGCAACCAGACTTTCTTTTATGTATTATTTCATTTCCTACAATTAGAATGTGAGCTCATATGGAATAAAGAATATATAGCTTTTTTTCTTTGTATCTATTTCTAGAATAGTACTTAATATATAATGCTTATTCATTCATTAGCTGAAAAAAGGATCAATTTACCCTGGAAAATCAGGGGAAGTAATATGATCCATTCAGTGGTGAATAGAAAGTTGGTCTTGGCACTGTGAAGAACTGGGTTCCAGTCCCACCTCTTGACACATACTAGCTACATAATACCAGGCAAATCACTTAACCTCTCAGTGCTCTAAGCAACTGTCTAGGGCAAAAAGTTGCAGAAAAGGTGCCAATCTGCACTGGTGGAGGAAGTTCCTAATGAGGACCTCCCTACATCAATGAAAGCACAGGTCCAGGCCTTATCTCTAATAAGTGGATTATCAGAATTTCTTTGTTCCACTAGAAAATAGATCCCAATAATGTAACTCATGGGGTCTGTCCACAGAAGGTTAAGGAATCCATAGGTTAAGAGTCTGGAAGTCTGGAGCACTCCCAGGTTAACCACTGAAACATCAAATTTAGATAATGGATACAAAACACTTGTGTTCACAATATTCAAAAATTATTAATCATTTTTCATTGTTACAAACAAATTTTACATTAAAAGTCCCACAAGAAAAATACGCTATTTTGTATAGCATTTTTCAAAAAATGCCAGAGAAATATCTTTTACATTTTGAAAAAAAAAACATAAAGAAAGAAAAAACAGAAGAAAGGGGTGTTTTATTTCAATAATACTCAAAAACAAATGGAGAGTCAATGAGGTGACAGAAAAAGAAAGAATATGCAGCTACTTTGAACTTTACACATGAAAATAAGTGTTTTCTTTCTTAAGGAGGAATGAAAGACAATGGCTTTATATTGTGAGCATTATTTTAAACACCGGCTAAACAATGAACACTAAACAAAAGCTCTCATGATCAGCTCTGCCTAAGTGGTTTCCTATCCAATCATGCAGTAAGAGTGATAAGCAAAAGTACAAAAATTTTAAATAAAATCAGGAATTGTTTTATGTGAAATAATCAAAGTTACAACACAACGCTAAGATTTAAGATCACAGGTGAGTGAGTACAAATGTTTGTGAGAGTTACTTTCCAAAAATAAAAAAGTTTCATCTCAGGTTTTCAAACTAAGATACTTTAAATCTGACTTCTTAATCTGTCAGAAAGCTCTCTTCTCCTAAAACCTGAAATAACTACTTACATTTCATTGTCACTTTCAAGATTCAGTTTTTCCACAGGTCTTCTGGTAAGGCCTGTTTTGCTTATTAGTTCTTACCTGCCAAATCTCCCTCATATCATTGCAGGGTACCACAGCCCTCCTCCATTGCTGGGCCGTGAATGCTGTGCTTAATAGAAGTCACTGAGATACTGTGTCTACCTATTCAACGGTTACTACCTAGTCGAAAATAGCAATACATTACCTCTCAAAACACAAAGAAGTGCCATGAACACGGAAAGAAAATCCAGCTCTAATCATCTACCATTTCGGGTATCCAGCATGTAAACTGACATTCCTCAATGTCACCATGTTATTCTTAGGACCTCAACAATCATGACTTAATTTTTGATGTATTGAAAAAGGAATACTATACTTCAACTTCATTATACTGAGAGACTATCTGTTTTCTCCTTACAAGACAGCTCATCTCCTACCCGTGTGCCCTTATTCAGGCTATCACTTCATGTCCAGAATGCTCTACTCAGCTCTACCTCCCAGAGGGGTAGCTCAAATTCCAGATCCTTTAGACTGAGCAGTGACAATCCTATACTACCTTCCTTATTTCCTATGCAAAATAATTTTGTATTTACTTTGTATAGGGAATAGGTAGGGACTGAATTTGTGATTTCATTGTCATAAGATACTCCAACTGTCCCCACCAATGCAATTGACATTTTCTTTCTGAAATGTATAGTTTAACAAGTTGCCTAGAGCATTGAGAGGTGAAGGGATTTGTACAAGGTCACACAGCAAGTATATATCAACTAGAGGCAGGACTTGAATCCAGGTTTTCCTGGCTCCAAAGTCAACTCTTTATCCACTATGCCACACTAGCACTCTGTGTACTTTGTGTGTATATGTATATGTATAGTATATGTATATAGACATACATACACAAACACATTGATGCATGCTTACCAAATAGACTTGAAATGAATTTAAAGATGATTTATATGCTACTGTGATGAATAAATAATTGGTAACTGATTTTTTTGTGTGTCCTAAAGTGGTTTTTGACCTACTAGCCCACCACCATGGATCCTGAAATTGGGCATTTGTCCATATAGACCGGGAGTCTTAGGGGAGGAGGGAAATAAAGCAGTGAGCTCATTGCTACAGATCTCACAGCCAGAATGATTCCTCTGCATCAGTGTAGAAAGTTAAAGGAGAGGGCAATTTATTTTTCCAATCAGAACCCCAAATGCAATTTGTGCATCCAGAAGAACCAGGACCTTTAACGGCAAAAGCATCTGATGTTCTCTTTCACACATCCCACCACCTTTCACAAACTCAGACTTGGGGGGGGGTGTAGCTCAGCACAGCAGCTGGGGAGTTCATCACTAGCTGGGACCCCACATCATCTTTAGCCCAGATAAACCATTCTCAAAAACTGCATGTCTTAGCAGCACCAGCACCTTAAATCACACAGTCAAGGTGAGGGGCTGCTACACAATCTGTTCCACTTTTCATAAATAGGTGTGGCCCTCCTGCTGCTGGCACAGTGCCCATTTGGCCCTTCTTAAGGGTCTGACATAGTAAATAATGATGAATATTCTCTGTGAGCCTGTACGATCCTGTACACATTTTCATTTACACAAGACGGGGAGGGGTTAACCCCACACAAAACAGGCCATTGTTGTTTATCTTGCTTCTTTGTAGGAATGAAGACTTTGTAAGAATTTGCCTAATTTCACAGGTGCTTGTTCAATTTTCCGAATTTCCAACCTGGCATAGATGTAGCTCTCCACCTCTGAAAAACTAACAAGGAACTCCAACCATCGACAGTTGCAAAATGCTGACAGGATGAGGAGGAGCTGGGAGAGTGGAATGAAAAACAAACCAAAAAAAAAACCAAACAAAAAAGCACCTGCTCACCCCCAACCCCCTTAATTGCAAGATGCCTTGGGATACATATCAAACAGGCACTTTATAACAAGTGTTATATGTTGTCATTAAACTGCCATAAAGGTCCCTCAATTCAGTACTTGAAGACATCTCAAGAGGCCCCAGAAAACAGTTTCCTATAAAACATATCTTCAGAAGGACTTTTACTTTATACTAGTGCATTAAAAGCCTGTCTAAAGACACAGAACTACTAGATATGGCCATATTTTTTAAGAAGCACACTTGCCCTCTTGAGAATTCCATGAGCAGGTAGGGTGCCAGTGATAACAAAGCAAAGTTTATCCATACTGTTCCAGCAGTCACAACCTGGAGGAAGAATCTAAGGGCTCCCTTAGAAAGAAAACATCCTTAGCCTTTGTGGACAAAGCCCACACAGAATAAAAGCAAACACCTTTACAGTCAGAAGTTATAGGGTCAGCCAAAAGGCGGAGAACTCAAATAAATGAACTCTCCCCTTGTGGCACACAGCTACCAAGCCTTTGTATCCATAAACTTCCAAAAGACATGCACCCAGTCTAAAATTGGCAATAAATATCTTTGCAATCACATGTGGGAAAGAAAATATGGCTGGTGGCTTCTTCCCTGATGAATGAAAACTAATTTCTCTCTAAAAAATACACCTCTAAAATGCTGTACTCATTGAAAGTAAAAATAAGTATTTAATAGGCGCCTACTGTTTGAAGAGCACATTTTAATACAGGGGTCCTTCAGTGATCAAGTCTAATAGGGGGTTGAGACCAAATATCTAGCTACAATGCACAATGTTACCTAGTGAATATGAGAGCACAGAAAAAGTATTAAAATAAAATACAAATTCTTCCATCTGACATTTAAAGCTTTTCTGAATCTGGCTGTAAGCCTTCTCATACTATTCCTCTTCATACACTCTGGATTTAAGCCAAATTAGTCAACTAGTCATTTCCAAACTCAACACTCCACACAAGCCATTCTCCATGGCTTCTTCCTTTTTTTTTTTCTCACATTCTGCTCTAAAAGTCCTCTTTGCCTTCAAAGATCAGCACAGATGCCTTTTTCTTTAAAGACTTCTGCACCACCTCCAGTGGTTGGTGCTCTCTCTCTCTCTCCTAACATTATTGTTTCATATTTATTCATCTCTGCATATGTTGTAACCCTGACACCACTGTCTTTTTATCTGCAAGGTCTAGAACTTGGTCTTGAAGATATGTTATCTTTGACATAACATGAGAGACAGGTGAATGTTATGGATAGTCCCTTAAAGTTTCTCTAGGTTGTGGGAGGAAGGGTGAAGATAAGGATGAAGGCATTGGAATTGACTAATAAATATGTGTTCAAATGAATTACGAAGTGAGGCCTGAAAAGGAGAGTCATAAGGGAGAAGAGGTGTGCAAGGAACCCTTATGTTGAAATATGAATAGTTCTTATTGTAATGGCATATGAAATTGTTTCTATTTTATTTTAATAGAATGTTCAAAATGGCCACTGACGAACTTTTCACTATTTCTCACCATTCTTGCCTTGTCCCCAACCTTTCGATTTCTTGAAACATCTTATTGATCAGCTTTAAGGAACCATTTACATATTGTATACATTTGTATCTGATGTGAATCTTAAGGCAACTTTGATCCTGGAGAAGAGACTTCTCATTCGGAGAGCAGCATAAGAGTACCAACAGTTCTTTCAAGTCTGCCCTAAAAAGAGCAAGATATTCCTCAATATCCAGGCATCAGTGGAAGTAGATCTCAATTTGCTGGCTTCCTTCAAGTCTCACCTCAAATGTCACCTTTTTCAAGAGGTCTTTACTAGTTTCTTCCTCCTCCCTTTACCCCATTCTATTGCCTTTCATTTATACTTCCATTTCTCTCCTGTATGAATATCATGGTTAGAATCTTGTATTCCCAATTAGGATATGAGCTAATTGAGTGACAGGACCATTTCCCCCCTTTCTTTGTCTCCCCAGTTCTTAGCACCTTCTTGCACATTTTTTGTTGTTGTTTAGTCGATTCAGTTGTGTCTGACCCAATTTGGAGTTTTCTTGGCAAAGATATTAGAGTGGTTTGCCATTTTATTCTCTAGATCATTTACAGAAGAGGAAACTGAGGCAAAAAGGGCTAACTGACTAGGCCAGGGTGACACAGCTAGTAAGAATCTGTGGCTGGATTTGAATTCATGAAGATAAATCTTCCTAATTCCAAGCCCAGCACTCTATCCACTGCACCTCCTAGCTGCCTTCCCTACACATAGTAAGCATGTAAAAAGGCAAATAGATGGTACACTAGATGGAGCACAGGACCTGGAGTCAGGAAGATTTGAATTCAAATTCAGCCTCAGACACCAAAAGGTATGGATGTCATGCTGTTGACTATATTATCCTGTCTTCCCTATTTTGTTTTGCTTCCTATGCTATATACTCAGACCAACTCTCTGTGCTCTGTGATCTAAATATTCTGGGGAAGGAAAAAAGGACCCAGTCTATGCCATTCATGTGGAAAATGATGGATCAAAAGATGAGAGGACATTCTCCCCAACATGGGCAAGTTCATAGGTTCAGAAAGGCTTATCTTTATGAGAGAATGATAATTTATTCTCTCATTCTGGGGTCAGGAAATTGAGCTCATGATTCAGTATTTCCCATCCTTTGCCTCATTTCTCCGTGGTCTCAAAGGACAAAAATGCTCAAGTTTTTCATTTTAAAAAAATCTGTTGCATTATGCATCACCCATAATTTTAACCCCTTGTCATTTTATGTCACAAAGTTCTCTGAGTAGCTGGAAGGTTTTGGAGCCCCTATATAAAGCACAAAGGAAAAAAATATGGGAGAATCCCACCTCCAACTTAATCCTGAGAACTTCCTGGTGCTTCAACGGATGGAAAGATTGGAAAGTTACTCTAAACTTCAGGTGCAGGTTTCCATATTTTAAAGGATGATATACTCCTTTGCTCAAATATAAACATTACTCATGCATTCCTTGGAGTGTGAGTGGAACACATCTTAAGGACCGGGTGGGAAATAAAGAAATAAATTCTCATGGAACACTTAGAACCCCAAAAATTTACTCAGAATTTTCCAAGTCTCTTTAGTAGCTGCATAAGGAATCCCCACTAAATAGAACTAAAGTAATACGAGGTTCAAATCTCTCAATAATGTAGATGATGACAAAGACATGGGTTTAGAGACACTTAAAAAAATTATTTTGCATCCTCACTGAATGTCAGGCTATTAATTTGTCACTTCATTTTATTGTTTCTTCCTCTAGCAATCATCACTTACTCTTACTCTGTACAAGCAAATCCCTCCTTTCTACTTTGTTGCTTAAAATTCGCCTGTGCTGAGAAATCAAATTAGCAAATTTCTTGGAATTATGTGCCAAACTAAAGTAAACAGGTTAAGAGGCTCCTTTAGATCCAGCAAAGGAGTGAACTAATAGTTAATAGATTAAATTATTAAGATTTTGGTTTTTAGTTTGGTTGTTTTTTTTTAAAGAAATTAGTGCTATGTGAATTAAAAAGAAAAACAATCAGGAAATAATTTAAATTAAAATTAAAATAGCTTATTCTCAAAATAAAGTCTGTACTTAACAGTTTCTGATTTATGTTAACATCTAGTTTATCTAACTTTAGGACTTAAGTAAGGTTTCCTAAATAAGTGAATTTTCTAGATAACTGATTGCTACTTTAAACATTATATTTTAAATTTTGATTCTTTTTTAAAATTATAACCTTTTTAATTGAACTCTATTCAGAATGGATTTACCAATTCAACTATGTTCTTCAGAGAAAAAAAAGTATGTATATGTATACATATATTCATCTATCTATCTATATTACATATAAAATTTAACCTTTAATTCATAATATAGTAGGGAAAAAAGCTATTCAGTTATGGGGATTTCAATAGTCCTTAATTTTTTAATCTGTAAAAATAAGGTTGTTTCCTCTCTAAGGTCCCTTCCCCTCCTAACACATTTTCTTACTGATTTAGGGTTAGCATGAGCAATTAAAGCATCTTTCAAGCTTTGAGTTCTGGGAAAACCAGTCAACATTAGGTACTATGCTAAAAACTGGGGATAGGAAGAAAAAGCAAAAATATAAAAAAAAAACTGCTTCCAAGGGTGTATACCTTGAGAAAAAGTTTCTAGGAGCTAGATGGGGCATCTTCCATCTGCACAGGGAGTCTATCACTTCCTGCTGCCACATCATCATAGCCCACCTCCTCAGGCAAAAAGACCTCAGACCATGGGTGCATCAGCACACTGAGCACTCCATCTCCTGCTCTGCACAGTGTGTTCCCTGAGAAAAGGTTGTTTTCCTCAGAGAACTGGGCCAAGCATCTTCCATCTGACCCAAAGCAACCATGTTTATCTGCACCAGCACAAGGCATTTTCCACCTCCTGCTCCCAGCCAATGATGAACCTTCAGTGCAAAGAAGAGCAAGACCCTCTCTGATTTCAGGTCTCCCATCTCCTGAGTCACTTGTCTTTTGGGTATATAAAAGTGGCACTCTACTCAATGATGAACATTTTCATATCTGGTCATACCCTTCACATCATAGTAACTCTAAACTCCTCTAGACCATCATCCAAACTCTACTCTGTACCTTCCCACCTCTGTACCTCTGTATCTCAATTTCTCACTCCCATTCCCCTTAACCCTCTTACAAAAAGTTTCCTCTCAACTCCACTCAGCCCTTCCATTGTGCCCTCTGGAATACCTGTTCCATAGGCAACAAACTTCCCTCCATCTTAAACCTGTTCTTGTCCTACTTTTTCCATCTACTAGCTCTTATTGAAATCTGGTCGTCCCCTGATATCACAACTTCCCTGAGCCACCCTTTCCAGTACTGGCTGTACTTTCACTCATTCTCTTTGGCTTGCTGGTCAAGGCAGAGATATTAGCCCACTTCCAGGTTCTCCCCCTTCCTCCATCACACAGTCAGCTGTCTTCCTCTGAGGTCCACGTTTTATACCTACCATCCAATCAAAATTCTGCTGGATGTTGTCTACAGACCCACAGGGCATTCCCCTTCCTTTCCTCAATGAATTCAATACCTGGATTGCAATTTTTCTCTCTTCCCCAACTCATGCCTTCCTACTAGATTTCAGCATACATATTGCTTCTCCCTCAAATAACCTAATTACTTAGTTCCTCAATCTACTCTCCTCCATTAGATATTCCTCCACTTCACCTCGGCCAAACACAAAGATGGCTATGTACTCAGCTTGCTATAATCCACAAATGTATCACTTCCAAGTTTAGGAATTCTGAAATTCCCTTACCTAACCTTAATCTATTGGTTTTTCATTTCATCTTCTGCCTTCCATTATATAACTCTACTCTTCATCAATACTGTGATCTTCATTCCCTTGACCCTTGGCTTCTCTTCCAGGCCAGCATCACTACACTAGCCACTTTTTCCTCTTCTCCCCATTTTGCCTCCTCAATGAACAAATTCATCTCTATATTGTCTCTGGAGTCCTTTAGCACCCTTATCATATTGGTGATTACACACCACAGCCTTGATCACTCCTACCATTTATCACCTTCACACCTACCCACTTGCTGCTAGAGAAAATCAGGCAACTGTTCTGCCTGGGTTCACTACAAATTTGTTACATGACCTCAAAGGGGCCCTCCCTGCTGCTACCTTATACTGTATACCTTATCAACTCACTATCCAGTTCTCCGTAGCAGCTCTCCCAAACCATTTTATTCCTCCTCAAATCTCCCACGGCTCCCTCACCCCCTACTCTCTTAGCTGAGAACTTTGTCTCATATTTTACAGAAAAAAAATTAAGGTCATTCACCATGAGCTCCTTTCTCTCCCTTCTATCTTGTTTTCTATCACTCAGATACCTTTTACCATTTTCTCACTTTCTCTTGAACCTCTTACAATCTGTGTTCCAAACTTATCGTTCCGTAGAGACTCCTCTCTCCAAAATTACTAATAGTCTTGTGGTCTCCAAATCCAATGACCTTTTCTCAATCTTCTTTCCACTTGTCCGCTCTTCAGCCTTTGACACCGTTCATCACTCCTTCCTCCTTGATACTCTCTCTTCTTTCTAGGTTTTTGGGAGACTTCTTTTTCCCAGTTTTCTTCCTACCTGATTGCTTCTTCTTTGTCTCCTTTGTTGGATCCTTCTCTATATCAAGCCATCTAATTGTAGGTGTCCCTCAGGGTTGTGTTCTGACACTTTTCTCTCTTCTCCTTCTATATTACTTCACTTGGTGATCTTATCAGCTTCCACCTCTATTCTGATGATTCTCAGATCTACCTTTCCTGACTTAATCTCTCTTTTGATCGCTTTTCAGACATCTTGAACTAGATGTCCAGCATTGGAATATCTGAACTCAATATGTCCACATCAGAACGCATTATCTTTTCCCCTAAACCCTCCCTACCTTCTACTTTCCTTATTACTGTAAAGGGCAACAATATACTCCCTGTCCCTAAAGCTCACAACCTAGAGAATCATCCTGGATTCCTCACTAGGTCTCACTTCCTATATCCAAGCTGTTGCCAAGACCTGTTGATTTCACCTTTGCAACATCTCCATCCCTTCATGCCTTGATCACTGTAATAACCTGCTGGTGGGTCTGCCTACCTCAAATTTCTCCCCTTTCCAGCCCATTCTCAATTCAGCCACTAAAATGATTTTTTCCCTAAAGCTCAGGTCCAATCATGTTACTACCTCCCCCACACTGACTCCCTCAGTGCCCCTCCACTCAACAAATCCCAGTGGTTTTCTATTGCCTTTAGGAGCAAATACAAAATGCTCTGTTTGGCATTCAAAGTTCTCCATAACCTAGCCTCCTCCTATCTTTCCAATCTTCTTACACCTTACTCCTCAACATGTATTTTTTGATCCAGTGACCCTGGCCTCCTGGCTGTTCCATGGACTAGGTACTCTGTCTCTCAGATTTAAACATTTTCTCTGGTCCTCCATGTCTGGAACACTCTTCCTTCTCAACTTCATCTACTGACCTCTCAAGCTTCCTTTGATGCTCAATTAAAATCCTGCCTTCTATAGGAAGCCTTCCCCAACCTTCTTAATTCTAGTGCCTTCCCTTGGTTAATTAAGTCATATCTATCTTGCATATAGCTTACTTTGTATATATTTGTTTGCTTGTTGTCTCCCCCATTAGACTGTAAGCTCCTTGACAAAAGGGTCTGTCTTTCCCCTCTTTTTGAATCTCTAAAGATTAGCACAACGTCTGGCACATAGTAGTCCCTTAATAAATGTTTACTGATTGATTGCTTACATTCTAAAGAGAGAGAAAGCATGTACATAAATAATAGAATGACTAACCCTTTCAGTGGCAGCACATCACATCTGAAAAATATTCCATCACTCAGGTATAAAGAAAAAATTGTACTCTAAGGACCTATGGGGGCAGTAAATGGAGAGTAGCCCTCTCTAATTCTCCTTTGCTCAAATTTCTAACTGATCTCAAAACCAGAGACTTCATCCTTTGAAATTCTACGTATGTCATAGGGTATACTTCCCTTTTTATTGTGTCGTGTGGCTATAGCAGACAGCACAGTAACTTAAGGGGCTCTTATATAAATAAAAAGCATGTGTGAAATGATCCAACCATTTTGGAGAACAATTTGGAACTATGCCCAAAGGGCTACAAAAATGTGCATACCCTTTGATCCAGCAATAGCACTTCTAGGGCTATATCCCAAAGAGATCAAACAAATGGGAAAAGGACCCACATGTACAAAAATATTCGTAGCAGCTCTTTTTGTAGTGGCAAAGAATTGGAAATTGAGAGGATGCCCATCAATTGGGGAATGGCTGAGCAAGTTGTGGTATATGAATGTAATGGAATACTATTGTTCTATAAGAAATGATGAACAGGCTGACTTCAGAAAAACCTGGGAAGACTTATATGGTCTGATGCTGAGTGAAGTGAGCAGAACCCAGAGGACTTTGTATACAATAGCAGCCACGTTATGCAATGACTAAGAATGTTAAACTGAACTCTTCTCAGCATTACGAGGATCTAAGACATCTCCAGAGGCCTCGGGATGGAAAATGCTGTCCACATCCAAAGAAAGAACTATGGAAATCGAATAGCTCTTACTTAATTTTACCTTAACTTGAAGTTTGTCTCATCTTTCTGATGGTTCCTCCTATTGGTTTTAATTTTTACTTACAACTTGACTAATGTGAAAATGTGTTTAATGGGTATGTAAATGTAAAGCCTATGTCAGATTGTGTGCCATCTTGGGGAGGGTGGGGGGGGAGAAAAAGGGAGAAAAAATTTTCAACTCAAAAGCATATGGAAAAAAATTAAAAAAAGAAAATAAAATAAAAAAAGAAAAAGAATATAAATAAAAAGCATGAGCAGTAAAACACATACTCTGTGTCATTTATTTTAGCTGCTTAGAGTTCTTTGTGCTCATTGCTATATTCTTAGCTATAATAATTGATGTTTACAGAGAAGTGACATCAGAACAAATTGTATGGTTATTGCACAACATTTTTCTGCTATGTAATACTGAGGCTTAAAATCCTCCCCCCTCTCAACCCCGCTTTCTGCCTCTCTGCTATGATCCCTGAAGAAGAATAATGGGACCACATAGAACTGAGGACCATTTGCATTTTTAATAAGAATTAGAATTACAGGTTAAGCAAAGGGTAATGGAAAGGTACATGGTAAGCCTAAATTGACCACATGTTACCATTACTAAGAGTACAATAAGAAAAATGGGTCAAGTTGGTCAAATACAGCAATGAGAAATGGCAAATAGACTACCCAAGTGATACACTGGTAGCACTGAGATATTAAATGAGCCAGAAGGTCTTGAGCTAATTTTTATTTTTCTGAGAGGGAAAGAATTTTTAATAGAAATTATGGAAATGTTTGTATAAGAATTGCATTGGAGAAGGGGACATAGAGAGGCTGTGATCTGCATTGTTGGAAGGGATATGCCTACTGATGAAATCATTGAGCCATCAAAATTTCAGAGTTTGCTATTGAGTTATCTATGAGACCACTTTGAATGCAGTTACTTGAATGTGACATCCCCTAAGAATATTTGGTAGTTTGTTTAGCACAACAGTGTCATTTATATCCATTAAATTTCATTTCTTCATGCTGTATGTTCACAGACAGTGAAACAGCATTAGCTAATTTTTTCTTTCTTTGATATATTAGGCTTAATGGCTACAGTTACCGGTGAGAAGGAAAAACACAGAAGCTGCTGTTTACTAAGGAGAGAAGAAACCTCTAACCTCATATTCCATTGTGTCACCAAATCATGAGTTAGAATCTGTTGTGTGGCATGATGTGTCAGAGAGGACCCAAAGCTTTGACACAAAAGTATCCGAGAAAAACATCAGTACTTATGGATTAGTAATGCTGATGACATGAGTGTCAGTCATTTCATGTACTTTTAAGAACTAACTCTGTTAAGTAGTCACATTGAACATTTATAACAACTGTTTTTAATATAAGAATAGATTTTAAAGGAAAGCATATAATGCTACAATAATATATAGTTATGTTAATAATGATGATCATAAGCAATATTCTGAGAAACATAAAAAACTTGCTATACAGCTCATCATATGCCATATAATTGCATTGCCTATAGCAATAAAAATTATTTGTTAAACGATTAACAATTTTAAGATGGCATTTTATGTACTTATAGATGCGTGGTGCTATTAAAATTATATGAGGGCAAACTTTTCTGAGTTTTATTGCATTTGAAATTTCCCTTTCACAAATGATAACCTTTTTTTTGATTCAATAACTACAACATAACTCATTAATTTGTAGAACTTTATAACTAAGATGGTTCACTCTCACCTATGTTTTAGTTATCTATATTGGAACATAAGATAATAGATTTAGAGCTAGGTCAACTACAACTTTTTCATTTCACAGATGAGAAAATAGAGGCACACACAATTTTAGCAACTTGCCCAGGGTAACATGGCTGCCATGTGTTTGGGTCAGGCTTTGAACCCAGGTTTTCATGACTCCAAATTCAGTACCACCATGGTACATCAAATTATGATTACTTGGATTGGGGAGACCTCAAGAATAAGGATCATTGATGACATGTAGGGAAGGAAGATGCAGCACAAATAGAATTTCAAAGGAGCAGTGGTCTGAGTAACTGGGGTCTGCTGGCATTTTTGTTCATAGCTTGAAGTACTGCAACAATTCATTATTTTGTGTTTCATTTGCACTACTTCCCAAGTAATTTGTAATTAACACCAACATTTATGCTTAATCATCATAATTTCAATTAAAAACTACCTTGTTCTAATGTCACCAGCAACATTTAATTGCAGCATAATTAATAATACAAATTATTTAGCAGAGGGCAGCTTAGATTTTTGTTTTTGGTAGCAAATGAACATGAGTATGTTTCACGTTCTTTACCACCCTTGAAACAGGAAAATGAATTTCTAGGTCTGTCAACTATTAAAAAAAATCTGCTGCTGCCAATGAGAAACCTTTTTCTGCTGTCCTGACACACAACATATAACACAAGAAAGTAATGTGTATGCTAGCAAAAGATATTTTTACCTTTCATCAAATCAGTTACATGAGAGTCTTCTTCTAATATCAGAGATAGCCAGCATGTCTCATTTCAAGTTTATATGGAAACTCATTACTGCAATTCATTTTGTCCAATGAGCCTATAGCCCCTTCTTCATCTAACATGCAACCTCAAACTTAACATATTCACATATATCCTTTTTTTTTTGAAAAACACGTAGTACAATATCCAGAATTAATTCAGAGTATTTATGAGAATCTTCTATCACAATTTATGAGAATCTTCTATCACAATCAGGCAAAAGAATCTAGAGCTCAATAATCTATATTCCCAACAAAAGGAAATTACTAAAAATCTAAAAGAGATTGCAAATTATCTTGAACAAAAAAGACTTTATTCAAGGTCTACATATCAAGACATCTCAGAGAGGCTACATAGCTAGTCTTTCTTTTTCTATCTCGGGTCAGCCTGGCTTGGGCAATGATAAGACTACAATACTTTCTGACATCAGTAGATTTGTTGCTGTTCACTTATTTTCAGTTGTATTGACTTCGTGACTCCATTTGGGGTTTGCTTGGCAAAAATACTGGAGTGGTTTGCCATTTTCTTCTCCAGCTCATTTTACAGATGAGAAACTGAAGCAAACAGGTTAAGTGACTTGTTCAGGGTCTGAGCAAGTGTCTGAGGCTGGATTTGAACTCACAAAGATGAGACTTCCTAGCTTCAGGCTTGGCACTCTGCACTATACTGCCTAATGCCCATACAAAATGAACAAAATTCTTTTGGTGTTTGAGGTACATTTGTTAAAGTACTTTTTTTGTTCCCCTCCTTACTTGCCTGTCCACCAATGAAGCATTTTTTTTGTAATGGAATACCAAGGAAAAATATAAATAGGACCTTTGAAATTATTAGACTTTGAAGCCCTTTTATATCACTTGCAAAGAAATTTATTGGTTATAGACTATTGTAGAGGGATTCTTTATCTGCAAAATTATTTAAAATACATACTTTGTTTTGTGCACATGCATACACACACACACACACACACACACACACACATACAAAACTGAGATCTAATAAACTAATACAATTAGCCTTGATGTGTAAGAAAGATGATGATGTAAAGATGTAAGAAAGAACAAAGATTCGAGGTGTGGGAAAAGAGCTGGTAATATCTAGGAAGAAAAATGTAAAAAAATGTTGAGATAAACAGATGAAAAATCCGCAGATAGAGAGGGCTTACTGACCTGTAACTTTTGGATATTAGTCATTTTGAGGGGCCAAATGAAGGTTTTTGCTCCTATGGGTCAATCAACTGTAAGTATGCTAAGAATATCTAAGTCTCCCATTCTCATTTACATGACTGCTTCTAGATATCAGAAAGTCAGAACTGCTCGCACAGAATGCACATGGAAACATTAAAGATAAACCTTTGTTCCATGAAGATTAAAATAAACTTCCCCTTTAGATAAAGGAGTCTCTCTCTCTCTCTTCTCCTTGGGAAACATTGAAGGAAAGTACAAAATTGGAAGCCCAAGAGGAATGAGCATAGACAGCACTGGGGCAGCTTCTGGAGAGGGCCCATTTGGTCATGCCCTAGGGACATTCTTTACTGCAACTCCTGTTTCTGTCTAGTGGAGATATGTAAGTCATTGTAATAGGCTGGACCAGACCCAGCGGAAAGAAGCTAAAGTCGCTTTGCCTTTCTTAGTGCTCTTTTATTTCTGATTTATATCAAATTACAAAGTTTCAGCCATGGACCCAAATACCCAGGGATTCCAATGGGTGGAAAAAACAAAGCAGGAAACTTGCTGCAAACGTAATTCTAAAAAATCATAGGGGGATAACAGGAATTGGAACAAATAAAGGAGCCACCTGTTTTATGACTTCCAAATCCCCTTCATTCATAAGGATAAACTGTATTCAAACAAACAAACAAACAAAAAACCTGAGAAGCATAGAAATGCAATAGCCAGCAGAATATAAAATACTCAGAAGACAACCCAAGTGAGGCCGCACCCTTTCCTAGGATTGCCTCAAGGATGGAAAAGGGCATGTTCCTCACTGTCTGCAAGACAAGAAAGCAGTGCCAAGTTAATGCTAATGGGAATTGTGTGGCCATAGCCCACACGGAGATAGATGTTCATGCACCTTTCAGTTTGGGATTTACATGCTTTTGCCAGGCAGCATAATAATATGTATCCCAGAGGGGAAAAACTTTGAGGTTTTAGAATGTTGCTTGAAATATCCAGACTCCCAGATAAACTACAGATTCAAAATAAGTAACTGTCAATCCTTCGTGATTCAAGGTAAAAAAAAAAATCTAAATTGTATACAGAGGCTTCTCAGCCACCATTTTAAAACTAAATTCATCTTGGAGTGTGCCAAAGAGAGCAACATTTTGAACAAGGAATAAAGAATGACATATTTCTTAAATGGATAAATAATTAGGACTAGCAGGATTGCATTCACAGGCAGGAAGTGGATCTATCTGAATGAAGTTACCAAATCAATGAAATTAATTGTAATTCATAATGTTGTCACACAAGCCTTTTCTATAGAACGCATCCAGCAGGGTTCCCTGCATATCTCTGTTTGTTCCACCATAACACATGTTCTTTGGGAGAAGGCATTTCACTCAGTAAGCAATCAGAAAATACTTTAAACATATCAATAAACATGTACACATATTTATGGAAGACATAGTGAAAGAGTAAGAAGAATGCTGTATTTTTTTGTTGGAGGAACAGTCTCCAATAGCAATTTTCAAAAGCCAATCTACCCATTCTTATCCTGTAACAATAATTATAATAGCTGTCCTTTATATAGTACCTTCTGTGTTCCAGGCACCAGGCTAAGGACTTTACAAATATTATCTCATTTGATCCTCACCACAACCCTGGAAGGTAGGTGCTATTATTATCCTTATTTACATGTGTGGAAACTGAGGCAGACAGGGGTTTAAGTAACTTGTCTAGGGTCTTAGAGCTAGGAAGTGTCTGAGGCCAGATTTGAACTCGGTATTCTGCACACCAGGTCCAGTGCTCTAATTATTATACCACCTAGATGTCCTGCTCATTTCTGGGCCCAGTTCTGCTGAGAAACCATGTAGCTTTACAAGGTATGGATTCTAGACTATGTAATTGCTTTGGCAATTCAAAATATCTGTGCCTTTACTTACATGGATATTCTCCTCACTGATGTAAATCACAATCCAATAATCCAAACCAGGCTAGCAAACATTTACTAAATTTGTCTATTATGTGTAAATTGTTATGCTAGATGGTGTGAGTGTGATTAAAATAATTATGGTAATAAACCAAACAAAAACAAGAACAACAAGCCAGCCACTGCCCTCAAGGAGCTTTTATTATACTTGGAAGGTACAACATGTAAATCCTCCATGGAATAAGTAGCTGATTTAGTCAAAAGAGTGAGTCCTATTTCTACTTACTACCTGTATAACTTTGATGTAACTTTCTCTGGACCTCATGGAGGTCATATATAAAATAAGGGGTATAGATCAGATGACCTGTAAGTTCCTTCCAGGTCTAAATCTTAAAATTCTATTCAATATGAATCTAGTTTCATGAGTTTCTGTTCCTTCTCTTCCCTCCTCTCCAACACAAAACAAAATAATTATGACCTTTCAGCTGATCTTATAGTCCTTGGATCATATTGTACCCTCGCACTCAAAGTGGTTCAGGTCTGTAGTGGACTGACAAAGCTTATGGTTCTATAGACATAGCCTTTGTTTATCCCAGATATACCCAAACTTTTTGGCCCCCAAAATCTTTGGCTTTCAACAAACCTTTCAATCCCTACTATTTGGTATAAAAAAATAATTTCTAAAGTTTATTATGTTCATTGGAAGTAAAAATAACTTCAATAGAATATTATATGCACATATATGATATAATAATCATATAGTTATTTACCGAATATTTCACATACTCTTGAGATACCTATGGGGCATCCAGTCTGAAACGTTCAGAAGATAGTTGCTGATGTGAGACTGGAGCTCAGAAGACTAAGAGTAGATAAAGCAATCTGGGTATAATCTGTATAGAAATGATTAAACCTGTGGGAGCTCATGAGAGTATTGATTGAAAGATAGTATAGATAGAAACATAGTAGAGAGAGAAAAGAGAAGATGGCCTTGGGGAGACAGGTACAGTTTCTGAGCATGACATGAGGAACTAGAAAAGAGACAGAGGAATGATCAGACAAATAGGAGAACCAGGAAGCTACAGCGTCACAAAAACAGAGCAGAGAGTATTCATTAAAAGTAAATGATCAATAATGTCAAATGTTTCAGAAAGGTAAAAAAAAAGAAAGAGTGAGAAAAGGTCATTAAATTTAGTAGTTAGGAAATCATTGGCAACTTTAGATGGAGTGCTTTTAGTAGAATGATAAGGTCAGAAACCAGATTGCAGAGGGCTTAGAAGGGACTGAGAGGAAGTGCCGAAGGTAAACATAATCTCAAGGAATTTAGTCTCAAAAGGAGAAGAGATAAAAAAAAAAATTGAGGAAATAGACCAAAGGGGAGTTGGTTTTGTTTTTTTTTGTTTTGGTTTTGGAGGGGGAACAAGGAGACATGGGCACAATTATATGTAGTAGGATATAAAGAGATTTAGAGTTAGAGTGTGTGGATGATAGCTGGTGGAATCTTGAGAATGTGGGAGGAGAAAAAATCAAGTATATATGGAGAGGCTTTGGCCTTAGCAAGGAGAAGGGTTCACCTTTTCATTTGAAGGAAACGGGAAAGAGGACATAATAGAGGGGAAGATTCTGAATGAGTTGAAATGTGGAGGAATAAAAATAGCTCAAATTTTTATAGCAGTTTATAGTTTTAAAAGATGCTTTATCCACCCTCTTTGAGGTAGGCAGTATAAGTAATATTGTTCCCATTTTACAGATGAGGAAACTGAGGCCCAAAGTTAAGTGACTTACCCAAGGTCACACCAATGAGCTACATAGTTGCAACTCAAAATCAGGTCTTCTAAGTCCCATGCTCTTTCTGGTACATTACATAAAAAGGAAAGGAGCAATATATTATATAGTATTTATGAAAGTATTTAATGTGCTCATGCTAGTATGATTGAGATCCCAAAATCCTGAGCCAAAGACAGAAATAATTATTCATTTCTCTCTCTGGCCAATTATTTCATTGACACTTCCACCTGATGGCTATAATTCTAGATTTCTATATCTTATGTACACAGGGCAAAACTAGCCCATGATAAAGTACATTAAGTAAACGTCTCTGTGGACAGCTTGTTAACTCCTAAACGGTACAAGGCTATACAGCAGTTTTTCAGATTATGTTCCATGGAACCCTGTTGCCAACACAATATGAATGAGGTACATGGAAACATGTTGTTGCTAGTGATATTTGCTCTAAATCTATAATATATATGGACATTTGCACGGTCTCACTGGCATATTTACTTTTTCCTTCAGTGTAGATCATAGCGCATTTAAAAAATACACTATATTTATTCTGTGTGGCAGTTTTTCAGAAATAAGATAAACTAAATTTCCCTATTTTGTTACAATATTCCATTGACCCTTCTTATCTCAGGGATGTTCTGCAGTCTTTAAGCCCACCAGAACCAGCCTTTATGGGTCTTCTAACATTTTTTTAAAAAAGTCCAGTCAATTAAACATTGCCCTGCTGTTCTTGAGTTGTTTCAGTCATATCCAGCTCTTTGTGACCCCATTTAGGGTTTTCTTGGCAAAGACACTGGAGTGGTTTGCCATTGCTTTCTTGAGCTCATTTTACAAATAAGAGACTGAGGCAAACAGGGTTAAGTGACTTGCCAAGGGTCACTTTGTTTCTAGTAAGTTACTGAGGCAAGATTTGTACTTAGGAAGATGAGTCTTCCTGGCTCCAGACCTGACACTCTATCCACTGTGTCACTTAGCTTCCCCTTTGTTTTTGTCTTTCCAAATAGACTGTAAGCAACTTGGGCAGGGACTGTATTTTACACTTCTTTTATATTCCTCACAACACCAATTTCTGTTTTGGGCATGATATACACCCCACAAATTCCTCTGTAAAGTAATACTTCCTCTGATTTGTTAAAAAGAAAAAAGATATTTCATCATCCAAGAGATCTTTATCCTGGGCATTGTTAAATAAGCTATATTGACTATTTCATTATTCATGATTTTCTTTCTTCTTGTTCTTCATTTTTAAATAATTTTTGGACTGTACTCGTACAGAAAACCATCCAACCATTTGATCACTTTCAATAATCTAGTCTTAAACTTCTACATCTCTTTTGTATCCTTCTTAAGACATAGGAACCAAAATATCACAAGATAGGAGCCAACATTTTAAAGAGCAGAATAACAAATAATTGTTTTCTTTGTAGCACTTACTTTAATGATGCTTTTAGAATGCAAACAATAATTTGAGGATTAATCCATAGACTGATAGGCATTTATTAAGTGTGTCTGTGTTAGGCATTATGCCAAAAACTGGGAATACAGAGACAAAAATGAGACAGACCCTTCCCTCAAAGAGCTTCTATTCTTTTGGGAGAAACAAAATGTGCATATGAAGTCTATGCAAAATAAAGACAAAATAAACATAAAGTCATTTCAGGAGGGAGGGAACTAGGACCTGATGGATCAGAAATGGCTTCATATAGGTGGTGCTTTAGGTGAATCTTGAAGGAAATAGAAGATTCTAAGAGGCAAAGGTAAGGAGGGAACACACTCCGGGCAGGGGAGGCAGCTGGTGCCAAGGCATGATGAAAGATATGAGTCATGTGTGAGAACCAGCAAGAAGGCCAGTTTAGCTAGGCTATGGAGTATGAGAAGGGTGTAATGCAAAGGGCTGGGTTCATGGTTTTGAAAAGTTGTTTTTTTTTTTTATAATAGCAATAAAGAAGCAAATATTACATGGCTTGAAGAGCTTAAAAGGTGACAACCACACTTAAGCATTTTAAATAATCTTCACAGGGAATAAAATAAAAATACTTTCAGTATAAACAACAGGCCAAAAAAGTAAAATCTATTTTAAAGTGGACATAATCTTATTTTTAAAGTATTTGATATTCTGTTCTCAAAATCATAGAATCTTTGAATTGGAAGGATCCTTAAGCCATCTAGTCTGATCCACACTGACATGAGAATTGGAATACCCTAAGATCATCCTTGATAAGCAGTCATAAAGACTTTCTTTAAATAACTGCGTTGGTGGGAAACTGGCTATCTCCAGAGAGTGTCCAGTTCACTTTGGGATAGAACTATTTATTGTATTTGATTATTTTTAATTGTGGAAGCAGCATACTCCTATCTTGTAGATTCTTCATGAGTATTCATTTTTATAACTTCTTGTAAGATGTGTAATTTGTCTACTGACTCCAGATTATAAGAAAAAGAGTACTGACAATTCAATTCAACTCAACAAGCAATTACTGAGCAACCAGTATTTGTAAAGTATTGTGCTAAGCACCAAGAGAGAATATGAAAATGAATAAAATACCGTTCCAGTCTCCCTCAGTAGCTCACCATCAGGTAATGGGAGTGAGACATGTTCACAGCAGTTCGAAGAAAAGAAAGCTACAATCTGTTTTCCTGTATACCAAATCATAGTTTTCTAAGAACAAAGAGCTAATACATGCATTGGAAGGACAGCTATTTCAGTAGTAGAATGTTTCAACCTTGAATCTGCCAAAAAATTAGGGCAATGGTTTTATGTTAGTATAGAGGATTGAAAAGCTTTCATCTTCCATAAGTCTCTAACTAGAAGAGTTTTTAGTCAATAAGAGAATTCAGGAACTCAATTACCAGGTAATATAGTTTTGATGGATAAGTCTCACAAAATTAGGCTATGGAAATTTACCACCCTGCAGTTGTTCTGATTAATAAAGCAGACTATGTGATTAGGCCAAGCACTGGAAATTTAATTCATTTCTAACTTAAAACTGATTGCTCACCATATTTTTTTATTAAATAAAAAGTACAATATATACAACAACAAATAGGGACATTTTTAAATTTTTATGCTCATCATATAATAGATTAAAAAATACTCTAAAGTTAGGCAATTCATTCCCATTTTATAGAAAGGAAAAAAAGAATGAGAGAGAAAAATTAAAATACTGTCTAATAGATAAAAAATAAGGGCTGAGCTCCAGGTCAGTTAGTTGTAAGCTCCTTATTGACAGAGAATCTATCTTTGATAGTATGTAGCATCTAGAACAGTATAAGGCACAGCAGACAATAAATACTGTTTACTGAACCCATCTAGTAAAGTTTAGATTTCTCGTTCTTCATTTTAAACACTGAAATGAAAAGGTATTGCAGCACTGTCATTAAAAAAGGAAATTAATATTACTCTACATGCATTTACATTCAAATTTTGGTTCCTGCAAAAGTTAATTCCACCAGCTAAGGCTAATATTTAAATGAATCATTTTTTCATGTTTACTGATTGGCCCAAATGTTTTAAATATTACTTCTTATAATTACCAAAAATTTCTTGCACACACATACATATAACTCAAGAAAAAAAATACGTTGATATTTTCTGCTTTCCATCATTAACATCAACTAGATTTCGTTTCTTAAATAGCACTTCATGGGCTAATATTAAAAAAAATTAAGGCACATTAAAGAGAAAAAATAAATTATAGTTCTAATTAAAAGAAAAACTGTGTGAAAATTATCCAGCTCAAAATAAAAAGAAATCTCACATTAGTAAGCTATAAAGTGCGATTTTTTCATCATAACTTGACTAAATACTAAGATTAAATCTGGAATCACAGGAGCATAAACTAGTCTACATTGTAATTTGCAGAGGGGAAAAGTGCAGTTTTTGGTAAAGTACAGCTTAACTTGGAATACCCATAAATACAAATAGAAAAAGGTGCCTGTGAAAATTATTCTACACTATCTAAAATTGTCCTGATTCTGAATTAACCAGACAGGCACTCTAATTCGGTGATATTCAGGTACCAGGAACATATTTTCCTTCTTTGATACTTTATTCGTAATCATTTATAGAATCACCTCAATTCTGCAAAACCTTTTTTTTAAAGCACCCTCAATAGACTCATTTTCTAGATCAATAATATTCTTATAGCATCATGACTTTCAAACAGAGTACAGAATCATAGCATCAGATTTGTGAAGGATCTTACCTGAAAAATCATCTGATATAAGTGCCAGATTCTCCTTCCTTCCTTCCTTCTTTCCTTCCTTAGTTCCTTTCTTTCTCTCTCTCACTCTCATCTCTCTCTACCTCTCCCTTCCTCCTTGCCTCTCCTGACCCCTCTTTCTACTCTGGCAAACATTTATTGAGTAGTGAAATCAACAAATATTTGGGAAGCAAGGTGATATAATGTATTGAGCACCTTCCTGGAATCAGGAAGTTTCATCTTCAAATCTAGCCTCAGACATTTACTAACTGTATGACCCTGGGCAAGTCACTTAACTCTGTTTGCCTCAATTTCCTCATCTGTAAAATGAGCTGGAGAAAGAAATGGCAAACCACTCCAGTATCTTGGCCAAGAAAATCCCTAGTGGGGTCATAAAGAGTCTGCAACAACAGGCATGTCATGAAAGACATAGATAAAGAGTTTTGGGAAAGAGAAGAGAGAAAATCACTTTCAACTAAGGGAGCATGGCATAGTAGAGGAATATTGTTTTTTGGAAAGGGAGGATATGGATTCAAAATTCAGCTCTATTTACTTAACCTTTCAAGGTTCTGGGCAATTCTCTTAGATTATAAGTAGCAGAAAAGGTGCCAACATGAACGTAGTGGGAATTTACTTGGAGTCCCCCATATCAGGGAAATAAGAAGTTTAGTCAATATAGCTATTAAATACATTATTAACATGGGTTCAACCAAAATCTCAGTATGAAACTGCGTATTTAAAAAAAAAACAACTATATTCCCCTTCAGTTTCTCTGTTCTGCTAAACTTATTATCTATGAAGTTAATCTTAATGAAAGCTTATAAAGCTCAAACAGTAACATATATAAAGTGCCTAAACTCATTGAATTTCAGTTAGGAATCAGAAGCCACGTTGCTCAGTCCATGACTGAACAAGAATGTCCTCGGTATGCGAGTGGTAATACGTAATAACACAGACACTACTTCACAACAACCAGTGAAGAGGTGTGCACAACCTCCTCAGAAAGCTGTAGTATCACTTTTGGACAGCTCTTAGCTGCACATCAAAACCTTTTTTATAAACATTTGTCACATGTCCAACATCTTTTGGTACACTACCCATCTCAAATATTCTACCTCAATATACCAAAAATCATCTTTTTGTAAGGCCATGTATCTTGAGTTTTAATTGGGAAAATATGATCAGCATGCCTTTATACCTTAAACATGGCCCTATTTATACAGATTAAACAGCTTAACAACTGGTAAGCAGTTTCTAACCAACTCTTTCTATATACTTTATGGTTCCCTACCTTCCCAGCTCAAGTGTTGACTGTTCAATGATCAGAACAGAGATGACCTTCCTGGTGTGAAGATAGAGTTAAAGAAAACACCTATTATTAAAAGCTTCTGCCTTTTTAATGTCATCAGTTAAGGCTTTCCCTGCCCATCTGATAAAAGGGATAAAATTTTTCTTTATCATTCTAATAGGTTTAATATACAAATTTTTTCAACTTTTTTTCTTATTCTTCTAGCAAATTACTTTTCATTGCTTATTTATTTTCTGATTTGACCTAGTTCCAGAGCCCATTTTTGGTAACAAGTAAAGTTTCACTTTTGTGAAATTTCTCTTTATATTTTCACAGCAAGGCAAGCATACAACTGAATTTCTCCAAAGTTGCCAAACTATACTCTAAATAATCAGTTTCCCCATGAATTCTGTGGAAGGTTGGCACTCTACCCTAGGGCTAAACTGTATTTTGATTGGTAGGTAATAGATGGTTATATTACGTAAAACTCACTAATGAACAATATCTAGCTGACCTCATACCATGCTTCACATCCCATACAGATATCCACCAATAAACTGGGCCTACAGAAAACCCCCTAAATGGGGTCACACAGAGCCAGACATGGCTGAAACAACTAAATAACAACAACTCAGGTAGGGATCTTGCTATCTGCCCTGATCCAGGGCACTCCTATACTCATCAACTATGAGGGGTACGCTGATCAATGTTTAGCAGCTAAAGGCACAGTAAACTTTTAAGTTTAATCTGCATTGTTAAAATTTTCACCACAAATTTCTGAAGTTAGGATAATCAACAAGTCAATCAATTAAGGCCTGATTTGTAGCTGTTGGCCAATTCCCAAGGTGTACATGCTTGGACTGAACCGGCTCTCACATATCCTGCTCCCCATCGGTCCCCCCACTTTCTACCCTAGCTATTGCTCTGAGAATAGAAATCAATTACAATTGTAAAGAGGATGTGATAATAGACTACCCCATGACTATTCACAAGCCCATAGATTTTCTAGGCCAAAGTTCCCTTTTTAGGTTCCCACTCCCTTATATGTGATTCCTCCATATGTGGGAAGATAAAGCTCTTTGAGGACAGGAATTATCTTACTTTTGTATATGCAGTGCTAGGCAGGATTAGCACAGAGGTTGCTACATAGTAGGAACTTAAAAATGCTTTTTCATCCATTCATTCATGAAATCAAAATCTTTTAATCATATCCCTTTAAGTAAAGTCAAAATGAAGAGAAAAAAATTACTTAGTATTCAAGAATTTTCAAGGTTTGAAGAAAGAAGAAGTAGCTAGATGAGTAAGCTGAATAATCAGTTAACAATAATGTTTAGAATGAGCAAGTAGGAACTTGGAATAGTATTTGTAACACCCCACTAGCATTACTATCATTCCTGAATGAAACAACACAAAAAGTGAGAGTTTATTTGGTTTATTGATGGTAAGGGCAATAGAATTCTCAGGAATTGATTTGATCTCTTAAAGAGACAAGATAGAAAAAGGGATATTGCAATGAAAAAATAAAAAAGACCTTTCTGGGTATGGAGTGATATAAATTACCTATGGCTGTGTTCATTAGTATGTAGATGAAGTGGATTCCATATCTATACATCCAGTCACAGTGTCACTCCAGACCTACATCTCAACCTGAATATCTGCACTCAACATGTTCAAACTCAATATTTTCAAAACAGAACTCTATCTTTTCCCTAAAACTCATCCCTACATCTAGCCTGGCTATTTCTGTTAATGGTGCTGCCAAGGTTTACAAAGTTCATATCATCCTCAGCAGTCATTCTCAACAGCAAACCATTACTTTTCACTCATACAATCATTTGCCAAGCTGTACTCATTCTAACTCCAAAACTCATAAGTCTCTTTCTTTCCATTTACATGAATACCACCTCATTTCAAACCTGAATCATTTTCTGACCTACACCATTGCAAACAGCTTCTAAATTGGTTTCCCTGCCTTCACTCTTTCCTCTCTTCATGTCCTCATCCACAGAGATGCCAAATTAATATTTCTAAAGAACACTTAGAAAAGAATTTTATCTACTTTGTTTCCCAATGTGCTACAAAATTATTTCTAAAAGACTCCAAAAAAATTGACTTGTCCATTGTAGCTTTTCCTGAAAATATTTAAACAAAGTCCCCCTACAGCCATTAGTTTCAGTTGACAAACACATATCTATCAGCCTTTATCCATTTCCTTGTATCACAACAGAGATTCAGAGAGAGAGGGACCCTTAGAGAGAAGGTAAGCAGCTTGACAGTAATGATTATTTCATTTTTGTATTTGTAGCCACAGTATCAAGTCCATACATAGCGGGTGCTTCATAAAAGTTTGTTGATTGATTAATATTTTCATGCAACACTCTCATTTTACAGATGAGGAAACATCCAGGGAGATTTCATGATATTTCCAATGAACAGTCAATAAAGTGACAGAACCAGGCTTTGGATCCAAGTGTTTTGAATATAAATCTAGAGCACTATTCTCATTATCCCTATCTTCTTGAATTATTGGACATGGAAACTGTCTCTATAGATATTCATATACAAGGCAAACAAAATACTACTTCAATGACAAACATATCATCCTGAATTCTTAAAAACTTATATTCAGTGAGATGAGTGGAAACGGCTTTGAGTAGTAGGGCTAGAAATGGAATAACCAACATCTAGAGAGCTTGGTGGCACAGCTGATAGAGCACTGGACTTGAAGTCAGGAAGATCTGAGTTCAAATCTTGCCTTAGACATGCACTTACTTTGTGATCCTAGGAAAATCAGTTAACCTCGCTTGGCCTCAATTTCTTCATGTGTAAAGGACAAATAATAAGCCTATATCACAGGCTTGCTGGGGTGAGGGTCAAATTAGATTACATGCAAGCTTAAAGTGCTATAAAATGCTAGTTATCATTATTATTAGCTAATAATTATAATAGCTAGCATTTATATAACTAACCTAGCTTATTTCAGAGAAGTTCAGCACCAGAGAGCTGGTCATCAGGTAATAAATTTCTCTGAACATAAATGACATTTACTAAAGCAGAGAGAGTTTACAATTTGCATTTGTAAAGGGATGTGTCCACTTTGATGAAATTATTGATCTTTTTACCAAATTATCAAAGTACAACATACCACCACCTTCATTCACTCAATCAGCAATCATTTATCAAACATTTACTATGTGGCATCAAACAATCCCAGGGGTTGGGGACATAAATAGAAAGAACAGTACTCCTACTCACAAGTTGCTTATCACCTTGGATCCTAGCACCTTCCCTCTATAGATTAGCTCCAATTTATCCTCTATATATCCTGTCTATAATAGTTCTTTCCAGGCTATTATTGGACTGTGAGGTCCTTTAGGACAGAAATTGTTTTTGCCTTTTTTTTTTCAGATCTCCAGCACTAAATACAGTGTGTGTCACATATTAAGCACTTAATAAGTTCTTGTTGATTTGACTCACATGAATGAATATGTGTGTAGGTATATACATATATATATTTATATGTGTGACTATATCATGTTATATATGAGGGTCTAAGAAACATTTTCTTCTCATCCATCCTTTAATATTGGATTATATAATCCCATGCAGAATCTCAGGCTTAATATTACTGCTATTAGTCTGTTAGACAGACAGATAGATAGATAGATAGATAGATAGATAGATAGATAGATAGATGATAGATAGATAAGATAGAGAGATAGATACATACATATGTATATACATACATACATATATACATACTTACATACATACATAAGTAGTATAGTTAGAATCCATCTCGTTATGGATTGTACATCCTGGGGAAAAAAAAACATTGCCTGTTCTATATTAGGTGCAGGATAAAGATAAATCAGTTCTGCCCTGGAGAACTCGACTTTCCCTGTTTCATCAACTTTTTCCCAGAAAACTGTATTATACTCTGCATATAGTACAAAGAATATTATAAAGACTTGGTCCCTAACCTCCTTAGAGTATAGTATCTAAATAGGGAACACTGATGCATAAAATTATCTAAAAGAACATACACAAGTACAACTGTAGAGACATCAAGCACATATGTATGCAAAATATTTGTGAAATATGTAAAGTGAAATATTTACCATTCACCAGGGAAGTTTTTGGTTCAACATGATTAAGCAACCTAAAATGAGAAAAATGTTTCCTCCTAAGCTAGATTTTAGTTTAATATACATTTTCAAAAGCTTTTTCAAAACCTCAAGCCTATATATCAAGAATACATGCTTTGAGGAAAAAGTCAAAAGGCATTGGATGTGGTGAACAACAAATAGCATCACATAAGTGAATTTACTGTATCTTAATAGTAAAATACAAATTACTTACACAAGAGCCATTTCAGAATCACCTGTCTGTGTACTGCCAGATCATCAACTAGTCAATGTAAATATGAAATTAGAAGAAAGGATGAAGATGACAAGATACCTGTGTGATTAAAGTAGCTCCAAACTGACTTGTTTGAATAAGCAACTGATTACTTAAAAGTGGGAAATGAATAAAAGTAGAAGTATCAAATAAAGTTATTACTTTTTCATAGAGGTTACACATTGCAGTAGTCAATACAACAAAGAGGCAGAAAAAGCATAGAAACCATCTCAGCTAACAAATGATTTTTAATCATAGAGACATGGCAGTCAAGACCAATACTAGTTCTGAGTACAAACTAAAATTCCAAGACAAGAGGGGATGAGGACAAAAGATTAGGAACAATTGTCATTCTACTAAACAATGAAAAGTTGTTGAAGAAAAAATGAACAAGTACAGAACTAGGCATTAGACTCAGATAAATTAGATCACCAAGAGTATCTACAGATGAAATTAGAAAGATGACAATAGGAGACATAATACGGAACAGACCTGCTACTCTTTCTATAAATCATCTATTTTCATTATTGACAACAATGGAAATATTTTATTTAGGATACCACCTTAGGAATGAAGCCATGTGAAGAAGTAACAATCACATTGAAGGTGAAGTAAGAAGTCACTAGATTCAACTAAATATAACTGCAAAGTCCAGTGTAAAGCTAATAGAATTTTTAATGCATGCAGAGATTGATTTTTAAGATATTTTAGAGATAGGAAAATCTCAAAAGAATGAAAAAGTTCAATGACGGTCATGTGAGCAAAACATTGGACAATATATATATGTATATATATATATATGTTTCAGCTTTACAAAACCTTTGTAAGAAAAGTTGATAGCTGCAATAAGATTCTTCTTGATGAAAATATGAAAAGGGAATAAGGCAGGGTTTTTCTTTCAGCGGATGATCTATAGTTGAACACATTTTAAAAATCACACAATTGACTAAGGTTTGTAAAGAATATAAAAATGCCATTCAATTTGTGGGCAACAACAAAACAAATGAAGCTTTATAAGCTTTTGTCAAATAATATATCTTTGACACATATGTTAAAGCCACACAACATTCCGCAACAGATTTGTCCAAGAAGGTAGCTTTGTTCAAAATCTCACTGAACAGCTACATCAAGCAACAAATAAAATGAGGGTATTTGTGGTCTTGTTCATCTAAGCAGTTTTCAGAGTCAGACAGTGACTCTGAGAGATCAGACAGAAGTAAGTTCCCTACTAATTGTAAAGTTCTCCAAATGCACTTATCCATAGATGATACTTCCCTTATTGCACTGTCTTCAGAAACACTACAAATTGTTTCTGGGCTTAGTGCATGCGTGTGTGTGTGTGTGTGTGTGTGTGTGTGTGTGTGTGTTTTGTTGTTGTTGTTGTTGTTGTTATTTAAAGGAGATTGTCTTAACCCTCTACACTGAAGGGAAAATGTGCTTGTGTATGGGTGGGTAGATAGACAGAAATAGAGAGACCAAGACAGAGACAGGAAGAAACAAAGACACAGAAAAACAAAAATGCAAATACCCAAGATTAGGAAATGCATTTAGAGAGCAATGTATCTGTTCAATCTTTCTTGAACAGACACTTCAAATCAACAATAATCTGGGCTCCAAATTGAAGGGGATTAGGACATCAGGCTATATATCTCTTTGGGAAATTGCATAGCACTTTCAATACCTCAAGAAGACTGATGGCACCAATCTTCTTTCCCAACAATGTTCTCCCACTCATGCTATGTAGCTGTCAATCATGTTACAACACAATCTCAGAAAAATCACAACCGTTGGTGATCCCAAGGACAACAGACACATAGAGAGTCTAAGAAGTTTATAGAGTATTACCAAAAATGAATGATTGCAATGTAAAGTGTAGCATTCATTTAGTAAATAGGGGATATAACAGATGGAGGATTCTAAGTCCACAGAATCACATAATTTCAGAGTTGGAAGGGACATCAGTAGCCATCTAATATAGCTCATACCCCCCAAAGGAATCCAACAAGGGGACATCCTTTCCTTGTTGGAAGACTAAATAATGAGGAAGGCCATTCCACTCTTGGATAGTTTTAATTATAAGGAATTTATCCCTTGTATCAAGCTTAAATTTGCCTCCTTGTATCTTCACTTCATTGCTTTTAGTTTTGCCTCCTGGAGCCAAAGAGAACAAGAGGTTACAGTACTGAACTTGTAGCCAGGAAGACCTGGGTTCAAGTCCTGCCTCAGATATTTGTGAGCTGTGTGACCCTGAATAAGTTAATTAACTTCTCTTAGGTTTAATTCCTTGTCTAAAAATAAGGCAGTTGATTCAATGATCTCCAAGGATATTTTAAGCTCTAAATCTATGTTTTCATAATTAAATCTAATCCTTTTTCTACACAGGAGTCTTTAAAGTACTTGAGAGAAGATATTACAGTTATCCCTTCCCCATCATGGCTTTTCTCATTATGACTTTCCCCATCACAGTTCACTTTATCATGGTGTTGGCATAAGAAATTAAATGGGAGTTTGGGGGAGTTTTATGGAAGCTGCAGATGACATGTGAAGGCTAGCAGACTACAGAGAGCCTACGACCAAATACTTAACCAATAAGGTAAATACCCCATAAGAGAAAAAGAAAAAAAAATAAAAATACAGACTTCTTCTGTGGTGGGGGGAGCCAAAAAATTTTACGTGGATATTTTCATATCATGAGGGTGTGTGACTCTAGCCCCCGTGATGTGGAAGGGATAACTGTATGTCTTCCTGTCCCATTCCCCAATCCTTCCTTCTCTTCTGCAAGCTAAACACTCCCAGTTCCTTTAGGCAATCCTCACATGGCATGCATGGAATTGAGAGCTTTCATCATCCCAGTTGCCTTCCTCTGGATAGCTTTAGTTTGTCAATGTAATCAGTTTGCAAAGGTATCTACAAAATATTCCAAGCTTTAGAAGAAGGCTTCCACATCATTGCAAGAATTTTCTATAGAAGATGAATAAAAAGACAAGGATGGCATATATTGAGAAGGTTTGGATGCATTGCATTCTGTACCTGAAAAAAGAGTTAAGGAATACTCATACCATTAAGATCTTAGGTTCTTTTAAGTCTGGAAGTATAACGCTTCAAAAGCACATTAAAAAAAAAGACTATGGGGGGGCAACTAAGTGGTGCAGTGGATAGAGCACCAGCCCTGGAGTCAGGAGGACCTGAGTTCAAATCCAACCTTGGACACATAACACTCACTAGCTGTGTAACCCTGGGCAAGTCTCTTAACTCCATTGCCTAGCAAAAACAAAAACAAACAAACAAAAAAGATGCTGGACACACCATTCAAGCCCAATTTAAATATTAAGTCTTCCAGTAAATTTAAGATGAGTAAATGTTAGGACTGGCCATAGTAACGGTTTAATAGTAATGTTTAAAAAAATATGCAGAAATAGTTTGTAACCTCCTCCTCCCCCTCTCTCTCTCCCTCTGTTTCTATCTGTCTCTGTCTCTGTCTCTCTCTCTTTCTCTTTCTCTGTTGTGTGTGTATGTGTTTGTGATAGCCTCCTTTGGCAGTCCAGTGAAATCTACATAACTTTTCTATGAATGTCTTTAAATATATATATATATATATATATATATATATATATATATATGTATATAAACATATATATATGTATGTATGTATGTAAATAGGATTACAAAGAAAATCAATTATACTTTAAAAAATTAAGATCACATACAGGGAAAACATAGACATAAATCAATCTATAGTTTATTAAATAAAATGAAAATGTTTTTGAATATGCAGCAGAATAAAGTCAGAAGGAATTCTGAGTTGCAAACATCAAACAACTTATGAAATCCTTCTACAAAAATCACTTACAAGTGTTCAATCCTGTCCTTGAATATTTTCAAGGAGAGGTAGCATACTTACCCAAAAATATATTTTCAGGACTAATTTAATTGTTGAAAAGCTCCCCTTTATATTGAACTGACATCTGCTGCATCATAACCCCTGTCCACTGGTCCAAGTTATTTTACTTGACTTGCTTTAAACTATTCATCCATGCATTGTGCTGCTTCCTTGATTAAATAGGGCTCCATTTAAAAGGCAAACTCATACTTCTTAAAATAACAAGTGGGATAATTATGAAAAAATGCTTTTTAAAATGCAAAGCTTTATGCAAAAAAAAATGAGATCTAGTGAGCATATTTCCCTTTTCTGGGTTATACTATACCATTGCTCCAACACAAATTATTACTCCCAAACTTTAAATATGATAGACTAAACTGGTATTGTACTGGGGAAAAATAACCTAATGTGAATATCCTCTCACCACTGCCTTTTTATTTATTTTTTTAACATGCTTTCACATATATTCCTTGCTCTCAGGAATTTTTTTCTTTTTACCATTTTAATCCTGTATTATCATTGTCTCCATGTCCTTATGCTGCTGCTCTTAAGATAAAGCATGTATTACAGATCCTTGCCAGAAAAGAACCCTTGGCTCATTTGATAGCAACATCACAAATTATCCACCCAAAGCACAGATCATCAACCTGACCCCCACTTCAGACTTTTTATTAGAACTGAAGTAATTGATCCTGACAGAACAAAGAGGAGATTCTTACAGCTATAAAAATTCCCTTTGCTGCCACCATTATAACTGAATCTTACCTCTAATGGATTCTGTGGCCAGGACACTTCTATAATAATGTCTAGTACCTAACTCTAGCCATATATGAATGCTAGGTGGCAAAGGGACCCATTTAATTAAGAAGATAGATTTATATAGTTTAATAATTCAAGTTAAAGATTTGAAACTATAGAACTGCATTAAAAATTCCCTCAATCTTGCATAAGTGTATACATAATGTGATGTCCTCTCCTGAAGAATACCTGCTTTAAAGTAGATTTTTAATGTCATATCCTTTATAAATATTAAAGCAAGACATTATTTGGTAAGTGTTTAGATAATTCATGTCAGTGTAATTGTCTGTAATTTTAAATAGACCCTTTTAACAAGGAGAGCAGATTAATCTTGTGAAAAATTGATGTGGAGATAAATCCACTTAGATAGAAAACTGGAAAAATAGAGAAAGTTCAACTTAAAAATAAAGTTATCTAGAAATAATGTAATATACTGCATCACCTATTTTTCCAGACTGTTGTATTATTGGCATTAATCATATTGGTAGAGTAATGCTCTGATTAACACACCCTCTGGGAGCAAAGCCCTTAAAAAAAACAATAACGGGTTGTTTTTCCTTCAACTTCATAAATTACAGGAAGCAGAACCCCATGCTCTAGTGACAAAAACACTTCCAATATATTTATATTTCTGTCCAATTAAGTGTCAACAGAGCCAACTCATCTCTAGGCATAGCTGGGGAGCTCAGTAAGTTTACCTTCTTTGTCCATTTCCTCCCTCAGTGAAAACCAGTCTTTCTATTTCAAAGACCAAAAATCCCAATGCCGACCAAAAAGGAAAAGATGAAATTAGCCTTTTACACCTGTTGATTAACATATTATACTTTAGCATGAATAAGTTTCAATTGGTAGCCTCAACTAACATTTGCATCTTTGCATTTCAAGTTTTTTATATTTCATTTAGGACTGAAAAAAGGTTTCATTTTGTCGTTGTTTTTCTCACTGAAAGGAATTTCAGGCACCAGCCATAAGGTGAGAAGAACATATTTGAGAAGGCAAATCACTGATATCATTCCATGATCTTTCCCCACTTCCGCCCCCCCCAAAGTCTTCTGTTCTCTGGAGGAGGAATTATCTTGGTTTTTAGCTGCTGAATATATTTCCCTGAAAGGCAGTAGGGGTATAAAAGACTACGTCCCATAATTATTGGCATATTTAAGAACCTAAAAACAATCTTAATCTATAATAAATTCATGTGAAATCTCCTTCCTCCAGATATCCCTTCCTCTCCTGATCCAAGTGCTGGTCAACTCTCCTCTTCCACCTACTTTTTCTTTGACAGCATATGTTACATTCCTTAAGTATAATTCCCTACCACTTCAACCAAAAGAGAGAGGCACAAACTGATTTGTTGGCCATTATTGTTAAAAAGTACTCAGTTTTGTTTAATTGCTCTTTTTCTTTACATTTGCTGCATTTGTTTTGTATACTGTATTCCTAATTCTGCTTTAGTCTTCAAAGTTCTATCTAGTCTTCCCAGTTATCTCTGAATTTTTCATAATCATAGTTTCTTACAACACAATTATATTCTATTGCTTTCATGTACCACCATGTCTAACATTTTCCAAATTTTTGCCACCCCAAAATATCTATCAAACAATAAGCGTTAAAAAGCATCTATTACATGTTAAGTAAAAATGCTGTTATGTATTTGCCTTCCCTTTCATCCAAAACCTTCTTGAGGTATATGTCTAGCAGTGGAATCTTTGAGTCAAGGATATGGATATTTAATTACTTAAAATATCATAATCCTTCTTTATGCCAGAATGTCTAAACCAATTCACTATTCCACTAACAGTGCATTAACATACCTGACTTATTGAAGCCCCTCTAACATTCATTGTTCCCATCTCATGTCATCTTTGAAGAATTCCTGGATGTGAGGTAAACCTCAGAGTCATTTCAATTTGCATTTATCTTATTATTAGTGCCTTGGAGCTGTCTTCCATATGGTTGCTAATATTCTGAAAACTCTTCAAATAATTTTACTACATATCCAAAGAGGAATTGCTTTTGGTGCCCCAAATAATGTTTTTTAAAGTCAGACCTTTTATTTACTAACTGGTAAATAGTTCTTGGTCTTTCACATGTGTGCTACTTCTCTATATATCTTACGTCCAAGACCTTTATCAAATACATCTGATGGAGAGATCTTCTCCCCCTCCCCATTTGACAGTATTTCTTGTTATCCTAGCTGCATTGATTTTGTTCATAATTTCTTTTTTTCATTTTCAGGTAATCAAAATTGTCTACTTAGCTTTAGTGAAGATTCCCTCTGTTTTCTGGTTGATAGGTCTCCCCTTAGCCATAGTTGTGATTCCTTCCATTGCTCTCCAACTTTTTCATAAGACATTTCAAAATCTGAACAACTCAGTATTTGGAACTTACTGTGGCATATGGTATAATATGCTGTTCTGAAACTTCTTTATTTTTTTTTTGCCAAACTCATTTCCATCTTTCCTAGAAGTCCTTTTCAAAGAGGGATTCCTCTTTAGGATAGTTTATCTTCTTGGTATTACCAAACTATGGGCTGTTGAATTAGAGGCTATTGAATTTTTTCCCCAGATTCTTGCTTGTCTAGTCTATTGTACTACTCTACTTTTCTGTTTCTTAACCAGCATCAAATTATTTTCATAATTGCTACTTTATAGTTTGGGGTCTGGAAGACTTATTCTCCCTTCAATCCCATCTTTTTTTCATGATTTCCTCACAGAGTCCATTACTCTGTTCATTTAAACTAATCTTATGATGGTTATCTAACTTTATAAAGTAATCAGGGGGTAATAAGGTATAACATTAATTTGTAAATTAATGTATATAGTATCATCTTTAAAAAACATATTGGCATGCACCAACCAAGAGCAGTTAATTTATCTCTCTAATTATTTAAATCTTCCTTTTCAGTAAAGAATTATGATAAAAATCATAAGGATGACCATTCTCTCAGACTCCATCTGGTGTGACTTTGTTAAAGCACATATACAATCAATAGGCCCTAAATTGGTTTATGTGTGTCTTTGTGACTGGAAGCTAGGTCAAAAATATGATTGGAAACTGATACAGGAAGGCTACAAAGAATGAGGAGAAATGGTCTCATTGAATGTAAATTCTTTCTTAGAATACAACCAAGGATAGTTTCTTCCTAGGACTTTCATCAATGGGTCATGGAGGGCAAAGGATTTCTGTCTTCTCTTCCTAGTGGCTTTAGAACTAAAGTCAAAGCTATGATCACTGGGTGTAGGGGAGAGAAGCAAGGGGGGAAATCCTTCATTGAAATTTGAAGAGACTCCTGGCTTGCGCATTTCCCAAAATGATGTTGGCCAATAGACAATCTCAAAGTTGATGTATGTATTGTATCTTAATAGCCTCATCAATATTTTATGCATTTCAGTTACTTTAATGAGTATTTTTTTATTTTATAAAATATATTTTATTGATAACCTTTATTTTTGTATTCCCAGAATTCCTCCTGAATATTTCTCTTTCTTCTTTTCTAGAGAGATAGTGCACATAACAAGTAATAATTTTAAAGAAAAAGAAGGAAAATTAACAAAATTAATTAATACATTGATAAAGTCTGAAAATACATGCTATGTTCCACATCCATGGACCTCTCACCTCTTCAAAGCAATGAGGAAAGAGGTGTCTTCTCATATCTCTTCTTTAAAGCCACGTTTTTACTTTGTAGTTTTATAACATTCACCTTTAATTTGGTTGTAGTTTGTATTCATTCAATTTATATTGTCTTGGTAATTGTGGGTTTTGTTTTCTTGGCTACCATTACTTCGTTCTCAGAACACATAAATATTCCCCTGCTTCTCTGTATTCACCATATTTGACTTTTTACATCACAATAGTATTCCAATATACCCTAATTGATGGACATCTACTTTGTTTCCAGTTGTTTGCTACCTCGAAAATGTTGCTATAAAATTTTTGGTATATATGTGGTCTTTCCCCTTATTAATGACTTCCCTGAGGTACGTGCTTAGGAATTGAATCTCTGAGTCAAATGGTATACACATTTATTAACTTTGTTTGCATCATTAAATATTATTTTCTAAAGTGACTCTACTGATTCACAGCTCCACCAACAATGAATGCATGAGTATGCCTATATTCCCAAACCACTGCGGCATTGACAATTCCCATCTTTTATCATCTTTATTAATGTTCAGGATATGAACCTTAGGGCTGTTTTGATTTGGATTTATCTAATTATTAGTGATTTAGAGAATTTTTTCATATGGTTGCTAATAGTTTATGCTTCTTTTCAAGAAGAACTGTTCGAATTCTTTAACTACATATGTAATGGGGAATTGCACTAATACATAGTCTGTTTTGGAAAGATTTCACGGAAGCTGAGAGATACAGATATTTTATATATGTACACATACTACACATGTACACACATACAAAAATACATACATACACATATGTATACCTGTAATGGGCAGTCATTAATGGGTTATTATTTGTATCATTGGATAAAACATGCAAATCAATGAAATCACTGATCCAATTGAATATTTCAGCATATAAAATATGAAAGGATTAATTTCATTGACAAGCTTTTTCTTGATAATTATTCCAATATTTTTGGTATTTCTCTTATTTTTAATTTCATAGCACAAATGTTCTCACTTGTTGAGTTTGTTTTCTTTTCTTTCAGGGATACCTTAGTTGTTCTCCCTTTTGTTGAAAGTCCATTTTTTAAAAAAATTGATATTAGGCTCAGTTTTGAAGGATTTTTGGTTGCATCTTGAGCTCATTGATTTTTAGAATATCTTATTTGAATCTTGTCTCACAAGACAGAATAATCTTGGTTTGTTATAACTAAAGCTCCTTCAGAGAGAAAGACTGTTTTTCTGACTGCTTGCAAGATTTTCCATTTGTCATTGAAATCTTAAAGTTTTCCACTATTAGATTTGGAGTTTCAAGCAGGGCGTTTTGTTTTGCTTTGTTTTGGTGTGGGATGGTGTGATAAGTTAATTTAAGCTTTGTTTACCCGTACTTTAAAATCTAGGTGGTTTTCTTTTATTGTTTCTTGTAAAATATATCTATATATTTATTTATTTATTTATCATATTTTCTTAGTGGTCTATACTCCTTACACAACTGCTGTGCATTGTTTGTGTTTTCTTCCAAATTTTCTTCTGCATTTTTTACACTTTGTCACTCTCTCTCTTTTTTTTTTTTTAGAACTTCTACCAATTTGGAGAGATTCTCCACCAAACATTTTAAGTTTTCTACTTCCTTTTTTGATTTCTTAAATTCTGTTCTGATAGCTCTAACTAGTAACTTCTTTCACAAGTTGTATTTCTCTTCTGAAACATTTTGAAGTTTCTTATGTCTATGATCTCTGAGTAAGTTATTAATTTTTTAAATAAGTTTTTTGAGTTTATTTTTCCTATATCACTTATTCAATTTGAAATGGCCCTTTTTGAATATTTATTCACTTTTGTTTTTTATGAGTCCTACTGTTGATATATTTGCTTGGGAGGTAAGCTTATACCTTGCTTTATTTCTCAGATCCTTTGTCTTTGTAATAATAATAGCTTGTCATTTCTCCTCATTCTTTAACCACTTCTCCTTCCACTCACCCTAACACCCAAGGGTGTTCTCAGTCTCCTTCAGTTAAGAGGTATATAGGCCCAACTACTGTTATTCCCAAAGTAAAAAGCCTAGAGTAGGGAAAAGTCTCAGCTTAATGAAGTTATCATTCCCCTTTACTTTGTGTATAGAAGTCCATTCTTTCTAGCCAGCTATGTATTCCTGTATTCTCTCCCCTAATTAATACCATCAGATGAATTCTTTTTCCTTTGAGTGGCTGGTTAAAATCAACATATTCCAACCTTTGTAGGGGACTAGACTGAGTCACTCTCATGGTGTAACTGAGCAAGAATGTCCTTAACCAGATCCAGAATCACAAGCTCAAGATGTTGTTTGCATACGCCGCACTGAATAAACACAATGTCCTGTTGGTAGGAAAAGTTGTTGGGAGCTTTAAGCATTCAAGTTTTCCATGCAGTGTTTCTGTTTTCTTATATTATGGATTCAGCTTTAGTTATTATTAATATGTCATACATTTCTTTGGAAGTTTTAAAGTTGGGGAATCATAGGGATAATAAATACTCTATCATCTTGATGAAAGCATGATGTCAATAATGTGCGCTGTAAAATGTTTCAAGATTTGCGAAGTATTTGCCTCACTGCAACCCTATGAGATAGAAAATATGGGTATTATTCTTTCAGAGGGGCTTTCAGGGACTTAAGTTACTTTCCCAGGGACACACAACTAATAAATATTTGAGGTATTATTCAAAAACAGCCACCCTGAGTACATTTAATCACTGTTTACTATAGCATTGTGCTTTCTTGAAAACTCCATACTTCAAGTGGAGTTTCTAACAAGGGGCATGGCATGTAGGTACTTTTCATCTGTATGATTTGTTAAAATTCATACTGCTCCAAAATATCTCTATTGTCACATAACTGAACCTGAAATTCCCATGAAAGTTACTCTGTTGGGTTAAGGAGTATAGAGGTCACTATGAAAATAGAGATTACCTGAAAAAAGGCAAGCTAATATCATTAGCATGTTGGCATCCATAAAACATATTACTTTATAAGATCAAAGATTGGACAAGGCCTTTGTATATTTTAGGAAACATATAATAATGTCATGTTCCTTCATTTAAGTATGAACACATTTTTTTTTGCTTTATTGTTTGTTGGTTTTGCCCAGTTTTTTTTTAAATCTATGTGACATGGGTAATGGAATTTTCTAGAATTAAAAAACTAAGTGCATTTATAAAAAATAACTTTGAAGTGTTTCTTGGCATATCTGCTTAGATGTTTCATTTTGGGCAACTATCTTCACCATTCTTTTCTTCCTGGATATGATAAGAAGATGATAAAGAATTTGTAAGGCAAAGGACTTTATTCTGAATAAAGTGTAGGATTTGCTTGGGAGTGGAGAAAGAAAAGGAGTTAGGGAGTTCAGGTTATGGAGCAGTATTAAAAAAGATAAATTTAGATGGGGAACCATAGTGGAAGCAGCAAAAGGCATGAAGACTTAAAATAACTTGCATTGATATTGACAGTTTAAAGTTTGCAAAGCACTTGTTATACATTATTTCATTTGAGCCTCACAGCAACTCTGAAGTAGGTACTAGGGATGATATTTTCCTGATTTTATAGATGAGAAAATTGAGGGTCATAGTGGTTAAGTTCTCATGGTTATACCGTTAAGCAACCATCAGAAGCAAGATTTGAACCTAGGTTTTTCTTATTCTGAGTCCAACACTCAACCAATCAATTCATTAACAAAAATGTATTAAGTAGTGTTTGGCACTGTGCTGAGTATTGAGTATACAAGAACAAAGAAGGCCACACTGTCTCTTCAAGGTATACAAGATGCTATATTTTCAAATCCTATAAGTACAGGATCAGTGATTCCATCAATCTGAGTAACTATAATTGTGGGAACTCCCTCCACCTACAACCTGAAGCAAAATAAATAAGCCCAAGGGAGCTGGTTAAGTCACTTAAAGGTTTAATGATTTGCTATGGGATAGCACAGCTAGTAAATGTCAGAAGAGGGATTTGAACCTAGGTCTTCAACAGTCCTAAGCCAGAACTCTAGCCACTATGCCTCTTTAGATATATACGCTTGAAACAATGTGATTATTCATTACCTTTCACTAATTAGTGCAAAATTTTAATAAGGCTTGGGGCTTTATTTTGGTTAACAGAACACACCATAGCTTCAACTATGAAATCAGGTATCAGTCTCTTTTGGGTTCTTACAATGTGGCTAAGTAGATTCATGAAATCAGACAGAATATCTACATAATATTTATTACACATTGGTTTAGGCATTAAAAAATCCACAGAGTTTAGTCTCTAGGAAATGTTTCCCCATTCTCTATAATATTCTCTCATACATGTATTAAATCTAAGATCTTTATTCATTTGTAGTAAAGACTGGTTTATATAAAATTTCAGATGAGCCTCTTCCCTCTTTCTGCACTTTTACTTTGTCCTCATAATTTAAAATTTTAAAATCACATAATTAATTTGCAGAATTATAAATATCTTACTTTTATTGCCATAATTCAATTTTAATTGCCTTTTTCTTGGCCTTGTAATTATTGCTTGTCTGAATTTCATTAGCTTTCCCTTCTCCCAATCTGGAAAGTCATATTTCCAGATAATTTGTGTGGTAATATTGTACTATGTACGTCTCAGGAATACCTGTTTTAAGATTAAGATAAAAGTTTTTTTTCAAAATAATCTTAATATTATTCCATTGATGGTGTTTTCTTTCAATAGCCTATTTATCTCCAAGTAGACCCATGATTTTCTCTTATTTGGAGAAAAACATTTTTCCCTTATATAGTGATCCCTTTCTGTTAACACCTAATGATCTTTAAAAACATAATCAGAGAATGAAAGAATTTTAGAGTTGCCTGGAATCTTAGGGGCCATCTATTCTCAAATTGTAAACCATAAAGAACCCCCAGTATGACACAGCCAATGCATAGGCAATCAGACTCTACTGGGAGACTACTACTGGAAATAAGGAGGAATCCACTGCTTCTCCTCCCTAAAAGGGCTCATTTAATTTATGAATAGCTTTAACTGTTGGCAAGCTCTTCCTTAAGTTGAACCTAAATTTACCACTTTGCAAGTTTCCTCACTGCTTTTAGATTCTTCCTTTTGAGCCAATACTCCAAGTTTATTACTAATAGCAGCAAAAGACATAGTTCGTGAAACTCAGGATGGGAATTTACAGTTATTTCTATTCACAAAATATTGAAAAAACTTTGTTAAATCTCACTTCTCTATCAGATTTTTTTCTAGTATAAGGTAAAGCTAGATTGAAAAATTGGCATTATTACTTTCACCTCAAAATGTACACTCACCTTTTCTTTCCTTGGTGGTGCTGAGAAATATTTAGCTATTAATCTTGTACTAGATTACTAGAAATATATCTTCTAGAATATAATTAATAGAAGAGAAGGGGTAAAGTTTGATCAATGAATATGAAGTTTAAAAAAGAGTCTCTTAGAGCATATAATATGAAATTGAATTAATACCAAATAATTAGACAATGTCTACAGTGGGGCTCTGTGGTGGTGTTGAGAGTATGAGATGACTTGGACATGTAAAATAACACATAAGGAATTTCTGAGCTAGGAAGGATTTTAGAGTTAATCTAAATTGATAAATGAAAATATATTCCTAACGCATACTCAGCAAATTAGTAAAGATGAAAAAAAATGCAATATCTAATGATGGAGAGGTTGTGGGAAAACAGAACAATAATACAGTGCTGGTGGAGGTGTGTTTTGGTTCAACCATTCTGGAAAGTAATTTGGATTTACATTAAGAAAGTGATTAAAATAGACATTCTCTTTGACCCGGGGATCCCATTACTAGACATATATGCATGAGGAAGTGGGAGAAAATTCTCACATATAAGAAAATATTTATAGCAGCACTTTTATTAGTGTCAAGGAAATGGAATCAAGATAGTAATACATCAACCATAGTATATGAATATAATGGAATGTTACTTTACTATGAGAAACAATTAATATGAAAGATACAGAAAAGCATGGAAAGATATATTAAATGATGCAAAGTGAAGAAAATAAAACTAGGAAAACAACATACATGATGATTACAATAATGAAAATGGAAAGAATAGCAGCAATAACAACAAAAAAAACCAAGGAAAGTGAACATTTTCTGTTCACTGAACACTGTAATTATAATGAACAAACTTGGTCCTGAAAATTAGAAAATAGCTGATTATCTTAACTCAATAAAGAGGATTCATGACAGAAAATGAGTTACTATCTGAATACATATTTTAGAATGGCAGTTGCTTTGAGGTTAAGTTTATCTGCTCCTGGGAAACGGTGACTATTTTGACTATAATTCTAAATTAAGAATTTTATTGTAAACATTTAGAATATAGATTTAAACCTAGCAATCAGCAAATTGTGAAAGATTTCAATGTTTCAGGCTATAAAATGGAGTCAATTTAAACCAGAAGTGATGGTAAGCCTGATCCTTCAACATGTAGGGTCATAGTAAACAAAGAGATAGATCTCCATTTTTCACACCTGAATAATGTCACACAAACATTTGACAAATAGGTTAAATGTGAATAAAGAATATAAGACAGAAGGTAGCTTCCTTTTCTCTGGACAGAAGACTAGCTTCACCCTATTTCATATCAAATTAACTTTATTTGGAACTACTTTCAAGTAAAATAGCATAACAAAGAAAATGACTAATGGGGGAATTTTAATAGAAATATTATTTACTGCTTATTTTCACCTAACAAAGAAAACTGAGTACTTGATGAAGTAAAACTCACTAGCAGGAGTTTGCCTTTTGAAAAGAAGAACTCACTATCTTAACAGTATCAGTAATAGCAATAACCCTCCAGGGCGTCATCACTTTTCAGTAGGTATCTGGCATAACACAAATTCAATACAATCAGTATTAGATGTAAAATACTGTCATGGCACCAGAGTAAGGATGTAGTATTTTAGCTTTTGCACTACTTGAGATATTCTGTTAAACCTAAGAATAGATAGAAATGACTGTATTCCAGGTTACATTTTCTTATTACAAGCAGTTGACACCCTGAACTTGTACCAAGATTTAAGGTTAGATTCTAAATGTTTACAGTAAGATTCTTAATTTAGAACAACAGCCAAAATAGTCTCAATTTACCAGGAGCAGATAAAGTCAACCTTAAAGCAACTGTGTATTCAGTAACTCATTTTCTGTCATGCATCTATTGAAGAAATCCATGTGTAAAATGTGGCTTATAAAGTTTAATTTTTGGTTTTCAATGACTTTCCCAATTGATGTATTTGATATTACTTTCTTTTGTACTTGAAAATGACACTGATGGTGGCATTGTTATCAACTTGAGTGGGTAAGGCTGAAAGGACCTGTAGATATCCAAAAAACATTCAATCAAATGACAAGTATTTATTAAGTACTTACTATGTCCGAGGCACTAGGGTAAGAGTTGGAGAAAGAAAGAAAAAAAAACAACAAATACAGTATCCATCCTTTAAAATTATATATATATATATATATATATATATATATATGTATATATATATATATGTATATATATATATATATGTATATATATATGCACATATATATGTAAGTATATATTCTAATGGGGTTAGAATGATCATATATATTCATGTTATCATTGAAAATTAATCATGTTTCCTTCCTTAAATATTCAAGCCACTTAAAATAAGAGATAAGGATAATACCTGTGATTAAAATGATGAGACTGCATGACTTCAAATAGCCACAACATTAACTGCTGAAACAGCTATTTTTAAAAATGTTAATGGGCAAAAATAAAGATGTGGATACTATCAATGTATCTTTAAATGTTAACCAATATAAAACAGGCAAGAAAATGTGAAGGCTGAAAGAATCTAGAAACAGCCTTAACTGGAAGATGTTCAATCTTCTTGTCAAATGGAGGGACAAGATTGAAAGAATGCCAAGAATTCCAAGCATAGATTCATTTGCAAAATATTATAGAGGATAATGATTGAAGATTTTGAACAGCATACCTTCAAATGGTAAACAGTATGACAACCGAAAATGAAGGCAGAAAATGAGCCAAAGGAAACATGCCACAAAATCCACTTCAGCAACGTTCTAAAAGCTGGTGAAACTAGGAGAAAGACAAATAGCCATAAAATAGTAGAGACAAGCTTGCAACCTAATAGTGTTCTATTCTAATTGTTTATCATAGTAGAATAGCCACATTTAGGCTCCATCAAGCCCTGTACCTGATGTCCTATGTGAGAAAGTGCATATAAAAAGGTGAAATCAGGAAGAATAAGTGAACCTAATCCAATTAATAAAGAAATTCATAAAAGATAATAATTTAAAAAAACATTCTGGAATTGACTTTAAGCTGTGTCAAAGAGAAAAATACAAATGAATGAGATAAAAGAGACAAAGAGAATGCTCTTATCAGAAAGAAAAAAAAAGTTACCAAGAACACACTAGCAACTGTTGACCGACTTGCTTTCTTCTTGCCAAGGCAAAATCCTCTCTATATAGAAATGATCCCATCCCATGTTTTCTAGTAAATTGCCTCTTTTATCAACTCCACTAGATGCTTCCCTCCTTCCTACAAATACAGCCATGTCTTCTCTATCCTCAACAAAAAAAAAAACCCAAAAAAGTGTTTGATTCATTCATTCCTGCTAGCCATCATCTCATATCCCTCCTCCCTTTCATAGCTAAACTAGTCAAGAAGGCAGTCTACAATAGATGCCTACACTTCCTTTTCTTTCACTTCTTAATTCTCTTCAGCATGGCTTCTGACCTCATCATTCAAACAAGACTGCTCTCTCTAAAATTCACTTACAATCTCTTAATTGCCGAATCCAATAACTTTCTCCCAGCCCTCATCCTTATTGATCTCTCTACAGCCTTTAACACTCTGGATCATGCTCTTCTTCTTGATGTACTCTAGGGTTTTTAAAATTTATTTGTTTATTTATTTTATGTAACATTACTCTCTCCTAGTTCTTCCCGTCACTATCTGACCATGCCATTGGAATCTCCTTTACTTTATCTCTACCCAGGACACTCCTGCCAATGACAAGTGTCCTTCTTTTTTCCCTCTGTACTATTTTCTTTGGTGAGCTAACCAGCTTCCATGGATTAAATTATCATCTGTAGCCTGATGATTTTCAAATCTACTTTTCTAGCCCCAACTTCTCTGCTGTCTTCTAGTCTTATATCTTCAACTGCCTATTATACATTTTAAACTAGATATCTGTAGGCATCTTAAACTCAAAGAGTTCCAAAACTGAACTGCCTCAAACCTCGTTGTTGTTTAGTCTTTTTAGTAATATCCAGCTCTTTGTGACCCCAATTGCGGTTTTCTTGGCAAAGATACTGGAGTGGTTTCCCATTTCCTTTCCCAGCTCATTTCACAGATGAGAAAACTGAGGCAAAAAAAGGTTAAGTGACTTGCCCAGGGTCACACAACTGGGAAGTGTCTGGGGCCGGATTTGAACTCAAGAAGATGGGTCTTCCTGAGTTTAGGCCGGGCACTCCACCCACCTAGCTTTCGAGTTCTGACTATATCACTCCTTTCTTTAAAAAAAAATTCCATTGCCTCTTTATTACCCCCAGGATCAAACATAAAATCTTGTATTTGGATTGAAGTCTTTCATAACCTGGCCCCTTCCTACTCTTTCAGTTTTCTTATACCTTACTCCCCTTAACATATTCTGGGATCCAATAAAATTGCTATTTCTCCCACAAGATACTCCCCCTCCTAGATCTTAGCATTTTCACTGTTCCCTGTACTTGGAGTTCTTTCCCTCCTCACCCCTACACCGTGGTTCCCCTGATATCCTTTGGGTCCCAACTAAAATCTGACCTTCTGTAATAAGCCTTTCCTAATCATCCTTCATGTTGTTATCTTTTCTCAAAGATTACCTCCAGTTTATCCGGCATATTATCATGTTTGTACATAATTGTTTACATGTCTTCCCCAGTAGAATGTGAACTCCATGAAGATGGGGACTATTTTTTGCCTTTTTTTTAAACTTTAAAACTTAGCACCATGCATCTAGTGGGGTCTTAATAAATGCTTTCTGACTAGACTTAACAAGAATCACAAAAGATTAGACAATTTAATCCCCATCAGTGGAGAAAACATTCATAACATTGAAATCTAACATTAGTTAGATTTCATCCAAGTCAGTGCTGGGATGGATTTATATGTACATATGTATATGAAAATTATAAATAGAAGAAAACTGAGTTGCCATATCATAATTTTTTTTTTAAATCAGTGCCTTTTAGATGTAAGGAATTCTGACAGATCCAGCAAAGAAACTTACATTGAAGTGGAGCTAGTATGCAGACATTTCTATGTTAAAAATTAATTGCTTACAATTCTGTCCAGCTCCTGTATCAACATTTAAGTTATATCAGCAGTTTCAAGTTCATAGAAATCATATAGAATAATTGAAATTATAGCAAGAACAACAAAAATAATAATACTAATAACTAGCATTGATATAGTGTTTTAAATTTTGCAAAGCATTACCTCATTCGATCCTCACTACAATCCTAGAAGGTAGGAGCTATTATTATCAGCATTTTAAAGATGAAGAAATATAGGAAGATACACATTAAGCCACTTGCCCAGGGTCACACAGATAGTAACTGTCTGAGGTGGGATTTGAACTCAGGTCTTTTTGACTCCAAAAAATGGTGCTTTGTTCACTGCATCATTTGGCTGACTCTGAGATGATCAGCTCTGGAAAACATCTTGCTATTATAATGATAAACTTCAATTTTAAAATAGTAAACAGAACATTAGCAGCAAGAGAAATAGCTGATTCTACTTGAAATCCAGGCAAGAGTGAGAGCCTTAATAAGTCTGCCTGGGACTTAAATACCCTGGCCTGGATTTTGATCTTCATATACTGGCTCTAGTTCAAAGATAGGCTGTGTTTATCTATAGCCCCATGACCACCACACTGTCTATCAGACAATCACAGAATCTCTGTGCTGGGAAGGACTCAGAGGCCATCTGGTTTTTACCATACCTGATGCAGAATCTTTCTACACCACTAAAATGTGGCCATCCAGCCTTTACTTCTAAACTACAGTCATCTAGTTGAAAACAACCATTTCCTATCTTAAAAGATGGTTAATTTTGAGGCCTTTTACAAAAGAAATGCTAAAGTCAACTTCCAACCTAGTGATCCCCAGACTTGGTCTTGTGAGAAAAAGAGCATCTCTAACTATCTCAGGAGGTGTTATAAAGTTTCCACAAAATTAGCACTAATTCATTTTAATTTAACAAGGTCCATTTCTAGAAAATGTGTCCAGATTTTGTTGGTTGTAGTGAAAGTAAAGAATAGCTGAATCCATTAACTCTGCTCTTATAACCTGAAGCTGTGTGCTTAATTTTGTTAAATTAATTAAGTATTTTGCTTTTAACTTAGACCTTGTGCCACATTTTAATGCTATGGCACAATGCTATAGCTTAGTTAAACACTATTCACGGAAGGGTAATTATAAATATTAAAAGACTTTAGTGAACCCAGGCCCCAGCAATTCCAATGGTGGCAATGCCCTAGTTATCCTAATAGTAACACCCTACAAAATTAGCCATTCAGCAATTAAACTTAGTTTTCTTTGCCACATGATGATCTGTGGAATTCTGCTTATCTCTTTGCCAGTGAAAATTATTTATGGAAAAAGTAACACTTTCCATTGTCTTGGCAAAATAAAACAAAATACCCTAGCCTTGTTAGAACAATTAATTTACATGGTTAAGGTATTTAATAAATCATATTTATGACATGTGCTTTATTAATCAAATGGGAAAGTACCCATCGAGTGTCTGCCATCTATTTAGCACTTTCAGATGTTTAGGGGAAACAAAAGATGCGAGGGACATGGTGAAGACATTCCCTTGAAAGGCTTGCAATCTCACTAGTGATATAGAATTCACGGACATGAAACAGAAAACTTCCAAGTGATACACTGTGAGGGACTGATTATACATATAACTAGAATTCTGAAAAGGGCAGAATCCATTTGAGGAGGAATAATCATGGAAGGTTTCATGAAGGTGCTGGGGCTTCAGTTGAGCCTTGAAAAATAACTAAGAGGAGCGAAGAAGGAAAAATTTATCGTAGGGGAAGTATGAACAAGAATACAGATGCAAGAAATGTGTATGGCATATGTGAGGGACAATAATAATTCACATTTATATAGCCCTTGAATTTTTACACAGCATTTTCAATGCAACGACCCTCTGAGCACATGAATTATTAGCCCCATTTTGCAGATTAGTAAAGTTTGGTTCAGCAAGTTTAAATATAATCTACCTAAAGCCACATAAGGCTGTGTCACAGCCAGGATATAAACTCAGGACTTTTTAGATCCAGGTCCATCAGTCTCTTCACAATGTGTTTTACCCTTATTGGTATAGATCTAATATACTTAACTGGGGTAGAGGATACAAGTTGAATGTAATAGGAAAATATAGTGGTGGGGTAGATCTGAACATCAGGAAAAGCAGGCTGAATTTTCAGTAGCAGAGAAGGGACTGATATGACGAAAATACTGTTTCAGAAAAATCAGTCTGGCTTCACTATTGTTGGAGGCAGACCAGTTGCAAGGACAACAATCTCACAAGTTGTTCTAATAACCCAGACTTGAGGTTTTAAGGGCCTAGACTGGAGTGGTGGCAGGGAGGATAAGGGAAAAAATGTGACTCCAAGAAACATTCTAAAGAAGAAAGGGGACAAGACTTGGTGACATATTGGATAAGGGCAAATTTCAGAAGGGCAAATGTCTAGAATATAGAGGTTGCAATCACTGGAAAAATCAACATGGGGGTCTACTTCTGCTTACCTCATTAAAAAAGAGTTATTTTCTAAGCATGTTTCTGGGCTTATATTCTTATTAAAAAGAGAAAGGAACACTATCAAAAGGAAATCTGTCGTATGGTGCTCAGATCACCAATATTCTGACTTTTACAGAAAAGAGTAGATAAATGACAAGATGGAATCCACTGGACAAGTGAAGTAAATGGAATTTCACTGAGTTAAAGTGCAGTCATTCATTCACCAAATGTTTCTTGAACAACTGTTATGATCAAGGTTTGGTACTAGATTCTAGAGAGAAACACATAGGTGTATAAGATGTAGTATATAAACAAGGAATCAAACCACCCATGGAGAATAGCTATGAACTACACAGCACTAATTTTGCCCACACAACAACATCCCAATCAGCAAAGCTTTTTCTCACTTACAAGAGAACAGCTGAATGGCACAATGATGACAGGATGCAAATTTATCCACAGAATTTTCTTGAGTATGGTCAGGTCCAATTTGGTGCTACAGTAGATAGAGTAGTGAGCCTTGAAGTCAGGAAGATAAGCTCAAAACCAGCTTATTTAATAGTTGTGTGCCCCTGCACAAGTCACTTAACCTTTATCTGTCTTAGTTTCTTCATCTGTAAAATGGAAATAATAATATCACCTACCTCTCAGGGATATTTTGTATGTAAAAAAGTTAATATTTGTAAAGCACTTTGCAAATGCTAAAGCTATAAGTATTAGATTTTTTTTCTGAAAAATCTGTTTCAAATACTCATATGTGAACAGTTGTTAAACTCAGAGTTCAAAAGAAGCAAACAGATTAGGCATAGAATTAAAGGGAAAAGAAAAAATAGGTGGCAGTCTGATATTTTCCCATGAAATCCTTGAAGCAAAAGGAGGCATAATTTTAAATCAATGTGTGATATGTACAGGTTTCAATTTATGTGCTAAAACATGTAAGGAAGTCATATTCATATGTTGTAATCTTTGCAATAATGTTAAAACTAGGAATTTATGTGTTGAAATAAAATTATCTTTGTTTTTTTTTGAAATTGAATCATATATATCAGGCAAGAATACCTTTTGATATCTATATTATATGCAAAATATAAAATGTTTAAAGGGAAAATCAAGACAATTAATTTATTTCCAATTTATTGGCTAACAAACATTTATTAAGTATTTACTATGTGCAAAGTACCCTGCTTAGCATATTGTGTACAAAGGAAAAAAAGAGACAACTCTCCTGTGCTGAAAGAGCTGATATTCTTCTGGGCATATTCAACAGGTATGCAAACAAGTGAATACAAAGTAGACAAAAATAAGCAGAAGTACAAATCTGCTTCTACAGAACAAGGTATAATGATATTTTTTCAAGCCACAGAAATTTTCTAGTATCTTCAACCTTCATAAACCATGCTAGTCAACAATAGCAGAAATATTTCACTGGAGCAACAGAAATACAACTAAGGAATTATGATGACAGTTGTTGAAGGACATACCTAATACATAACACAGCCATCTGATGCAAATCTAATCTTTTAGTATTTGCTAGAGTAGAAGCCAATTCTTTTTTGTAATTTGTAAATTGTGGCATCCAATGGACATTTCAAATTTTGGACTTCAGTTATCTTGAGCAAGTGTAGTTCATAGGGCACATTGTAATTAAGAGAAATAAAGGTATAGAATTTTAATGCAAAAACCCTAAAATAATACACAGATGAAAAGTCTTAGTTGCCTTTGTCCTTTCTTTTTGTATTTTTTGACTTCTCAATCTTCAAAATCTCTCACATGGTGTCATTTCAAAATATTAATATCCCGGTGAAAGAAGTATGAAAACATAGCGGTCTGATGCTATCATAACTAAATAAAACTTTCAAATATTTTTTTTCCTTTTAAAAATAGTTAATTCATAGGTATTCAAGAACTCCATTGTTTCTCAATTTAATGCAATTTGATTCTATATTCCAATTAAATATAAGGAACAAAAGGAATAAAAGCTGCAGTGTCCATTTTATGGCTATTTGAACATACAGATGTTAGATGATCGAACCTCAGTAGTCCATGCCTATTGAAACTCATGTTTCACTTACCAAATATTCATGATTTAAAACAGAGCAGACTGCACTTTTGATAACATCTGCTACAACAAATAACAAAAAAAGAGTGTGAAGTCTGATGAATGTTTAAACAGAACATTTTTTATGGATCAGCTAAATCTTTTCTGCTTTTTAATTAAAAGTAAAGAAAATGGAACTTAATTATCCTGTAAAGATTAGCTTGTGGGCATCTTCCTGTAAATTACTTCTAATTGAAAGCAAATTGTCAAGTGACATTCAAAGTACTGTCCTTTAAAACACAGCTGTTCTATTGCTGATTTCAGTGCATTACATTGCTTTCTTGTTACAATATGGCATATTTGAATATTTTAACAATTTCACTGGTTTTGTATGGATTTCCATTTAGTATATCTTAATCACATTTCCTCCTATAATTTTTTCAAAGTCATCATCCACATTTAAATTCAGGACCTCATCTTGAAATATTTTATCATTTGAGCTCTCTTGTTTGGTCTACATTTTCAGGTTTGTTTGTATTCTCCACTATCATATCTTGATGGCAGTGGTTAAGAATGTAAGTAGTTATCACCACTAGACCATGCAGCTGACCAACTTTTTATAGTTTCCTTTCCATTAGGTCACAGTGAATAGATTTTTTTTAAAAAGATGCTCTGAATATTTAACAAAATTCAAATAAGATTTTCAAGAAATAAGTGAGGGGCTCCTCCCTCCAAAACCAGTGACAATTTTTTCCCCATATTTCTTTTAAAATACTTAAAAAAATATGGAAGGAGTCAAATTCCTTAACTACTGGGAAATGCCAGGTTCTGATTCAATGACTTGGGTTATCCTTTTGCTTACTGGAAATGCTCAAATACATCGCAGTTTTAAATTAATTTTCTAATCACTTAGTAAAAACAAAGACATGCATGTGTTTGTGCATAGGAACACACAACTCACCATTAAACTACACTGAACATCCTGGTGCTCAGGATGTGGGGCTAGTCTTTTCTAAAAGCTTTATACATACACAAAACCATTCAATGAATATCTGTATCTATCCACACACATGTATGTATCTGTGAATACACACATACACATATATGTGTATATGCCTAAAAGTGTTCTATTAATACTAATTATTATCATATTATCATTAAAGATAAGGTATGATGCACCTACATTTAACAAATGATAATATTAAAGATATGGGATAATTAAATCTCATAAAGAAAACAGGAAGAAAGGCTTGGAACTCAATCATTCTTTTCCTTAGGCTTTCTGGCCTGCAGGCCACAAGCCTCACACTAATTCTCACAATGGCTCTTAATCATTAATGATATTTTCTTAATTTTTTTTAAAGTTCTGACAGCAAATGATGGGGGTTCTGTCAACCCAAATAACATCTGTTTTACTTCCCAAAGGGAATTAATTACATTCTCTAAATGTAAATTTACCCCCAGTCACATTCATTATTTGCATCCCATTATCTCCGCAGCATTTCACTTCAATCTCTTCTTTCTCAATGTGAAACTCCTTTCCTTGATAATAAGCAAACTACCTCAACATTCTTAAAAGATATGAGTATTATGGTTATCTGTGTAAATAGGTTTCCTTCTCTACTAGATATTAAACTCCTTAAGGGCAGGGCCAGAACTTTATCACTGTGCCTTGTTTAGAAAACAGCACAATAATATTGTACAATTCAGTGTTTTGTATAATGAAGGTGATTAATAAACCTCTCTACAAATGAAATGCATTCTAGCCATTTGACAACTAGATTATCTGTCCACAGCTCTATAGAACTAATATAATTTTGCTGTCTCAGTTTTTTTCCAACTTTGAATATTGTAATATTTCACAGTTATGAAAATAGTTGTAATTAGAAGTTAATATTTGAATAGTTGATCCTAAAATGGAGAGATTACTGTCATAATGGGAAATTGCAAGTTGGGGCTTCTTGACTATAGTTTATAGTGTAATAAATGATGGATATAGTGACCATTTGTAGAGAAATGTGTAGCAAAAGAATGAATCTGAAAGCAAATCACCCCAAGGTAAGTCATGACTACCTCTGAGTCACTGGTCCATATCTGTTAAATCACTGGAGAAACAACAGAGGATAAAAGCATCAAGAAAAGACAACATTGAATGAACAGATTCCTCTAATGCAAACTCACTAAGAGTAAACATGGCCAACCAAATTTCTAAATGAAAGTTATGTTTTTAGCTAATTATATTGACACAACCTACATAGTTACTGTGATAACTTAAATGCTCTAAATTGTAATTAGATACAACTTCCAACAGATGAAGGTTGATAAAAATGATGTAAGAATAATTTTATTTAATACATTTAAGCTAGTTAACATTTTAAAAAATCAAATGACAAAATATATGGTAGAAGAAAATGGGCTATTGCATGGGATTTTTAGTAGCTGCCAACTATGGGCTGTAGTATAGTATTTGAAAAAGTCAATGTTTAAGTGTTCCTGCAAAGACACAGTTGTGGACCAAATACTTGTTGACAAAAAGACTGACTGGTTTCCATTTTGTACCTCATTCTCAGTCCCAATCTTGGGACAAAGAATATATAGATGCATGGGAGTAAATTGCCAGGAAATATACATGACAAATAGGGCCGTTTAAATGATGAACCCAAATCTCATTTTGCTACCTCTCTAGTTACATTAACTCTCTACACATATTGATGAACTAGATATTGACAGCTCCATGTGCTTAATACAACAATGCTGCCAGTCTGGTGAAAAATGAAATTGTCTTTCTACCTCTTTCTCTGCAGTATTTTGAGCTTTACCTTACTTTAGCAAGTGCTTAATTTATTCTCAGAGTGACCTGGTAGTGAAGAAGAGAAATGATCAGTTCTTATTTGTCTGAAAAATTTTTAAAGAAGAAAAATATGTTTTTGTGTCAACATATAAGGATTTCCTTATTAATTAAATGACTCAAAGCTATCACCTTAATGACATCAATAAGCAGCCTGATTCTTACTTTTCATTCTGAATTCATCTATTAACAGGCAGTTTAAATCATATTCCATCACCGATGAAGGGATTCCATTGACTATCACTTCTCAACCAAAAGAACAGTTGAACTGTATTCCTTAATACTAGTTGGTTTGTGATAAATGTGAGATGAAATGATAGAGTAATACTTGAGATCAAGGACATTATTCATTTTTGTATCCCTCATAGGGCTTAGCACAGGGCTGTATACAAGATAGGGGTCAGTAATATTTTTGAATGGAAAAGAAAGACAGAAAGAATGAACAAATGACAAAAACAATCTTTTCTCTGTTTTCTGATTAACTTAGGAATCAACCTATTCATTTGTTCTCACGCTCAATGGCCAATGACTTCTTATGTCTTTTCTTTTTTCTTCCTATTGCTTTGTGTGGAATGCCCACAACATCTTTCTTTATACCATTTCAAAGCCTATACTTCCTTCCAGGCCCTTTTACTGACTGTTTCCCAAACCTTCCTAGGTAAGTCCTACCATATAGTATTCTTACCTTGTCTCTGCTTCTCAAAGCACATTCTCTGGTTATTTCATATATATCTATAAATGCATCTATATCCATATATCTTTATGTATATATTTTTCATATCTTGACCACTGAACTACATTTTAATTAGTTCAAGTATTGTTACTTTTAAGTTCTTAAATCATTGGCAACATCAAGCTTAAAATGTTTACTGAAAGATGGTCTCTACCTGTTCTGGTAGCTCATACCATCACATCTGGCCTACTAGAATAGATTCTGAGATGGGCTCCCTTCCCTGCTTTTTGTTGTTTCCCACTTTTAACATAGCTCCTACACAGTGATGAGAATAATCTAATGTAGATATTGTTTCACTCATGTCACCTTAGTGTTCAAAAAAGGCTCTTTAATGTCAAAACTACTAAAATCCAAATCTTCCCTTCCAAATACAGCTTTGACCTTCACCTCTTCTCTGTCTGACTCAAATCTCTGCTTTGCTCTCCATCCTGAAGTCATACCCCATTTAGATTTGGCATTGCATTACTTTACATTTTTGTTGCCTATCAAAAAGATTACAGAATTTTTTCATAATTGTAGTGTACCTAAGTTTCCTGAAATAAGGACTGTAAGACACAGAGTGGTACAGTACAAATTGGCCCCTATTGGAGGCCAGGAACATGGGTTCAAATTTCACCTCTGCTTCTTACTGCTCATATGACTAGAGGCAATGGATGTAACACATCTGGGTCTTGGTTCTTCTATTACAAAATGAAGGGTTTGTATTAGATGGCCTGTGAGGTCCTTTTCAGCTCTAAATCCAAGATAATAGGTTTAGATTTGTGATTTCACCCTCTACTGATGCTGGCTGGTACCTTTTTCTCCAACTTATGCTCTTGGCAAGTAGGAGAAAGCACCAGGGGGGGCAGCTAAGTGGCACGGCAGATAGAGTCCTGGGCTTGGAATCAGAAAGACTTAAGTTCAAATCCACATTCAGACACTTAATAGTTATGTGACCCCTAGGCAAGTCACTTAACCTTTTTTGCCTCAGTTTTCTCCTCCATAAAAATAGCTGGAGTAGCAAACAGCAAACCACTCCAGTATCTTTGCCAAGAGAATTCCAAATGTAGTCACAAAGAGTTGGATAGGACTGAAATAGCTGAACAATAACAATAACAAAACACTGAGATGTGAATTGCCCAGAGTCACATGCTCAGTATGGATCAGAGGTAGAGTTTACATCAAGGACTTCCTGGATGCAAAGCCAACTCTGTATCTACTATACCAGTGTCAAACTCCTGCTCCTAATGCATGAAGGCTGCAAAACTCCAAGTGCAGCAGAACCAGATTAAAATATAATTGGGAAATATTTAACAGAATAAATAAAAATACAATACAAAATAGATAATATTAACTTGTGGTTTTCTAGGTCAATATGCAGTCTTCTACTAGCATTTCTAATTGAGTTCAAGACCACAGCACTATATCACACTTTCTCAAAATAGCATCTTGAAAGCTATAATGATATATTCTCTTTCTTTAATATGCATCCTATCAGGCTCGGAAGAATGTTTGAATATATATTGGAGGGTTTTAGTATGGAAGAATAATTTTGTTTTGTGTACGACAAACTATAATTCTATATACATATATTTAAATATATGCACATTGAAATAGTAATCTCCATATACTGACTTAAAATAGAGCAAAACCTCAATTAATTTGAATTCAACTAGACCCCTTGGTTTAAAAATATTTATAGTAACTAATTTCCAGAGAAAAAGAACAAATGACCATAAAACAAGATGAAGTTAATATTAATCACTTACACAAAAAAGCAACAAACGTCCAGGGAATTTCATGGGCCAAGACAAATTTATCTAAATCTACTATAGTTTGAAGTTCTAAAATATGAAACAGTGGGCATAGTTGTAGAGAATGACACTGGGAGAGCATAAGATTTCTTCCAACATAGAAATTTTCAAGGAAGAGTAAATCCAAAAGAAAGGGTTTTTAATAAAAAAAAAATGAACCTGAAAATTCAATTAATCAAAATACAGAATTAAGCATTCCAGTAAATCTCAGTTTTATTTTACAAAATATATGAAAGAACGAAAAGTAGTATGGCCCTCTTTCATTTCTTTTATCATGTAAAGATTTATGTATACTTTTGCAAAACATCCTACTGAATTAAATGGAAATTACAAAGCTATAATACAATCCATTGCTTTTTGGGAGAAAATGTCTTACCTATTTCTCTTCTATATTATATTAAGTTTTCATCTGAACCAAAACATTGACAAATGAAAGCAAACAACTGCATGACTAGCAATTTCCCCCTTCAGTAGGCTGGCATTTTTTTATATGATATCATACCATATAATATTTATATTCTGTTATACTGCATTGAAATGTCTTATATTACATCATGTCATGTTGTGTCATATTACATTGCATTATATAACATATTATGATATGTTATTTTGTATTATATTGTTTTATTATATATCATCTTAAAATATATACATATTTATACATGCATATATGTACATACATATATGTTTCCAGTAACCTAATCAGTTAACAGTAGCTCTCTCTCTCTCTCTCTCTCTCTCTCTCTCTCTCTCTCTCACACACTCTCTCTCTCTTTTTCTTTTTTTGCTCTTTGGTGAGGCAATCAGGGTTAAGTGACTTGCCCAGGGTCACACATCTAGTAAGTGTCAAGTGCCTGAGATCAGATTTGAACTCAGGTCCTCCTGACTCCAAGGCAGGAGCTCTATTCACTGTGCCACCTAGCTGACCCAAAAGTAGCTCTTTTACAGACTTTTTTAGTCTGTTAAAAAATAATGCAATATTTTATTGAAGTATTTTTAACCCAAGCTCGTTTCTTATCTGGGCAGTAATGTAGCAGAGTGAATAGAGTGCTGGGCCTGGAGTCAGGAAGACTTAACTTCTTGACTTCAAATCTGGCCTCAGACATTTACTAGTTGTGTGACCCTGGACAAGTCACTCAACTTTGGTTGCTTCAATTTCCTTATCTGTAAAAGGAGCATGAGAAGGAAATGACAAACTACTCCAGAATCTTTGCCAAGAAAACCTCAAGTGTGATCATGAGTTTAAAATGACTGAACAATAACATTTCTCATCTTGCTGTGTCCATAATATGTTTTAAATGTTTTCAATTGGGAAATAAGAGAAATGGAACCTTCTAAAAATTACTTATCAGAAGATAAAGCAAATATTCCAGCCATGTTGATCACATAAGAACACACAACCCTGGATAAAGGACAGTGAGTATGACTGAGTTCCACGACAGTTTGTAAATGAAATAAAATATCCAAATTTCAAATGAAATGTTCAGAATGAAATTCTGAATTTCATACATTTTTCTAAACATTTATGCTCAGAAAAATTTGGCCAAACACTCCTATTCCTGACTTCTTTGTGTAAATTTTTCCAGCTTGTTCTTCCTTTTATCTGCTCTATCCCTACCACCCCCATTTGTCCATATTTTTCATTTTTTCATTGCATATTTTCATGCCCAGCAGAGGGCAGACAAGGGAAAAGACAGGAGGCAAAACCAAATCTGTATTGATTTCTTAGGTTTTAAGTCAATCACAGCACCCTACTGAAATAACATTTTTGTGAATAACTAAATAAGAACAGAATTATCTGGATAATTTCCTTAATTCTCTATTTTACTTCATTGACATAAAATAGGAAAAAAATTACATAATCAAGATATATGATCCTAGTTAGAGGTCTTTAGTCTCTAAAACTAATGTCATACTTTTTGAGGGGTCCCTTGAAATAATGTTGTATCTCATATTTACATAATAATTTAGTAATGGTATCAAAGGACAGTTCATCTGAATCAAGTATACCAACCTTCCCTGATCCTTGTTGCTTTATGCTACTGAACTATAAATCTCTTTCAAATTCTTAAACAAACGTAGCTTCTGTCTCACAGCTTTTCTCAGCACCCTGTCCACCGCCATTATCCTCAGGAACTTGACTACTCATGTTGAACAACACTTTAACACTGACCACACAATCTTTCAACCCTCCCAACTCTAACAATCTCCATTTCAATTCCCAATTGGTCCTTGAAAAAGCTAACCTTCTACCTCTGCCTTCAAACTTATCTCTACCCAATTCCAGTACTTCATCTCATTGATCAGTCCCCTTCATTCATTCTCCTTTAATGACTCCTCTATATTGGCTTCTTCTCTCCTATCTATGAATATACTGATTTCCCCAACTTCTAAAAGCCTTTCATCAACTCTTTTCTCCCAGCCAGCTATCTTGACTTTCCAACCTCCTCTTTATGGTCAAACCTCTTTTAAAAAGTATTTGCTATTGCAAATACTTCTACTTCCTCTACTTTCTCACCACTTACACTTTGTCACTTAAAATTTTTCTCCAAATCCCATCACTCTTTGGAAACTGTTCTTTCAAAAGTCACCAGTGCCTCCTTATTGTCTAATTCTATGGCCTTTTGTCAGTTCTTGTCTTATTTCATATTGCTGCAGCATTTCACATTTTTGACAACTCCCATCTTCCTGGCTTCTGAGGAAACTTCCTAGTTTGCTTTCTACTTCTCTAATCACTCCTCTGATTCATTTTCTGGTTCCTTTACATCCCTCTGACTTTTTTTAGTTTTGGACTTCCACAAGATTCTGTCCTGAGCCCTATTTTCTTCTTTGAATACATCTTCTTCATTGGCAATCTCATTCACTTTCACATCTTCAATTATCATTTTTATTCAAATGGCACCCACCAGACTAGACTTTCTCCCTAAGTACTACTCCATCTGCATTTCTAACTAGTTATAGCATGTCTACTTGTAAGTCCCAGAGGCACCTCAAATTTAACATGTCCAAAAGTCTACAAAAGTCTTCCTTCTTATTTCATTATTAACATGAGTGGCATATCATTCACCCAGTGTCCTATGATCCAAATAGCTGAATTATCCTTGACTCCTCTATTTTTCATACTTCCTATATCCAATCAGCTGTCATGTCCTATGAAATCTACTTCCACTGTGTCTCTTATATTTGACTTCCTTCTCTTAATTCCCACTACAACTACCTTAGTAAAGGCCCTGATGACCATCCACTTGGGTTACAACAATGGCTTCTTCATGCTCTAATCTTTCACACTACTATATAATAATCTTAATTATACCAAGATCTCATTATTCACAGATCTTTCACTAAAATGCTACCAATATATCATTGGGACTGGATTTAATCCTGTTTTCATGTAAGCTATGGCAGAATAGGCATATAACATCTGAACAGAGAGGTCTATAACACTCCAAATATTTGGATGTATCTCTCATCTTATCAATATGGATATAGCTTTCAAAAGGTGCAGCCTGTAACCTACCCATGGCTGTATCTCCTGGCAGGTTCTTGCACACTCAAATGGCAACCTACTGTTGCCTAACGTCCAAACCTAAGTTCCAGACTAGCCTAAATCAAGGTGACTCATCACCCTGCTGACTTTGGGATGATGATACTATTTTTGCTATGCCATCTGTCAAAGACCACTCATCCCATCTGTGAAGTGGTAGAAGAGCCATGACGAAGAGTCAGTGGAAGGAATGGATATTCAACATTGAAGAAATCTTGAATGCTTGAAGTTTGTATCAATCTGATCTGGTCATGTTGTTGTTATTGTTGTTGGGACTCTGATCAAAACCCTTCAATTCTTCTGTACCAAAAATCATTAATCTACCATTCCCTTGTTTTCCTGACTAGTACACTAATGAAATACAAACATAGTATACCCCTATCTAGGGCTTTGGAAATAAAGACTGTTCACAAGACATCCTCATAGGAATAAATACTTCTAGTTCTTGTTAGATATGAAAGCACCAACCTTTGAGCATGTTTTCTAAGGATTTTGGAAATTTATGATGACTGAATTTTAATGTGTGATAAATGCAAACTGTCATATGTGCCTGGAACTCCTTCCCATATCATCTTTCAAGTCTCAACTAAAAGTCTACCTTCTTCAAGAAACCTTTCCTAATCCCACTTAATGCTAGTGTCTTCTCTCTTTTATTTTTCTTAAATTTATCTTGTATATATATATTGTTTGTGCTTCATTGTTTACATGTTGTCTCCTCCTCAACACCATTAGCCTGTGAGCTCTTTGAGAGGAGGGGCTGTTTTTTACCTTTCTTTGTATCCCCAGGACTTAGCACAATGCCTAGGTAGATAATTGATATGTGTTTATTAACTCTCTAACTGCCCTAAGGCCCAAAGTAATTAAAAAAAAAGCCAAACACTTCACACCTCTTCAACCCATGTTAGCCTTTTTTTTCAGATTAGTTGGTTGACACCTGCTGCAAATTGACGCCAACTTATATGTCTAATGCCCAAACAGATATATGATTTTATTCTGTTTTAGCCCCACCCTTAACATATTAGATTATCTTAAATTTGTGTTGCTTTTCACAAGGAGGAAAGGATGTATACATCAGTAGTCTCCATAGCTGATTGATGGAAGAGAGTAATATTACAAATCACTACATTGCCATTGCCATTTTCTAGGACTAATTGTAGGGTGTTTTGATTATCATAGACTCATAGCTAGAAGATACATCATAGTTTATCCAGTCCAACCTCTTCATTTTCTGATGACGACTCTGAGGTTGAGTGGGAATAAGTGACTTATTTGCCTGTATACAAGTAGACAGAATTTGAATTCAGGACTTCCCAGGGTCTCAGTGCACTATATTAATGATGTTGCTTTCTCTTTTAGATGCACGAGGTGATACAAAGCCCTTTGGAGAGAAAACAGGAGGATTGAAGTCCATAAGGTACACAATGAAAAAAAATTATTTCCACTTGTTTCAAAAGGTCCCTGTTTCTATATTAAAAATAAAATACCCTGTGCAGGTTCTATTTTTTTTTTAAATCAGAGATGGAGCAGATCAGATTATTTCTTCAATGCTATTTTAGGAAAATTTATTGGGGTTAGTTTGTTCATTGACTTTAAGAAGCAAAATACTTTACCAATAGGTTGTTGCTCTTTGTTATTATTGTCAAAGATATGAATACACCCAATGGCTGTGATAGTTTGCTTCAGTCCTAAAATAAGTGATTAAAAACAAGCTGCTAATTTAAATTTTGAGCACTTGAATAACCTGGGAAAAAACCACACACATGATATGTGAAAGAATATAATAGAATGAAAATTGTTTATAACCAGCAGTGAGAGAGGGCGAGTTTCCCCCAAAATTCCAGGTCAATGAATGCTGGAGGTATATCCCAAGACACTCTAGTACTTGTAGGCTATCTCTGTTGGCTAGGAGAGGCTCATCATTCTACCCCAACCCCTACCATCTACCACAATATGTTATGAATCAGAGAACTCTGTGAACTCAAGATTTCCCCACCTACATTTTCAAATACTTCATATTGAATAGTCATTTCCTTTTTTTTTTATGTTAAAGTTTATGGTCTTATAGTTACTATATGGACAATAATGCTTTAAATTACTTTAGTGAGATTCCATCACCTGTAGTAAAGATTTCATAGAACGTGGAGACTTAGAAAGGTGTTTGTGGATTTCAACCATCAGAGTTAACATACTTGATTCCTTAGTCACTTAAGTAACATGGCAACTAGATGGCACAGTGGATAGAACTCTACATCTAGAATAAGGTTGACTAGAATTCAAATCTGGCCTCAGGCCCTTTCTAGCTCAATGACCCTGAGCAAGTCATATAACTTCTGTCAGTCTTGGTTTCATCAACCGCAAAATGGGGATCATAACAATACGTGCCATGCAGGGCTATCGTGAGGATAATATGAGATGATATTTGCAAAAAAGTTCTTAACACAGTACCTAGAACATAGTGGATCCTCCATAAATGCTTACTTCCTCCCTCATCATCCACCCGAACAAATAACCAGTTAGCTAAACATAAGGTCATCTGATGTTAAGAAGTATACTGGTATAGATACCAAATATTTCCTGGAAATGTTACATGGAGGGTTTTCATTGAGATTCTCAAATAGCGACTTTTATTCATCCAGTAGAATATAAGTTCTCTTGAGTGAAGGGCCCATTTCTGTCAGGCATTTAATATATGTTCTTTCAACTGAATTGAATGACACCAAAAAATAACATTGAAAACTTCTGCAAATTTTCAGCACTCTATAGTTCCCTTATATCCATCTCGATGGATGGAAATAAGCCTAACAATTTCAGTGATATCTTTCCTTCTAGCAGATGAGTAATTAAGATTAACTATCAGGGTTTTTTTCTCCCATTACAGTGAATACTAAAACAGGAAAGTTGAAGTCTCCTCTAAAAATCTAAAAGTACGATAGATGCTCCCTTAATGAGATTAAGGATGAATCTCCTAAAGTCAGAGAGATAGATCAGATGTTCTCTAAACTTTCTAGTGAATTTATAAAGCAGCCATAGATGTTTTTCATAGGACATAGAGCATGTATTTTTTTTTAAAAAAAGCTACATCAGAATCTTTTCTTCATGAATTATTTATCTTCTTTCTCTCTATAAGGTTGAAGTATATTTTTACCATTCTAGTCTCCTTTAGAAGACCTAAGTCTGTCCATATAACATAGTTTTGTGTGTTATGAACCCCTCTGATAGACTGGTAAAGCCTATATGGACCCCTTTTCAGAATGATGTTTTTAAATGTGTAAAATAAAATACATAGGATTATAAAGGAAACCAATTCAACTGAAATACAGCTATCAAAATATTCCTAAAAACCAAGTTCATAAATCCCAAGTGAAGAAACTGATTCTCGTTTGTTACTTGTATGTGTTTATATATATGTATGTGTGTGTGTGTGTATAAAATTTTTGAGAGCTAAAACATCAAAATCATACTAAATCCACAAACATAAAATAAGCTTGGAAGTACCAACTACTTGATCAACAAATAGAAATATGATCAAATAAGAGAATCATTTAGAAAGAAAGGATGTTGAAAAATGGCAAAACTAGTTTTACAATATCTACCCACTGAATGAAAATGCAGAAAATAACCCAGAAAATAATGAAAAAATCAAATACGTATTAAGATAGGAAAAGGCCTCCAAACTCAGGTTATAATTCATCTTTTGATAATGATTAACAATCCTATTAAATAACATTTGCATTTAAATTTTCTCTTAACAGCTCTAAACTATTATACCATCACACATGGTAACAACTCTATTTGACCCTATTTTCTTTCTCACAGCTCTTGTGTACTTCTTGGGCAAGCTGTGCAGTACTCTATTACCCCCAAGACTTTCCCCTTGAGGGAGACATGCTTGCTGGACAACTGCCTGGTGAACCTTCTATGAACTCCCGGGGAAGTTTCAGCCTCCCCTGGTGGAAGGAACAGTGATGCTCTATTGGGAAAATTCATATGCCTGGAATATCTCCCCTTCTTTCTCCGTGTCATTCTGCCACAGGAGTATTGCCATTGGAGTACTGGGACACCAAGAAAGTAAAAATAAAGTACCCCATGAAATCAAAATAAAATCATATCTGTCTATGGTTTGGATTAGACAGCTTTTGAGGTCCCTCCTATTATATAGTCATGATTCAAAATGTGGAAATGAGAATTAATTGATTTTGGAGATAAGTAGATAGGCAGAAAGACTGATAGAGTTAGATAAATATGTACTACAGAGATACAAAAGGGGATAGGTAGATGGACAGACAGACAGACAGACAGACAGACAGATAGATAGATAGATAGATAGATAGATAGATAGATAGGTAGATAAAGAGATTTATTAGGCACCCAGCACTATGCTAAATGATAGGGATGGAAATACAAGCAAGCAAGACAGTATTTGACCTTGAGGAATTTGCATTCAAATTGGGGAAGACAATACAGAAAGTGGAGAAGATGATATGAGTCCATCTGGAAGTGGAGTAGAGGGCCAGTCTTTAATAAGTTAAGTAAAAACAAACAAACAAACAAACAAACAAAAACCTCATCTATCTGAGCTGAGTGACCCAGGGGCATACAGACAATGAACACTGGGTAAGGAGACTTTTAAATAAGACATGGATGACCTTGTAGCAGACAGGAAAATTCCCAGTGACCACACCCAGTTAAATCATCTTGGCAGACAGGCTATTCCAGGTTGAGAGAAACTGACAGGCCACAAACCTGGTGATGAGTTATGAGATGTCTACCCCAAGCATGTGAAGACTATTCCTGGTGGAATGGGTGGATGAGAACAATTTGTTCCAACAGCCATGAAGGCAGCTGAAACAGGCACTGTGGAGCACTTAGAGCTTGGTCAGACATCAAAGACACCAAGGTGCATCCAGAGCCATCACTAGTCATGCTGACTTTTGTCTTCCCACTGGACTTTGATGACTCTAGAAGACAGAATGAGGCTGACGATTTTGTGCAATTCTGCTTCACTTCAATACAATTCATAAGACATCACCAGGTGACATCATTGGTCTTCTTCGAAATGAAGGACAAACAAACAATATGGTGGCTAATAATAAAAACTATTGTTATTGGTAAGAGATGCATTGTGGTATAGAAATAGAGCTGCTTTCAAAGGCAGGAAGACCTGGTTCAATTTCCATTTGTGACATACATGATGTATGATACTAGACTATTCACCCAACCTCTCAGTGCTTCAGACACCTCTCTAAGATGTATAAGTTGCAGAGATGGGGCCTACCTGCTTTACTATAGGATGTACTCTTCCACGGGCATTCCATCTACTGTAAAATTCCAGGTCTAGTGCTTATTCCTATTAGTGATTCAAGGTATATACGGGAAGGATAATCAGTGCAACGTTATAGAAGTATGAGATGTATTCCATGTGAGGAACAGCAAGGACAGTTTGACTACTGTAGATCATGGGAAGGAGAGTAATGTATAATAGAGCTAGAGAGGTAGATTGAGGTCAGCACGTAAATGTCAAAATGAAGAGTTTCTATTTGATTCTAGAGATAATGGGGAAGCATTGGGGTTTAATGAGTAGGAATGTGATATGTTCAGACCTCTGCTTTAGGAAGATCATTACATGGAGGATGGACTGAAGTGGGGAGAGACTTGAGGCTGGTCCATAAAAGTCTAAGCTAGGGATGGTAGCTATGTGAGTGAAAAGAGAGAGCCATAGGCAAGAGATGTGAGGGTTGAAAAAAAAACAGATTTTGGCACCTGTTTGACATAAGATGCCAATTTCTAATGTCATTTAGCTTAATTCCAGTAGATTTCACTAAATCTTCAAAATCTCTGATTTTGATGATGTGTACTCACCCCATACACACAGATCACAATCCTTCTATAATTTAGTATACTATATTTGAGAATGGCTACAGCTGAAAATGTCATTACTCTCTGTAGTAATGAACTTCCACTTCCTCTCCTTTCTCTCAAACTTAAAAGAGGCAACTAGGTGGTACAGTTGGTAGAGAATTGGAACAGGATTCAAGAAAACTTGAATTGAATTCTAACCTCTGATACTTAACTAGCTGTGTGGCTCTGAGCAAATCATCTAACCTCTTTCAGCCTCAGTTTGCTAATCTGTAAAACTGGACTTGATGGCCTTCCAGGACCCTTCACGCTCTAAATATATCACCCCAAATCCTTCTTTAATCTAGTTTGTGATACAGTGAGCCTTCTCAAATGCAGTTCCTGGTCTTGTCATTCAAACTGGGTATCTTGGAGATAAACTCAACATATGCAAAGCAAAATTCATTAGCTCTCCACACCCCATCCCACCATACCTATCCCTCTCCCATATGTCCCTAATCTATCAGTGTATGACCATACTTATAATGACTTATTCACCTTAATCATCCTCACCTCTTCATCCTAAATCATCTGATACATCTGATCAATGTCCCAATCTTGTAGCTATTAATGCCTTGACATTTCTCCTCTATGGTGCCTCTGTTTTACTGACACTGCCTCCACCCTGGTGCAGGATGCCATCATTTCTTGCCAATAACCTCCTTACTGGCTCCCTGCCTCAAGTCTTTCTCCAATCTATCCTCCATTCAGCCACTAAAATGATTTTACTAAAATCCTAATCAATAATTCCCCAGTGACTCTATTACCTCTAGGATCAAATTTAAACTGATTTGGTATCTTAAGCACGTCACAAGTAGGCCCCAATCTATCTCTCCAGTATCATTACACATTATGTTCTCTGTTCATTCTATAGTCTAGACAAAGCGGCCTTCTTGCTTTTCCCTCATACAACACTCCATCTCTTGTTTCCATGAATTTTGCAATGGCTCTCTCCCATACTCTGAATGTACACCCTCTCCACTTCTGGGAATCCTAGATTTCCTTCAAGACTCAACTAAAACAACTCATTCTCCATGGAGCATTTCCTGTGCTAGTCCCTTCCCTACACAGCTATGTTGCATCTTTTCTGTATGTATATTGCATATTTTTTGTGCGGATGCTGTTCCCCCACCCCCATAGAATGTAAACTCCTTGAAAGCAGGAAATGTGTTACTTTGTATTTGTAAAAGTGTCTTTGCATCCTCAACTACTATCACAGTGCTGTCTCAGTCTGAGCTTAAATGTTTTTTGAATGATTGACTGTTGCATTGGTTAACAAATTGATATGCTCAAGCAATCCAGTCTTTAGATGACAGATATATACCACTGATTCTGATTCAAAGCCTTTCCAGCTTGATAAGATCTGTTAGAGATATCACTAGGAAAGTCTATGACAATTCAGAGTTACTTCCATGGCATGAGAAGGCATTGAAGTAGTATCTCTATACCTAAATCAATTCTCAGCAGTGAACTGAATTACTTATTCTACCACTGATTGGAAAAGTTGTTTAGCATCTCCACACAAAACAGTTTCAATAAAATCAATGAAAAGGAAAATAATAGCATTTTGTCTCCCACCTATTCCACAAAAATATAAAGATCTATGAGATAATGTGAAAGAAAGCTGAACTCTTTAGAACTGAACATTTGTTCATAGTTTGGCTGTTACTAGCATAATTTTTCTTTCAAGTAAGCATTTCCTGTTCAAAGACAAGGTATGCCAATATGTGATTTCCTCATAGGAAGCTCCCAGAGAAGGAAGGAGATAAATCCTAGGAAGTTAAGTTGCTCAAAGCACATAAATTAGCAATGATGGCATATTTTACATTTACATAATTTCCACTTTCAAGGTAATTTAACTCTTCACATTCATCATTCATAGTTTCTGACATCTACTCTTTCATTCAATAGAAAGGTATTAACCAGATATAATGTTCAAGGCATAGGCTGTAAGCACTGTTTTAAAACTTTAGACAAACCCCATGCAGTTATTAAAAATTGCTAAATTTTTTTAATGACAATCTTTATTTTGCTAAAAAATTAACTTTGCTTTCCTAGACATCAGTTATTGTAGTTGTGATAACATTAATAACTTTTAAAAAACATTATTAAATAATCTATTCTGAATTAGGACTATTGTCCTTTATCATCATCAACCTAGCTACTGCCTCAGTTTCCTCCTCCATAAAATAAGGATACTCATAACACTTAGTTCTCAAGGTTGTTGCGAATATCAAATGAGATAATAATTTTAAAGCTCTTAATACAGTGCTGGAACTTAGTAAATGCTGTATAAATGTCAGCTATTATTATTATTGTTATTCTTGTAAATAAAGTTGAAGAAGGAAGGTGAAAAGAAAAACTTAGTTTTCAACAAAAATGGTAAATCTATTCTCTGTTACTCTACATTCTCAATCACAATAATCAGTGTTACTTGGCTGTTTTGTATGGTATTCAGGACTAAAACAGAACTTCAAATCCTGTCTCTGACATGTACTGGATGTGTTACCCTAGGCCAATCACTTAACCTTTCAATGAAGCAGACAACGCTTTCAGATTATAAGTCACAGAAAAGATACCGACATCCATTGCAGTTTCTTTACCAAGAGTTTCCTAGAGTAATAAATCAACAAACCAAAAGGACCATAGATTGCAAATTGTGGCAGGTGGTAGGTGGAGGAGTAGAATGAAAAGATTATTATAGCTGGCAGTGATACACTACAACCCAAAGGTGGCATGTGACATATTTCGCCTTTAGTGTGAACAATTTCCATTGCATTGTATGCTTTCAAAATGCCTTTTTCAAGTTATTGAAGTGCCTAAATATATAAGTATTAAATGAATATGTGTTATACTTAATTATAATTTTGGTTCAACAACCAATGAGATGAATCACATTCATATCGGCATCACGTGTGTTGTTGTTGAGTTGTTTTCAGTCATGTCCAATTCTTCCTGACCCCTTTTAGGATTTTTTTTTTTTTGGCGAATGGTGTGTCATTTCTTTCACCAGCTTGTTTTACAAATAAGGAAGCTGAGGCAAACAAGGTTAAATGACTTAGCCAGGGTCACATAGCTAGTAAATGAGTGAGGCCAGATTTGAACTCAGGAAGATGCACTATCCACTGCACCACCTATATGTGGTACAGGTAAATGGAGGTATAGGCCGCAGCTTCTTCTCTTTATGGGAAATGAAGGAACCAGGGAGGGGGGTATTATAGGGGTAACCGGGAGAGGCTGATTTCATGCTACATTTCAAAGCAACAATAAACATCATCTCATGCAGCAGTATATGGTAGCATATATGATAACCATTTATAATATGAATGTAAGTACTCAGAACATAAACTCTCTAAACTACAGGTCATAATAAATGTCAGATTATAAGAATGGATAAAGACAAGATGCATGTATTTATTTATTTTAAAATTGATTTATTTTTAGTTTTCAACATTCACTTCCATAAGATTTTGAGTTTTAAATTTTCTCCCTTTCCCGCTTCTTCCCCCTGCCACCCCAGACGGCATACAATCTGATATAGCCTCTACATATATATTCATGTTAAGCATATTTTCCCATTAGTCATGATGTAAAGAACAATTAGAACCAATGGGAGGAACCATGAAAATGAAGCAATAAAACAAAACAACAAAGGAAAAGGAGAGCAAATAGTATGCTTCCATATGCATTCAGACTCCGTATTTCTTTCTCTGGGTATGGATAGCAATTTCCATTATGAATCTTTTGGAGTTGTCTTAGATTCTTGTGTTGCTGTGAAGAGCCAAGTCTATCAAAGTCAGTCATCCCATAATGTGGCTGTTACTGTATACAATGTTCTCCTGGTTCTGCTCATTTCACTCTACATCAGTTCATGTAAGTCTTTCCAAGTTTTTTCTGAACTCTGCCTGCTCATCATTTCTTATAGCGCGAGGGTATTCCATTACATTCACATACCACAACTTGTTCAGCCATTCCCCGATTGATGGGCATCGATTTCCAATTCTTTGCCACCACAAAAACTAGCTGCTACAAATATTTTTGTATATATGGGTCCTTTTCCTATTTTTATGATCTCTTTGGGATACAGATGTAGAAGTGGTGTTGCTGGGTGAAAAGGTATGCATAATTTTATAGTCCTTTGGGCGTAGTTCCAAATTGCCCTCCATAAAAAGAAGTTGAAGGAATTATAATAGGCAAAGGAGAAACAAAGCTATCACTCTTTGCAGATGATGTGATGGTATATTTAAAGAATCCTAGGGAATCAAGTAAAAAATTACTTGAAATAATAAACAAATTTTGCAAAGTTGCAGGATATAAAATAAACTCACACAAAGCATTGGCATTTCTATATATTACTAACAAAGCCCAACAGCAAGAGATAGAAAGAAAAATTCCATTTAAAATTATTGTAGACACTATAAAATATTTGGGAGTCTACCTGCCAAAACAAAACCAGGAACTTTTTGAACACAATTTCAGAACACTTTTCACACAAATAAAGTCAAATCTAAATAATTGGGAAAATGTCAGCTGCTCATGGGTAGGCCGAGCTGATATAATAAAAATGACAATTCCACATAAATCAATTTACTTATTCAGTGCCATACCAATCAAACTACCAAAGAATTATTTTATGGAGCTAGAAAGAACAATAACAAAAATCATCTGGAAGAACAAAAAGTCCATAATATCAAAGGAAGCAATGGAAAGACAAGATTTAGACATTCTGTGTGATAAGAGTAACTATAAACCACTGTGTGTAAAAAAAAAGTATCAAATCAGAAAATAATAGGAAATAGGGTAAAGACATTTACTTTATCATTATTTCTTCAAAAAGTTTACCTAATGACAGTCACTACAATGAGCAATAATCCTTAAAAAAACAAAACAAAACAAAAATACCTGGACAAGAAGACACTTGGTACCCTCACCATTCAGCAAGACATGAGAACCTAAAGGTACATCAATTTAGAGGACAAGAGCATTTGTAACATACTACAGAAAACAATAGTGATAGATTTTATATAGCATTTCAAGTTTTGCAAAGTCTTAACATATGTTATCGCATTTGATGAGAGAAGGCAGTAATGATTGGTGTTGGTGGAATGCTGGTGAGGAGCAATATATTAGAAAATAAACCTGGAAATAATATGGTGTGAGATGTTAAAATAAATCATCCCAAAAGTGTATGTAGATGAAAAAAAGAGGTGAATTAACAGAATCAAAATGCAACAAATCTATTGGTTGTACTAAAGGAGCCATCGCATTTGAAACCTACCACCTAAGTATTCAATGTACTACGTGAGCGAATAGCTAACAGACTTAAGAGGTTGAATTTGGGACAGGCTGGTGTGTCCAACACAATTTTACATGATATAGACAAAATAATTTGAATTCCTCAAGGAACAAATTTCAAGTTAACTTGAAGAATGAAAGATTCCAAAGGAGGGGAGAATATCACACAGATACTAGTGCATTTATCCCTCTCCCCAAAGGGAGCCAAATACAAGAGTAATTACCAACCTAGATGTGTACATTCTCACTTATAGGAAATAATTTTAAGACTAGTCTGTCTAGGCACTGAGTAGGGAACAGGCAACTACAAATTATCCTCCACATAACTGCTAAATGTTGATCTTACCATTTCACTTCCTTATTCCATAGGCTCTAGTGGCTTCCCATTACCCCTACATAATATAAATTCTCCATTTAGCTTGTAAAGCTCTCTACAACCTGACTTCCTAACTATCTTTCCAGACTTATTGGAGGTTACTCTCACACTTTATGATTCAGAGAAGCTAGGATTCTCTCTGTTGCTCATACATAGCATTTCATCACCCATCTCTGTGTTTCTTCATTGGGGCAGCACCCCTGGCCAAAATGGACTTCCTCACAACCTCTAACTCTTAAAACCCCTCTTTCTTTAAGAGGCTGCCTAAGCACAGCCTTCTATTCTTTCCTGATCCTCACCCTCAACCACTAATGACCTCTCCCCAAACTACTTTATATATAATTATTTTTTGTTTATTTGCATTTAATTGCTTTATATTTCTTCTGTGTATGATAATGTACTTGTCTCCCCCATTAGAATATAACTCCTGTGAGAGAAGAAATTATTTCCTTCTTTCTATTTTCATTTTATGATTTCTATCCCCAGCATCTAACACAATGCCTGGAGCACAGAAATCACTTAATAAGTTCTTGTTGATTTACTGTTTGATTGTCCAAAAGTTTCTTTGACAAGATCTCCTAAAACTAATCATCCCTCATTCACAAAATCTTGTGACAAGTAGAAACTCACAGCTGACTTGGTTTAATCATTCCCTGAGTATCAGAATCAATCAAGAAAAAAAAAACCCCAAAAAGGAAAAATATATACCTAGATAGAGAGATCTAGAAGTTATTCCATCAGAATATATATCTTGGGCAAGTTCTATAGAAATGATCTATATTCAGATTTAACTAGGAGGAAGATATGAGGCAGGATCACACCTGGAACTTCATGGTGCTTTTAATAACCCTAATGACCCACTGCAGCAAAAGCCTATCTTTTAACATCATGAGGTAGAGTTAAGGAAGGAGAGCATTCCAAGTATGTAAGGAAACCTGTTCCAAGGCCCATACACGGAAGATGGACTGTTGTGTAAGAGGAGCAGGTAGACCAAACACATCACATCTAGTCCACCCCCCTCACTTTACAAATGAGGAAACTGAGACTCAGGAAGGTAAAGTGACTTGGCTGAAGTCACACCACTGTTCAGAAGCCTAGCCAGGCCTAGAATGCAATTAAAGAATATGGAAAATGTTCATTGGGGGTGGTGGAATTGACCAGATTGCAGTGGTGATTCTGCCATCAGTACTATTGTACACTGCAAAGATGTGGTGTGTTGGTGTGAAAAGATAACAACATAATCAATACCTTTGTGTTTTCTTTCCTCCTGAATATGGCTACCAAAGATTACTCAGTCCTTTAAAAAATGTGAACAATCACAAGCCTAACATCACTGGAAATATACAAGAAAGGATGACAAAGGGAGATTTTACTCATCTAACGGTTGCTTTTCTTTTCAGATTTGAACTGGGCAACCCACAACCTAAGAGAAAACACACCAAAATGCATCTCTCTCTATGCCACTGCTGTGGAAGCTTTGATGGTTCTTGGAGGCTATCTGTTTGTCACATATAAATGATGATGAAAGAGCTACCTTCGTGTAGCATGTGTTGCATGTTCTTAGAAAGAGTGCCTCTACAAAAATTGGTTTGCTAATTCATGCCAAATAGTTCATTTGGAAGAGTCCAAGGGGATTACTTAGGAAACTCTGGGACAGATGGTATTTACCTCCAAGAAGGTGTTTCTCAAGGTTTGCTGGACATCTTCGTATTCAATATGTCCCAAATCAACTAATTTTCCTTCCCTTTAAAGCTATTCCTCTTTCGAACATCTATGTCGCTGTTAATGGCAACAGTAAACTTCCAAGAACCCAGATTTGAAATCTTTACTTAATCCTGAACTCTTCCCACCCCCCCACCACTCTGTCCTCAAAATAGTTGTCAAATCTTGTCCATTCTGCCTCCTCAATATGTCTGTCATTAATCTCTGTGTACTCACATTGCCAACACCCTAATCCAGGTCCTCATTACTTCTCACCTAGACTATTTTAATAGGTTCCTAACCTGTTTCCCTCTCTGTAGTCTCCCACCTTTCTAGTCTATCTTTCACATAGTTGCCAGAATAATTTTCCTAATAGACATATCTGACACATCTCTCAAATATGTCCTCTTCTTTCCACTGACAGCACAACCAACCAAATTCAGGCCCTCAGTGCCTTTAGTCATCACCTTAGCCTCCTTTTATTTAATCTCTTCCCCTCATCCATGTCACCTAATAGAGTAGACCAAAAGTGGGTGAGAATAGGATGGGATACAGACCATCACTGCTGTCTTGTCTGGTATTGGAGTTGTGTCAAGTATGCTTTCAGGGAGGATACATAAGATAAGCTCGCATTATAAAATTTTTATTCAGCTACAAAAGGAAATCATTTTATCTACCTGTGAAATAGTCCATGGGACATTTATATAAAAGAAAATAATAGGATAATGACTTGTCCCAGGATCATCTCTATTTGAACACAAAAGAAAAAAGATGAGAGCAAGACATTGATGATGATGATGGTGGTGGTGGTGGTGGTGGTGGTGATGGTGATGATGATACAAAAATGAGAAGAATTAGATAACTATAAAAGCTTATACTTCTAGAGCCTTGAAGGTTTGCAAATTACTTTACATATATTATTTGTCTGCATATATAATACATAAGCAATAGAAAGAAATATTAGTTTAGTGAAAATAAAAATATATAAGAAAATTTTCAGTAGCACATATAGACTTGCATTGAAAAGATCTTAGAGGTCATCTAATTGAACACTTTTTACAAATTTTTACTTTTACAAAAAACATTTTACAAATAAGGAAATTGAGGTCCAGAGATAAATATGCAAATAGGAAGATTTATAGAATTCTATTATCTATGAGGAAGCCATCTTTTATTTGGGATATGCTTTTCATAATACTGATAAACATGGTGGATGAGCATATGATAGTTTGATATTACCTACACAGAAATACACTAAACATTTATATAGAATATTTATTTTTCCTCAAAAAAGTGCAGGTTATCTATAGAATTAGAGGTTGGGAAGGAATCTGTGATTTCATTGCTATAGGGAATCCCCCTCCCCCATGAGGAAACTCTCACTACCAATACACTCAGGCTGGCACTTTGACTGTAATTTATAGCATTAAAGAGTTGCCTAGTATCATGTTTGTACCTGGGGGTGCTCTGCCCAAAGGAAAATAAATGTTGTTGGCTGAAACCTATCTAGTTATTTTAGGGTTTACTGGCTAGATTTCTTTGTTAAAGACCACCCCTTAAATCCTAATTCACTCTGGCTTTTGTTGATTGGACAACAAAAAGTCCCTGCCCAAGTGCCTCTTAATGGTTATTTTTGGGCCCTCCAGGCTCAGAGTGAATGTAAATAATAACTGTTTCTTTTTTGGCTAGCAACCCTAGGGTCTTTCCTTCCCAGTTTGATTTTTTTTTTTTAATTAAAAGGGCCATCCCTTGACTCACTTCTTAAACAGACCTATTCATTGAATGGGCATTGCCACACTCTAGATGAGAACTAGAAAGACCTCAGCTTAAAAAGATCGAGGTCTCCCACTGCATCCTGGGCCATCTCCAGTCATCCCAATCTACATCTGGCCACTGGACCCAGACAGTTCTGAAGGAGAAAGTGAGGCTGATGACTTTGCACAGCCCTCTCTCACTCGAATCCAATTCAATTGCATGTCATGTCCTTATCTTCCTGATGTCATGGTCCTCTTCTAAGGACAAATCAAAACCAGGACATAGCCGTGGACTGAATACAAAGATTAAGTGACTTACCTAGGGTCAATCACACAGCCAGCATGTGTCTAAGACAAGGCTTCAATCCAGGTCATTCTGGCTTAAAAGCCACCTCTGTCCACTATTCTGTGCTAATCCACTATCTAATCATAAGTAGATAAGACAATTCATTTTCATTCCTTGTTTAAAATGGTCATTTAGAAAGCCCAAGGAAAATCAAAGATACTTAAACTATATATGAAATGAAAATAATATTTAAGGTTTATATGAAAACATAATCTATTTAGGATAAGAAAGGTCCTTAGAAATCATATTGAACAGCCCCTTTACTTTACAAACGTGTAAGTTTAGGGATACAGGAATTAAATGACTTGGTGCAGGTCAAATGGCTATATCCTGGCAGAGATGGGATTAAAACATTTCTCTCCTAACTTTCTAGTTCAGTTCTTTCCCCACTACATCACCTATATTTTGGTCTGCTAAGTGTAACAAAGAAACAAGCATCCTCTTAACAGATCTCAGTTAACCATATAGCTTCCGTAAAATATTCCTTATCCTATCCAATACAAATGCTATTGTTAAAAAAGTTATAATAAAACCAGGAAGTTAGAGAGAGACACAGAGAGATAAAGAGAGACACAGAGAGAGAGATGGCCTGTGTTCAATACCCCAGCACGTTTTTTCAGGGCTCCAGATTTTTTAAAAGCCTCCACTCCAGAGTTCAACCCTGATCTGACTACTAGTGTCATTTTTGGACGCCTGTTTGCAGATGGAGTAGAGTTATCAATCCGAACAGACACACCATCCGGGTCCAATGTCACTTCTCCTCATTATGTTAATAGTTAATACATGCAAATGAAAACACTCTAGCAATTTGATTTCTTTGAAGATAGTTTGCATATTGTCTTAGGCATAATGACTGTACACTTCTCTCCGCCTCGATTTATGCAAGGGTAGTCCAGTTCATTTTTATCAGCTCAAGTTCATTTTGGCTGCTAGTGGAATGTAGGTGGGGGTTTCTTTTTTACCTTTCACCTAATTACCATTCAGGTACCATAAACAGATTTTTCATGCTATTGGTATTTTTCCTAATTAAGAAACAAATGAATTCTCCCTAGCAAAAAAAAAGAAAGAAAGAAAGAAAGAAAGAAAGAAAGAAAGAAAGAAAGAAAGAAAGAAAGAAAGAAAGAAAGAAGGAAGGAAGGAAGGAAGGAAGGAAGGAAGGAAGGAAGAAAGAAAGAAAGAAAGAAAGAAGAAAGAGAAAGAAAGAAAGAAAGAAAGAAAGAAAGAAAGAAAGAAGAAAGAAAGAAAGAAAGAAAGAAAGAAAGAAAGAAAAAGAAAAAGAGAAAGAAAGAAAAAGAGAAAAAAAAAGATGGAACAAGAGAATCAGATGCCAGGGGGCTGCTCTTCTGTTTCTTAATTAAAGCAGCTCCATTGTTACGTGTCTACAGTGAGGGGGCAGAAATGTCCTAAGAGTAGGGTATGAAAAGCATAAAAATCACACAACATAAAAGTACTTTTTGAAAACAAAGAAGGACTATGAGCCTGTAGAACTAGCTTTAAGGGTACAGATTTGTCATGCATATTAATTCTGTCACTAGCAAAGGTATATCCTTTTAAAATAATCCCTCACATTTAAATAAAACCAAGGTTCTAACAGTGGTCCAGAAAAGTTCCTTGACTTTTCCTTTGTCTACTAGCTTCACTCTTCAATTTATTCTTGATAAATTAAGGAGGTACCCATATCCACCCATGACAGCAGTTGTTTTCGTTGTTTTATCTTGTGTTGTAGTTTAACTCTCTTTAGTTGCAGGCTTCTTTTCCTACGTGTGCCTGTGTTGGCTTTGCTATAACTCTGTAATTATGCACATGGAGTTTTGTGTGGAAGAAAAGTGAAGCTGCCATCCCTCTTTCTCTTCCTTCAGTGTGAAGCAATTTTCTCTAAAATAACTATTCTCCTGGGAATTTGTGGTCCATGTACTAATGGTTATACACTGAACTCAACTATCTGTGCAAATCTTAGGTTCACAGGATCATAGTGAGGGTTGAGAGATCATACAGCCCAACCTTCTCGCTTTACAAAGGAAGAAACTGAGGGCCAAAGAGATGAAGTGACTTACCCAGATTCACACAGTAGTGAGAAAGAAAGGCAGGATTCCAATCCAGATCTTCTGACTTTCAAGTCAGTACTGTTTGCCATTCCCCACATAAAGGGCCCAGTGACTATCCCAGGTCCGTACCTTTTTTGTTTTCCTTTCTCAGTATTCTAGCATTTATTATTGTTGCTACACTTCTGAAAACAGGGAAAACTCTGCTTTATTTGAACAAACTTCCACTAGGAGCCTACTTCAATGCCCCAGGGCTTGCAACCATGAGTTCTCAAAGGAAACTCTGGCTATGGCAGGTTCTACCAAACATGGAAAGCTTTGACATTGGACCTGGAAATGGATCATATGTCTACACTCTGAGAATAGGAATCAGTAAATTCCAGAAGGATTGCCACTAGGTATAAAAAACAATTTTTGGCCACCACACAGCAAGTCAGGAAGATAACCTACTAAGGCAAAGAGGTATTGCAATATGCCCTGATGGAGGGAATGGTCATGATAATGGAACCATGGAGCCTTGAAATACTGCCCTAGGTCAAATAGCAAGCACAATATGAGGATCGACGTGGGTTTTGCCAATATGATCAATGTGCTAGAGGAAAAATTGTTCCTAGGATCCACTTACCAAAATTCTTAAGTTTTCACTGACACTAGACAATCTATGCATTGGCATAGTCTACAAAGTTGAGAAGTTACATATGAGATACTTCTAAGTGTTAAATAGTATGGATAGTTTAATGCTACTAATATAGATTGATAGCTATATGAGATATGTACATACAGATACAAATATCTAGGTATCTCTATGTTTTCCCAGAAATCAAGAATTATCTCTTACTGCTTTATAATGACCAGATATAAAAGTCAGGCCTTGGTTTTTCAAGGTTATAATTGGATAGTGACATGTGAATTAATGGCATGGTCAATAATATAAAATGTTTTATATATTTTTGTTTTGATGAAATAATTAAATTTAAAGTCAAGTAGTTTTAATTTTATGAAAATTATAACAATATAAAATTATATAGATTACAAAAATGTCAATTCATCATCTATATGAATCTACATTTTACTTGAAAGCATGTAGGATTCAAAGATCAAGAGAAACAACTTTTCAAATTTAAAAAAAATATGCCTTATTAAAGAATGGCAAGATACAATTTGATTGTGATGTATGGCTCAGTTCAACATTTTGAAACAAAACAGTGGTCAAAGAAAGTTTTCCAACAAGCATTTCATTTCAGTTCTTAGAAACTTTGAAGTAATGTATTATATATGTATGATTAGAGGTAACATGATCGTACTGAGTGGAGCAAATAGTTCATGTGACCATTGAAGTTTTATTAATTGCTTAAGAAAGTGAGATGCTATTCTTGTTTTATAAAAACCCATGTCTTCTCCAGCCAAAAAGAGAAAATTCTTCATGTCCACTCTTTCAGAGAGGATTTGCTTCTCCCATTTAATAAAACTGTCTGTTTAACTGTCAGATCTGTTACATTTAAATTCAGTTAATGTGTCATAAGTATTGATGCATGAACTTTGAAATATAGCTTAGGGAAATGGTTCTTTTTTTCCCCCTTCTTTCTTCAAGCTTTGCTTAATTCAAATGATTTTGGGGGGTGGTGTGAAGGAAGTGAGGGGTGATTGTGAAGTAGAAATTGGTACTTTGAATCCTTCACATATAACTTTTTTATTAGAAAGCCATTCATTTTTAAAGTTTCTTTGAGTGCTGTGAAATTTTATAATTCCTTCAATATCTTCCCATAAACAGAACATTAGGAAATCAAGTATTTAGTGACGCAGAGCTGTAACTTCCCACCTGGCAATCACCAGTCCCAAAGAATAAAAGCACAAGTCTTGCTTAGCTCTTCATCATTGTACTTCCTGTGTTACAGACTTCTTTTTTCTTCCCTCAATCAGTCTCTGACCTCCTCACATGGTGTCTCTGCCAAATTCTTGGCACTGGAAGTGAGGGGGACGAGGCCATACCATAAGCGTGTTGATAATGAGGAGATAGAAATAGCAATCCAGCTGGACTGTCCTAATAAAGTATGTCTGGGATTTAGAGACACAACAACTGTATGCTCAGGTCATCTGGGTATGTTTTAACCCATTGGTTTCTTCAGTGACCTCTGTTTGATTCATTTTATTTGAACTTGGCGAATTTATTCCATAGTCTTTCTAAATAACCCACAACTCATTTTCCTTTGGTAGATATCACTGAAGCAACATTTGTAACTTCAGAGAAAAGGCATTTTCCTTCCCTAATTATAACAAAAGTGAATTGCAGCAAACTTCAGAATCCTAACTTGTATCTCTTTTTGTGTTTAATTGATCCACACATATAAGTTGCTAAATAAAACCCATTAAATAATGAGTAAATAAATGAAACGTGTTTTATATTCCAAAATCTTTAAGGTGACAAGTAATAACTATTCTTCCTAAGCACATGACATTTGAAACATTAAAGATATTTAGATATTTTCTTGAAAATAGTGCCATTAATTAATTAATGTTTTTAGGGAAACAAATTTAGTTTTTTGGTTCTAATCCAGAAAAAAAAATCATTAAAAAATTAACTTCAAATTTGTTTGTATTAAAATATGCAAAATGATATATTTTGAATGGAATTGTGGATACTCAGAGGGCTTTGGGCTTTACAGAACAGATGAAGTTTTTTGCCAGGTTTTCCTCTTATGTATATGGGTAAAACTTGCCATATAAACTGGCTAGCATGATCTGTTTAACCCAGACTCTTTACATCAAAAAGAAAATGTGTTTCTTTGTATCTTACACTTAGAAAGAAGTGTTACATCAGCATACATTTCACAATTAGCCTTGAGACAAATATGAATTTTCTGGTAAATTCACCTTGCAGTCTGATTTTGTTCTCACAAGACACTGGCCAGTCCTGTGGAAGAGTTCACCCTTTTATAGAGGGGAGAGTAGAGAGAGTGATGACAGGGGCTATCCCGGAATTTTTCCAGTGCTCAAACCAATCCTTATAATTGTTGTTGTTGTTCAGTTGTTTCAGTCATGTCTGCCTCTCCATGATCCCATTTTGGGGGTATTTTCTTGGCAGAGATAATAGAATGGCTAGCCATGTCCTTCTCCAGTTCATTTTACTGATGAAAAAACAAGGCAAATTGGGTCAAGTGACTTGCCCAGGGTCCCATAGCTAGTAAGTGTCTGAGGCTTGGTTTGAACTCATGAAGATGAGTCTCCCTAATTCTAAGGCCAGTGGTCTATCCACTGTGCCACTTAGCTACCCCAATCCTTAGAACAGACCCCAGTAACAAGAACAAGGTCTTTAGGCTCCTAGAATTTACACAGCTAACACATTGCAGAGCCTACAATTTGGTTCATTGGTGGTCCAATATTGGTTAGTTTCTTCCCTTTTCCTATACTTCTCAGGTACAATATTTCTATTTTTACTTCACCATTGCCTTTGTCGTCTTGAAAAATATGGAAAACATGGAAACTTCAGCACTGGCTAACTTGTTTGGGTATGAGGAGGTCGCATTTTGGGGAAGGGTTTGATTCTGACACATACTAGAAAATAAATGCCTTTGAGTGGATTAAAGAATCTTCTTATGTGTAGAATAAGTCAACGATGGATTTTTTAGGTAAACTTTTTCTTATAGGCCTAGGATTCTTAAGGGCAAGAAATGCCTCAGCAAGACACGTGGCCAACCTTTCAACCAACTAGTAACCTCATTTGCATGGAATCATAGGGAAATTCTACTGCTTGGGCCATTCTTGTAGACCACCTCACCACATTGTTGACTATTTGTCTGTGTTTGGATAGATACAGTTAAACCTCAAGGTTTGTTAGAATTTTGAGTTTGTTTACACTCTAAAAGGATAGCTGATATGAAAATGGTCTACCTGCTATGAGTAAGTGTGCTTGCAAATCTCAGAATAAACAATATATACCAAATTCAGGGTACAGTAGATAGAGTGCCGGGAATGGAGTTGAGAAGGCCCGAGTTCAAATCTGTCCTAAAACACTTGCTTGCTGTGTGATCCTGAGCAAGTCACTTAACCCTGTTTGCCTCAATTTCCTTATCCCTACAATGAGCTGGAGAAGGAAATAGCAAACGATTCCAGCATCTTTCCCAAGAAATCCTCACAGAGAGTTGGACATGACTGCAGTGACTGAACAACAGAAATCCAGAAGCAGTAACTTCTAGAAATGTGTTAGCTTTTTCTGGAATCTGACTCAAGTTCTTTCAAATCATGAAGGAAAATAAATATTATCATTTTTTCCATGCCATATTTTCCTTCACCTCCATATGCTAATTCCGTCTTATTCCTATCTCAACTTCTTTCAAATTACTTGACAAAGATTCAAAATACTTCATTTTCTCTTCCACTATGTCGTTATTATCAGCAGAGATTTATGGTGGCTTTTACAAATGAGGCCTTCATGTTTTCTTCTGAGGCTTCCTTCTGAATTCCCACTGCAACTCTGAGCTTCAACCCAGACCATGAAGTGAGCTTTCTTCCCATCCTCTTCACCTCCCTGCCCCCTACTATAAGAAAATACATGAGAGATCTTGGAAAAATTTCAAGGATATAACATCCTTAATAAGGTGCAAAAAAGAGCAATACATTTGGCCCAGAACTAATATTTTTCCCCCCTTGCTTAAATCATTCTGGATATAAAAGTCTGGATGAAAATATGAGAAGCATCTTAAAATCACTCAGGATTTAAAACACTGGATATGTATGAAAGATGAACTGTTTCTGGCAGAGCCAGACAAAATTTCTGAACTCTGGAAAACAACTTTGGTGGATAAACTTCTCTTTGTTGCCTGCAATAGCAATGCTTAGTTCTAAAGGTTAGGCCTTGTTTCCAAGACCAAAATACGTATGATAGTTATAAGGTTAATAACACAAGGATTGCTGACTCTGAGAAGAGTGAATCTATTATGCTTTAAGCAGGAATAGTCTTAAAAACTCTTTTCTGAGCTATTTCCTGCTTTGGAGAAAAACAGAAGTTAATCTTTTATTTCAGTCTGATGTCATGGACAGCAAAAGAGGGAAACTTGCTTATAGCCTTTAGAGGTAGTACTTTAAATTTTAGTATAACCATACATACAAATTATTTGACTTATAAACTCATTGAAATGTACTACTTGCATTGAATTTTATAGCATATTATTTTGCATTTTCTTCTTCCCACCCTGCCCCACTCCCATCCATCATTTTACTGTCCTAGTTATAAGATTGAATAAAATGGATACATTTAAAAGTTACTTCCATCTATAACTCTGTCTCTGTCTCATTCTTTCTCTGACTCTCTCTCTGTTCATATCTCTCTGTTTCTGTTTGTTTCTCTCTTTCTGTCTCTTTCTCTGTTTCTGTCACTCTCTTTTAGCTCATTTCAAGGATAATGTATATGAATGATAAAGACAGCTGCTCCCATAAACAATTTCATGAGTTAAACAAAAATAATTCAGTTTAAGAAACAAAACAAAAAAACCCCAAGAATGTGGCTTTTTATTTTTTTTCAGATGCAGCCTAAACAAAATAAGACTTTCATGATTGAATGAATTGAATAAATATTTGACCTAATTTTATTTCTCTAAAATTCAACCCTGCCTTTTACCATATTTGTATCAAGAATTTAGAGACTAACAGGAAGGATGAGAAACTTCTATGTGAGATAATTTCTATTCTTAAATTTTCTGAATAAATGTTTCCTAGAATATTGCTGTAATTCAGAATCGTTACTGTTTCACATGAACTCATCTTTAGCCAAATGTTTATTTCACAAGGGTAAGTCAAGAAGACTTTAAAAAAGACTTTAAAGTACTTATCTTCCTAACTGTGCATGATAATATACAATCTGGTTAATTATCTTATTTTTCTAAGATGCTGAATTTTCTGAAGGAGCTTTTAATAACACAATGCAATATTCCAGTGTCATCTTGCAAACTGAGAATAACAATTTATTTTGGGGAAAATGATCCAGGTTTAAAAAAAATTAATTCAGATACAATAGATCCTCAACTAATTTCATATAGTCACTCTAAGTGCATCAAATGATTAAGTGCATGGCCATGAAGATTCTTTAAAGAGTACAAATGAGTTTTGCTTTCCCACGTAAAGTCAGTAAGGACAGGATATATTCAACATCTTTCTTCCCTTCCTTTGGTACTTTGAGAGACCATATGTTCCAAAGAAAATCTGCGGTTATTAATCACTGTTGCAGAAAAGCATCCTCAAAGATTTCCATGAGTAGCACTCCATACCTGAACTCCATTGTTCTTCCTTCTTCACAACAAAAATTTCTGAACCAAGAGTCAAAGAACGTCGAAGTGAATGTCAGGCTAATCAGTCCAGTCACAACATACCAGATGCATACTCCCATTTAAATGAGATTTCCTAAGCTGCAGGACTAATCATAAAATTGCACAATCTAGCTGGTCTAGTAGCTGATTGTTAGTTTCCATTTCTAAGAATTGCTGATCTTGATTATTTTGACGACATGACATTTTTTTTTGATTCATCAACTCCGATTTTCCCCAATGTATAATTACATGGCTCTCAATTACATACTCTGGAGGTATGCAACTCCAAACCAGCGAGAGGGTGGTCTGGGGAGTCTCTGACCACATATGAAATATCAGTTCTTTAAACACGTTTAAAAGGGAGGGGGGGATTAACAAAGGGCAGGTGAGAGAAGAGGACAGATCTGAGAAGGAAGCAGAAGGGGAAGGCAAGGGATGGGAGCACTTTACTTTATCTCTAATAGGATAATATATATTTAGGAAGAAAAGCAGATTCCTTAACTCTATAAAATAGTTATTAAATAAGAGCTGTGTATGCATTAGTTGCCAAATTTGATAACAACAAAAACAATAGTACCTAGTATGAAAAACATTCTCAAAAACATTTATGAACATATTATATACCTGTACATTGATTATGCCAATACAGCTCCGTTTTGCTCCATTGCCACAATGTTGCTTTTCACGGCACAACAAGAGCACGTTCCAAGAAGATCCACTTTCTTCCTCATTAGCAATATGGTCATCAGACAACAGCACTTCAGGGAAGCTTCCCCTTCTAGCTCCTCATGCTATCACATAAGACATACTTCTCTATGAGGTTTTTAGATCTTTAAATAGTTTCCTTCAACCATGCCTCCAACAAGGCTTGTCTATTTGCTAAGCAAAAGATCCATGATAAAATTGTGTCATTCTTGTACAAATGTATGCTGAATAAATTGAGTCCTCCTAGATTACTTTTCTTACAGTACACTTTCCTTGAAGTAGAGCTAATCACTGCTGAAGTGACCAGTAGTTCACCTGCACTGATCACTTATTACTGGTAGCACTCCGGGTTATACTGCAAGGGCTTTCACATAGCATTCCAGTTACACTATCAGACACTCAGCACCTTGCAGAATTCATCTTACTGATATTAAGCCAAAAGCATTAACTTAGACCCAACTGTCCTTTGGAGATCTGACCCTTAAAACTCAGTAAAGTGATACATCATAAAGGATTTCTAGAGAATATCAAACTGTTCAAAATCTAAATTCAAATTCAAGTTTTCCAAATTCCAGTGTGGTCACAGTTGTCCACATTTTTCATGGCTCACCAGGAGTGGCATTTCATTTAAAATCTAATTATTATAATTCCATTTTGTTTCTCTATACTTTTTTTTCTACAGAGGATATCCTACATGTAAATTGCAACATATTCTGAGAATAAATGTCATTTTTCACTTAAAAAATGCACTAGAATTTCTCTCAGTAGGAACAGACGTACTAATCTACACTAGTTAAATCATAAATATTTTAACAGGTTTCCCCCCCCCCAGAAGTAAAGATCTGTTTTCGTTCTTAAGAGGATTAAAGATATTTTTTAAACAATAACTATTTTTACCTTTGAAGAAAAACAACTTAGTACAGATTCAAAGAGTAGCATTAGTCTTGTTATATTCCCTGAAATTTTAGTAAACACAGGCATTCTCATCTGTATAATATAATTCATTTGGTACCTAAAACTCCCTAGGCATTCTGCTAATGCCTGGAATGAAAAAGAATACACACACACACACACACACACACACACACACACACACACATACACACATATATATATATGCATATGTATACTATAATACATGCATATATATACATATATCTACACCTTTTATGAATGCATATTATATATATATATATATATACATACACAAAATATACACATATATATGAACTGTCCCACATTAACTTTTCCTTTATACTTCATCTTTTTTTTATTTTTTCAAAGGAATGTTTTTATGAAAGTGGACTTTCTTGTGTGATATGATAGATGTGTACATATGCATTTATAGGACAATCCTTGCCTTTCTTGGCATTTGTGAAGAAAGTAAGATATTCAATGGAATGAAATTGCAAGCTATTTATGAACTTCTATTTAGGGACCCATGTCTGGCCTTCAACTGACTGTGAAAAGTTAAGGTCTGTAAGTTAAAAAAAAAAAGAGGAAAAGAAAGAAAGCAAAAAATAATGATGCCCCACCTTACAGGAACTTGGCATTACTTGACACTACACAGAAACCGACCTTTTTGTCCTTCAGGCTTGCCTACCAGGCCCCATCTTCTATCGCAAAAGCCAAATCATCTGATCCCAAACTAACTGTCAACTGCTTGTGATGGTGGGGAAGCCAGACATCAATCAATCAGTTTTTATCAGAGGCTCTCTTCGTTTTTCTGTTGTGCTCATCTTATCATCTGACCCAGTTGTAGCCCTGACTTCAGAAGCTTAAGCAACTTGATGACAAAATATGCGTCTGTTTGCCCAAGATGCACATTGTTAAGAAGTGGGGTGATATTTTTAGAAGCAAGCTAATATATTTGCAAATGAACTTTTGCATATTTCAGGTTAAAATATAATAATAATAAAAACTTATGATGGTCAGTATTCCCTGAAAATTCAGGGTTTATATTTGGCTAAAGAGAAAGCAGGGAATCCTAATAAATTAAGAATTATAAAGAACATTTATATTTAAATCAGTACTCTTTTAGAAGCATAGAATTTATTAGCCAATTTAACCAGAAATGTTGTGTATAAGCTTATATGATGATGCTTCCTCTACAAGGGGAAAAAGATCTAATTGTATAAAATATGCACAATCCCATTTCAGTTTTAAGTTTCCCAAACACTTTATCCATGTTCTACTTTAAAAAAAAGCTTCAACAATTAGAAGCTTCCTCTTTAAACTTGTTGAATGAAGTCTTGGAAAATCACTGTTTAAAATCTTGAATTTTGTTTGCCATATCTGTGTTTGCTGGCTCACTGCCCTGGTGAAATGCTGCAGAAAATACTCTTTTACATGAACTAGTTAGAAGTCAGAAGAGGCTAAGGATTTACATAGTTGATTAAGATTAAGTCTAAATTAGAAAGTTTTGAAATCTATAATAAATTCTTGGCACAGGAGCTTGGAAGAAACATGAAATTAGTCACTAACAAGATAAATGTATGTTTTATATATGCTTGGACAAAGAACTTTCAGAGAATAGTTTCATTTTGGATTTTGCCTTCCCTTCTATATTACTAAACAGAAATAAATTCTGTTTTAAACTTTCTGTCAATTCAAAAAGGAATCTTCATGATGAATATAAGATTTCTTCAATTAACATTTAGGGATATAAAACATTGTATTATGAGGCCTAACTCATCGGTCTCTCATTAACATAATTGACTTCTCTGCAATAAATGCAGTAGTGCTTTTAAAATGCAATATTAAATTTATCCTTATAATTTTGTCAAATAAATGCATATCCTGACCATAAAAAATTAAGGCTGTAAAACATCACAAAATTGTGCAGTGGCATACTTAGAGAACATGGATAAAAATCCATGTCATGAAAAATTTGCATGCAATGAGTATCACTTCATTCAAAAGATTCCTACTGAATTCATCAAATTTTCTATAGTGCCAAAGTCTTTTGAATTTCTCGGCTAGCTACATAAGCCAGGAAGTTCACTACGCACATGAAATTTTATGTTTTGCATGTTATTTGATATGCGGAACTGAGCTGGATCGTCCTAGTAATTTGGAGTGGGAAGGAGAGAAAGGCCCTTTTCTTCTTATATTACTTTATGAAGAAAAATATTTTGAAACATCTTAAATTTCTCTCATCCTGAATTCAGGATATTGTTAATATGCTGCAAAGGGAGGGAAAAAAAAACATCAGGCACTTGTTAATCATAGATAATGAAATATTTAAGCTTCACTGTGTGGTTGATTTAAACACTAATTGTAACTTAACCAGCCTTAGTATATAAGGTAAGGAGACGTGTCTTAAAAATAGCACCAGGGACTTAAGTAATCCAGTTATTCCTTATTGTCTTTATTGGTTTTGGGGAAAAAAAATACACACACATATACATACATACATGCATACATACATACATACGTACATACATACATACATAGACATCTATCTCTCTATCTATATAAACACATTTGTATCAATACCCTAACTAGATAGTATGCCAAAGGAGGTGGGAAACAAAACCTTATCTAGCCTCTCTTCACATCAAGCTCCCCACTAATTACAGAAACTTTCAACTTTATTGATTCACACCTAACCTCAGCATCCCCAGTAGCTGGAAGACATCCCTTGAGTAAGACAAACTTAAGGCATTCTCCCAAAAAACAGACCATTGCTTAACTTTCTAAAGGAAAATTGATAAAGGAAAGCAAAATTTAAAAGACTCTGATCAAAAGGAAATGAAGAACAAACATATTCCTAACCACTAACTGGTTATTGGTCTTGTAAATATAGGATTTTGAGTTTAAAAGGACTTTAGAGAACAAGATTTGTGTATGAAGATTAAAAAAAAATTGTTTGAACCTTTTACTCCATTAAGGTGTTTTAGGAGGCATAAAAGCAAAGGTGTTTCAGGGAGGACTGATAAATATCAAAGCTGCTATATCACTACAAATGAAAAATTCACCACGTACAAAATTATAGAGATGTTAACTATGAGTAAAGATTCTGGTTTATTCTTTCCTATTCACAATGTATGCTGCAACAGTTTTTACAGGAGAGATGAGAGGAATTCATAATTTTCAAAGAGCTCAATTTTCCTAACATGAAATGAACTGAAAAGTTATGTGTTTGTGTTACATGTACATATACATATATCATATATGTGTATATGCATGATACACAGATTCATGTATATCAGAGAGAAACATAGAAATGCTTATTTTCTGATACATCTTAGAGTTAATAAAAAGGAATAAATTTTTCTTACTGAACTTGATTATTGTAGGCATATATTTAGAACAGACAAACCCCCATAAGGAAAATATGCCATAATGCATCCAAAATCTATCACCAATTCATGTCACTTTTTCAAGAAGAAAAGAAAATTAACCAGTCAGTAGCTGGCACCAGTATCAAATAGTGAGTTCTACTGAGAGCATAATAGTTCTTTTCACAAGTTCAGAGCCATTGTGTTAGTACATCTGTAAATGTGTGTATGTGTGTGTATTCTTGGATTACAGAATAGTATACAATGTCAGTTATATGTTTAGATAATGTGTTATATAAAAATGAATACCATCTACTTTATGGAAGCAGAAAAATACTTAAATAAACATGACTTAACTCATGACAACATTTTCTTCAAAAGACTTTTCTAAAATTTGTTAACTAAAGCACATATATAGTTTATATATACACAAGATCATTTCAGCATATTTAATGTTTTCCCTTTGAAGTCATGTAGGAGACCTTGGGCCCAGTCTTGAAACTTCCTTAGTAAAAGTATTTACATTATAACATATTTAAATATGTACTAAACTTCACAATATTAAATATATTAAACTCTTAAGTAACATCTTACTGAGTTAAGCAAAATTACTTTGTATTATTAATGATAAGACACTTAAAAGTTTTATAAAGCACTTTATGTGTGCATCACATATTCCTGTAATATATGGGAAACATCCAAGAAGTTTAACTGATGAGTTTGTTACCTAGAGATTGTCCCTACTTTGGAATGGTCTGATAGGTAAGGAATGTTGGGGATATTTCATTTCTATGGTCTTCTTAGCCACAGAGTTCTTTCCCAAGACTGGAGATATAACATGAAAAAAAAAATTAAGAAAAAAATCTTGACTTTAGACATGTGTAAGAGTAAATAATATCCATATTTGTACACTCAAAAAATCAAATCCCCCTTAGTAATGTCAACAAAAATTAAATTCGATGAAATCTCACAAGATCTTCTTATTTCTTTTGGGAAGTGGCTGTTGGAAGAGAGGTCCCTCAGTGTAGAAGGGTAAAGAGGAGGGAGACAGAGAAACTGTATCTTTTTTATTTTCAAATCTAAAATCCATCCCCAAAGTAATTCCCATTTGTTAATTCAATGAAATGATCATACTTTCCTTGTAAGAAGTATTTGTCAAATGCACCAATTATTAATCTTTAACTAATCCTTCACAATTCTTCTCTACCTATGTGTCATCTCAGAAAGACAATCTGACAGTACTGCTTTGACACCCTCTCAGACAAGCCCCTGGGCATTAATATTTAAATCTTACCTATCCCCTTGTGATTGGAATTCAGCCTCTATTCACAAACAAAAACTCAATCGATGTTCTTAGAGTTCAAACTAGATCCCTAAACAGTTTGCCACTCTCTGTGCACAGATAAGATAAACTTTCTTTGACCCAAGAGATGAAGTTGCCATGACGATCAGAGAGTCCACTTTCTATATTGATATTTTGCTGATGTAACAACAAATAGAACCAGATCCCAGTGCCGATAATGGTGATTAATTAATACTAATATTGATCCCTACAAGCAAGAGACAAGGCTATTAACTTGAAAGCCTTAAAAGTCAATTGTTACCTGTGGCAGAGATACTAGGAGCTGATTTTGAAACATAATAAACAAATGTGCTATCTTTATGCTAATACCTTTAAAGGGATCTTTCTTTTTCTGGAGAGCACAATATTTCTATATTCAGCCCCATTCATTTAATTACACTTCAAATGTTTTAAAATAAACATGTCACCGCTGGCTAATATGTCCTTTAAGATGGCCCCATCATGCTCTCCTTGAAGAATGCAATGGAGGGTTTTTGCTCCTATTACTTTGAAGATAACAAGGCCATAACTGGGCTAATTGCTTTTAAAATACTGAAGTCACAGAACTATATTGCAGCTCAAAGCAGCAGTTTTGCCAAATACATTATTTTGGGGAGTCACATTCTTCTGGACCAGGAGAAAAATTAATAAGTAAAAATTATAAGTAGGGGCATACAATCCTTC